>NC_141792.1:1814240-2158455 GCF_054643075.1 Acanthaster planci | reverse complement strand
AGTTTTTTGCTATTGAATAGATCGAAGAGGATGGGATCATGTAACTCACCAGTGATACGTCATCTCTTGAGTTCCATTTGACAGCGTTGAGAAGCTTTGGTAATGAATTTGGTCGAACTTTACAGTATGACCTGAGGAAGGAACACCAACAGGGAGGGTTTGAAAGTACCAGCCTCTCTCTTGGCTGGTTTCATTGGCTATTGCTGATGAGATGCGGTCATGTCCTTTCACAACACTGGTCACAGGTGACAGAGCGGACAATGACAACGGATTGCTTTCGTCACAAATTTCAATTGAATAGCTTGCAACTTGACTTAAGCCTGGATGACTTGTGACGGACTTGCCAGGACTTGTGATGGACTCAAATACAAACGCACTGGTTTGTAATAACACCATAGTACATGCGAATGACCCTGTGAAGCCTATTAATGAGGTTTTTTCCAAAAGTTGACTTTGTCTCTATCGTCTGAGTCAGGCTTCAGTGTTACGAACGCAGCCCTCCGAGTTGAGACCCAAAGCTCAATTCCAACTTATTTACTGTGAACGAATATCCATTTGTCTACTGTGAGGCAACAGTTTGAAGAATGTTCATTTTGGTGACACAGTTGATATAAGCAATGGATTGTGGAGGTCCAGATGGAGCTGAAGACGGAGATGAAGACGTGATTTTTTTTATCACGACCAGTCTGGTACCCTAAGACAGTGATCCCCCTCTCCTTAACTTTTTACAACAGATCGTTGGTCAGGTAGCCACCACTGATCAGAACATGGCACAAGGCAGAGAAGCCATTCCGCTAAAATTGAACTGAGCTTCAAGTGTATTCAGAAATGAATAGATTACAGGATACTGGCTAGCACCTAGACTTCTCTTTCATTAGAAATGTCGGGGCAGGGAACCAGACTAGGGAGTTGGGGTTGTTGCATCTATACCCAGCAAGAAATGAGACCGAGGGGGTACCCCCCAACATGCCCAACCCCTATCCCCATTCCAGACTATTGTTCCTTACCACACCCCCCCCCCCAAGATGACTGAAAGGAATTCCCCAGATTCCTGCGAGACAATGACCAACACAAAGCAGGGGGGGTTATCTCCGTCTCATACCTTGCTGCATATGGTTGCATCTGTTCTGGCCAGGGCTTTGTATAGAGGGCGTACCGCCAACTTTGGGAACCAAAATGGATGTTCATTATGTGTACAGTATTACATGCGGCTACTGTGTGCTAGTTGTCCATGGGCAACACACAATCCTCCATTTTGGTTCCAACAATGGAGTCACTCATGTCACAATTCTTTCTATAAACAGCTCTGGTCCCGGCAGAGAAGAACAGTTTGTAAGTACCTGTATTTCCAGACCAACTCCTTGTCCTGCTCCGACATTTCGTGGAGCGTGTCTCGTCCGATGATCTCGTCCAATTGCTTGGCCTCCTCTAGGGTCGGCTCTTGAACTGGCTCCTGGGGGGGAGGGGAGACTTGGTTACGTAATGTAGTTAACCAGGCTTAAGTCTGCCTCAACCTGGGTCGAGACCTGCACTATCCGCTTTGAGCAGAAGCACCCCCTCGTCAGATGAAAAGAGCCGTGTTGGTGGGGAGCGCTCATTTTGTTGGTAGCAATGCGACTGTAACGCTTGCATTTCATGGTTGCTTCAGAACCAGCAAAGTGCAGTTCCCACCAAAGGAGCCTGCATTGCGAAGTGCAGTTTCCACCAAAGGAGCCTGCATTGCTAGGAAAGTTACGCTCTTACTTGGTTCCGCTCGGTGCAGATACAATACCACCAATGCCTATGCACACGCGACCGAGTACCAATTCTAGAATTCACAATATGTTTTGGTTTTTTTATAACGGGTTTTGCCCTTACCCAACGTATGTATTGATAAACACTGTATGCTCAGTACTTGTCCGAGAGCTTGCGAAAAAAGTCACAAGCTTACTTGGGTGGGACTCGAACCCACGACCTCCTGCTTACTAGTGCAGATGTCTTAACCACTCGACCACCAAGCTTGCCGTGGTCGGCTGGCCGGTCCGAGTCAGGTATAGCAGTATTAGCTGCGAACTATTTCAAGATGTATTTTTTTCTTTTTGCGTTGGGGAGATGTTAATTTATAACGGGTTTTGCCCTTACCCAACGTATGTATTAATAAACACTGTATGCTCAGTGCTTGTCCAAGAGCTTCCGAAAGAAAAAATTGTGTCACATATTACGACAGGGCAATCGACCTTTTCGTTTTACCCCTCCGCATCGTAACCCAGGAAATATGAAGGATCATTTGCACCCACGCGATTCGGCCTTGCCACAGCCACCGAGGTCTGGCGCCCCCTACTGACTGCGTCGCACACTGTCTTCCGTCAATGCATTCTGTCATCGCCTGTCTTTAAATGGGCATTTTAGTCTACGAACCCACTATTCAACAGTGGTGAAGCCCTATCAGATGTACATGTAACCTGTTTTCCCTCAGGACCCTGGGGGCAGAAGACAATCAGACATCCTAAGTTGTAGAGGTGGAAGGACAACCCTGGAAAAATACTGTGGGGAAAGCCAAGGGAATCTGGTGGGAACTGAAAACCCAATCCACCTGGGCTGGGGATGGGTGGAATTCGAAGCCCGGGTCGCCGAGGTGGAAGGCAAGGGAAGTGGGTCATTCCATGAGGTTGGGGCACCATCTGTGACGGTGTCCCTGTTACATCCCGAACTTTTACCACCTGTCATGACCTGTAGAGTAGGTCATTTACTCTGTAAAAATAACGAACACCTCTGTATTCAGCCTTGCAAGATGTATAACAATGTCAATTTGGAATCCACATTCAAGGAAATAGCTGTTCATTTTTACGGCACCCATGTAACAATTGACACCATCACAAATTGTGCCCCAGCCTCACGGAATGATTCAAGTACCACTGCCCCCCCCCACTTGACTCCTTTGAGGTCAGTATCTTGACTTACAAAGACCGGGCTGCACTCGTCGCCATACTGCACGTAGTTGGCGTGGTCGCTGATCTCCTGGAACTGGGGGAAGACCAGGCTGTACTTGTTGCGCTCGCATTCAAGCTCCAGGCAGGGCGCGTCCTTGTTGGGATTCGAACCCGTCTGGCCGAAGGGGTTGAGCAGCTCGTCGTGGCCCTGGGGGAGGGGCCAGAGGTAGAGGCGGAGACTCCCGGCCTGGAGGCGGTTGGTGTAATCAAAGAGGTTGACGTTGCCCCAGGCGATGCAGACGGACTGTAAACAAGAGAACAGACAGACAAAATGAATGTGAAATCATGCCCTTGGTCAAACTGACTTGCGGTGCCCCCCAAAAATCGACTGTGTATTGTTACCTGAAGGTTCTTTCTACCAATAAATAAAATCAGCCGGTTATATTGTATGAGTATCTTCGTGTAGCAAATCTCGTCTTTTCGCCGATTGTGTTTGGCGTGACATGTCGGGTCTGTTTTCTGATGACATATCACTCTCTGCGGTCACATGGTTATTGAAAAAAGTCAGCGATTGGACTGTCCATGAATGGGTACGCAGTAGCAGTCAGGATGTCGTGGTGGGTGTGGATGCAGTGTGTGAGCCGCGATGCAGCATGCACAAGGTTCCATGGCGGTGTTTGAAGAAATTTGGTGTTTTTTTTAACTGGCGTCACAAAAACGTTGAGATAAACGGACACAAGGCATATACTACGAAAGTTACGGTACATACATCTGCCAATACATGTAAACAAATTCCACATACATGACATACATGTCCATGTAGACACATGTATCTATAAATGTACATAAAAGTACATGTGCACATGTGCACTGCACATGTTGCGCATCCATCCAGTCGGTTACAGCGCTGTGCGGTTATAAGCCTCAATTCTGTTAGGTCTCCTTGAGAGCGCTACAACGGGTAATCTACTGTACATGAAATCTGGCCAGCAACCTATTTATTATGTGACATATAATGCATGCATTGAGTTGAAATTACTTAATCGTACAAACTCCATATGTTTTGTGTTTACCCTTGGGCCCAAATATTATGGCAGCAAAGTCCAACGGTGCTCAGAGATACGTGTACTCTCTGTATCACAGCTGATACACAAATGCCACTTTTGCTAATCTAGTCACTTGTTTGGCAAACAAGCATGTCTGACCTGACTGACTACTAAGTGCTTGACAGCTGACGATGTTTAATGGTGGTACCGTATTGCCTTCAAGAGGAGAAAGAAATATGTGACCTGCTCTGCCAAACGGTGTATTAAGTCCGTGCAATGCAAAAACGTATGATGGCCCATGTCCGTGTGCCGAGGGCTGAAAATAGTTGGAAATATTTTGAGGCCAATTGCTTGACCAGAGGAGTCTCTGTTGATAAGGAAAACCAAGAGAGTGTCTAATTTAAGTTTAACCCTCCTATGCTAAGCTACATTCTTGACCCAGTTGTCATGTCAGTCAAAATCAGTCAAATTTCCCAGATGTGCCTGTGTATTGGGGCAAATCAAGTGGAAGAAATTTTTGACTGTTTTTGATGGTTACAGCAGCAGGAGGTTTAATGTTTCTGTTCGTCATGTTTACAGGGCAATATCTCAAAAAGTATGTGTGATAACATGAAATTATATGAATATGCAAATGGCTCTAAAACGAAAAATGCCACTGGGATGAATTACATATCAAATGAAAGCTGAGGATGTGAGCAGTTTGATTATATACATGTACATGTACATAACTCAAATTCCAACAAATGTGACATAATATACCTTTTTGCAGAGCCGGTCACATTGTTCCCGGCAGTTTGCTAAGCGTGTGATAAGGTTACCAGTATAAAGGTTACCGGGTTACAGTGTGAAGCACACTATCAGTACCAGTGGCTGGTATCCTGCTGAGACATGATCAGTGACGAGTTTTTTCCTGCTTAACCACTTGACGAGGGTTTAACTTCACAACAAACGTCGTATTAAAAGAGATATTAATGCAAGATTCCAGCATGAAAGAAAGTGGCACTAATCAAATGTAGACATTCCTGTGTATAAAATGGATGAACCTGTTATGTAGTGTAAGCTACCATTGGCGTTCTCCATGGAAATACCAGTATATGAATATGCGTTGCAGTTGTTGCATGCCGTCAATACCAACCAGATTTCGGGTTGAAAAAGTCGTTAGGCAGGCACCGAATCCCGGTAGTGAGCAGCCCACGACCACGTGTCGTATCCGGGCCAAATCAGTACAACATGGTGGAACGCTCAGCACGAACTGTAAAGCGACGCAGCATGCTGGCTCATATTGTTCCGGACGACAAACGCAACCGACTAACGACTCGATTTCAAGTCCAGGGTTTCACTTCACAACAAACTTGTCCCAGGCACGGAATTATTTTTTCAGCAAAAAGTACCCACCTCCTTCTTTCCCTTGCGCTTGCTGGTGGAGCAGATGGAGACGCAGAGCCGGGCACTGCGGGGGATGTCGTGGACACGCAGCTCATAGGTCAGCCACTCGTTCCAGCGGGGGTTGGAACAGGGGACGTGCTCCGTCATGACCTGGGGGCACAGCGACTCAGAGCCGTGGTAGATCCCTGAACGCACATAAATCTGGAAGAAACCACATTTGTTTTCATCTCAACAATTCTAGGATTTCTGTTTAACTTATTTATGAGTTTAAGTTTTTACTTTTATATATTGTTTAATTCTTGTAGAGCTTTTCACGGTTGTCAATCCATTTGTAATTTGGTATTCTGCTGCAAATAATTTGAAAATAATGCACCATCATTGAATTTGAAAGTGCTGTTGTGACTAGAAATAACATGTGGGCTTATAGCAAGAAATTAGTTTGTGGCCAGAACTATTTCACATAGATATGTGTGTTAATCTTAGCCACAGCCTGTTGACTTAGACATGGCTTTACCCAATATTGTAGTCGAAACCTGCAAAACCAGTCACAAGACCAGTCACGGGACCAGTTACAAGACCAGTCACAAGATCAGACACATGACCAGTCACAAGACCAGTCACAAGAACAGACACATGACCAGTCACAAGACCAGACACATGACCAGTCACAAGACCAGACACATGACCAGTCACAAGACCGGTCACAGGATCAGACACGACACCAGTCACAACACAACAGTTTTGGAGACCCTGTTCTTCTTTCAGTCAAAAGACAAATTGACTCATAAGAAATACAATAATCAGATCTTTCAATGTGCAGCAAACACAGAGACATTCCACAAGCTAGTCACGGGAGACTGGTGACATGACCCATAAAGGTACATGTAAAGGTACAGGTACAGTGTATGTGAACAACTGAAATGAAGTTTCCCATCTATAAATTTGTCTGCAATTTGGCATTCTTTTCAAAATAAGCTGGCCATCATGTACCAACCTTGTCCAGTTCCTTGACGTTAACATACATTGCACAGTTGATCTTGACTTTGAACAAGTCCTTGACATCCCAGAGACACTTCGCCTGCAAGTTGTCCCGGGGGAGGGTGGGCGGAGCCCGCCTCATGTAGGAAGGGAGGGGGAAGGTGACGTCGGGCAGACTGTTGAGGACGCTCTCCCGCGACATCAGCATGAGCTGGGGTGTCTTCTTTCGGAGGATGCACTGGCGGATGTACTGCGGTGGAGACGAAACGAGAGAGAGGCGTAGCTTATTAAACGTGGCTGCAATGCAAAGCCTGTTTGGCGATTTCATCGTGCCGGTAATCCAGTGAAGAAAGGGGAAGTTTTTACACAGCAATGACAATCCTTTTCATGGGAACTAACCATGTGCTGGTGCAGAGTTATGGGTGCATTTTGGCACAGGAGACGCACGTTGTGCCTGACCAATTACATTTGAATGCATGGTTTCTACCGGTACTCCCCTTCCCAATTTTTCATGGTGAGAAAAAAGGTAGAAAGCCGAGGCATGTTTCAAATTTTCCCCAACAACCAAAATGTGTTTGAAAGAAACTGTAAAGACGAAAGTATGAAGGGGTGTCCAGAAATCTCCCCCCCTCCCACACACACCCTTTTTCAATTTCCATGCCTTGGCAATTTTCGGATTTAACTTTACGACATGTACATGTATGTACATGTACACGCATGCCACTGGCTGTTTTGACACTTACAGGCAACTACTGTAGTTTCCAACGATTAACTCTCGGCAAGAATGCATGCCATATGGAGCTTCTGTCGGCAAACCAACCATGCAAACTCGGCTGAAGAACACTGATGCCTAACGGCCCACGTAACGCTTAATCCGGCCCTGAAGACGGGGATTGGAAACAAACCTTAAACTGCGATATGGGGTAGTTGTCCATGATGTACTCGTCGCAGCCGCACACCTTGAGGACGTAGGTTCCCTTGTACTCCTCCACGCAGCGCTGCTGCTGGGCCGGCGTCAGGTCCATGCTCTCCGTCCGCTTGCGGATGGTCTCGGCGATGATGTCCTCCGGCTTGCAGTCGTGGGCGATCTTGCAGGTGTAGCTCTTGCCCGGCCCGCTGGAGGAGATGACCCAGATGCAGACGGTCACGCGACCTGCGGTGGACGGAGAGATGAGACATGGGGTTTTTTTTTACGGGATAGAGTTTCCAGGCCCGCAAGCTCTGCTGTTGATTGCTGGGAGATCTCTGAGATCCTTGGTGGCGGCAAACGTACTTGTACATGTACCAGTCCCATGTGACGAATCCAATATTGTGTGTGTCATTTTGAGCACAACCGTTTTAGTTCAAGCAACAGTGGACCAGTCCCGTGGGACTGGTTTGTTTGCAATCATCAAACACCTCAATGTCTCCCATTTTTTTCCTTTTTTGTTAGTTGCGATTAATTCAAAAAGTTGATTTTGTTTTCAATTTGGATAAAATCTGGTACACTGAGCTACCTGATTGCACATAAACATAACAATCTGAATTCCCCAGACGAAAGACACCGCTGCTATACCTCGTGATTCGGGGCAAGCTTTTGCATAGCGACCACCATCTCTGGAATTGACTGGTTCCTTGGTGCCCTTCTTATCCATTGACAACAGTGTATGGTTGCAAGGCGTCTCTTGTGTAACTAAGCAAAAGCTTGCCCCAAATCACGAGGTATAGCAACAGTGTCTTTGGAATGGAGAATTCAAATTAATATGTTCTTGTGAATTTACAGAGCTCATTGTACCAGAGTTTATTCAAATTTAACTCACAAAAGGCTTATTATAAGTTGAAGCAAATGGTCTGTCTTGAGATCATTTTTTTAGGATGATTACCAGCCACTTGTTCCTGGGCAAAATTACTCTATTTAGTGTCCATATTTCAAGCACGTGGCTTTGATTTTAAAAGATACCAGGCACATGGCTAATTCAAAAACCAAAATTTTCAGCACCCAATAATTCTGAAGGACTCCAAGTCTATGTGCTTTCAATATAAATGTACATGTATTATGTAGCTGGCTGTTTTTTGTTCTACAAGTTCACAGGAATGTCTGTGTACATGTAAATTTGTACACGTATACTGTACAAAGGTCAACGATTTGAATCTGGACAGCATAAATTCATACATGTGCATTTGATCAATGGAATGACTGTCCTCAAAAAAAAAATTAAACAAAGTTCTTCCTGTCTTTCTGTGCAGACTGCGATCTGGCAGTCATTCAAAGCAGAGACTCAAGGCAGTAGGAAGGATTCCATCTTCACCAGAGTCGAAGGAAGAGAACGGAGGACCAAATGTCATCTGCAGATGCGCAAGCATCAGTTGGTCAGAGCAGATTATTAGCGAGTGGAACAACACTTGTAACAACTTGTGATAGGAAAATCCACGGTTGCTGTTCATTTGGGGGAACAAAAACATGTTTACAACTCCCAGAAAATGTCACAGCGCTATCTAAGCTTCAATCAATAGTTTAGCCGACTGTTTGGCACCGTGCCAAGTTGCCAACCAGCTTCTGTTTTTAACGACCTGGCCAGCCAGAGATGCAATCTCGACTTGGAGGATTATTCAGGACTGACGCTAAAGACTGTGGGAGCAATCGTGACAGATCATCAGGGGAAAATTGGTCAGTAGGCTGTGGACAAAAAGGAAATCAGTTGTGTTCATGTGAAAACATTCTGCCAAATATACCATGTGATTTTGCCCAGTCTTTATACAAATGAAGTCAACTTTCCCTTCCACCTTTGAAAGGAAACAATTTTCTTGCGGGCATTTCCCCCCCCCCCAAAAAAAAATCTGTGCAAATTTAATTTACAATATCTACAAAATCTATGAATGAATCTGTTATTTGAAAATGAACTCCATTTTAAGACTGTTCCCTTTATCTCTTTCAGTTTCCTACAATGAATATTGCGGTGTTCAACAAATACAGAAGCAAGTCCTCACCAATCCGTGTTGTTCAGCGGTTATCTAAAGAACAATTATTGAAACTTTTTCAAGCAACGTACACAGCATAAGTATTCACTCAGCAGTTGTCTTTTCATTTGATTCATTCCAAATGATCACAAGTCCTAGAATTCAACTTAGTCTGTCAGGACAATGTTTTTTTTTGGGGGGGGGAAGGAGGAGGGGGAAGGGAAGTTTAGCCTTGTTATAAGCAGTGGAAGTCACATTTTTGAATGCACTTGTAGAGATGTACATGTATGAATGTAGTGTACATGTGCAGGCGTGGCATACATAGTGTGGACCTCTGCACAAAAGAAAGAAGTCCTCATAATGTAGGGTGTGGTGGCATTGTGTGGACTCGCACACGTCCACACAATGTTTTCCCCTCTTTGAAAAACAGTTTCAGAGGCATTTCAAAATGGGGTCAAGGTTATCCGTGGCAAAATGAAGAGGAACAGTCCAGGGAATCATCATCCAAAATCCAGCTCCAACGCCACTGTTTCACATCAGGAAATTAGGGACCGAGCGGTGCAGAAATCAATTTGCCTGCATAACGAACTACATGTACTAGTACATGTACATGTAAGTAAATGTACGAGTATGGTGCTAGGATGCGTGTAATCACATGTACTGTACGGGTCGGCATGTGTAGTATGACACCGGGACAATCTCATCCCATATGGGGCTCATCCTGCGTGAGTCTGTGCATCTGCGTGAACACGTCGATGTGTTTCGCCGCGGTTCTATCGACCGGTAATTCCAATTTTCTTCCTCAATGGTCTAGATTAATTTGAACCCCTGTCGGACACCTGCGTCCATGCTGGCATACGCAGTACTGTCGGCGGTTCAGCCGTAAGCCGGAGTACATGTACAGTGCAGTTTTGCTCGACCATAAGAATGTGCACGTATTGGTGATCATGATGTACTGTCATGTACAATGGTCAAAGACTTGGGTCTATATGGACTCTAATTTCAAAAAATGTTTCTCTTCATTTTTTTTTTTTTTTTTTTTTTTTAAACGAAGTGAGCAGCCGTTTTTAATTTGCTTTGTGTTGAAAGCATACCAGTACTTTCCAAGATTTTCTGGACTCCGTTACCAAAGCAACATTGGATATGTATGTAAAACTCTTTCTGAAGAAAGGAGCTTTCAAGCTCTCGGACAAGCACCGAGTATGCAGTGCTTGCGATGTACGTCGGGCAAATGGCAAAACCTGCAATTCAAATTAGCTTTGGTCCATTGTATGGATTTTACACAAGTTTACATGTACGCTGATGCACGTACATGTACGCTATATGAATTAATCCAAATATGTAAAAAATGCAACCAAATTTTCAACAACTGGGTGGGGAAAAAGAAAGTTGGCCGAGACTTGAAACTACATATGTACAAAATCTTACAACATTTTAAGTCACATTTAGTCAGCTTACATGAAGCATTTTCACTAGTTAAACCATTCCTCATATCCCCTCACGGGAAAAAAGGATTCACCATCATGGACAAATTTTAAATTGCTCGGGCAATTCCAAGTAATCCAGCTATACACATACAAGTACTTCATACTAATAGGTTACTTGGATATCACCACAGGCTGTTAGACAAGATTCTTCCCTCAAACCATTTTTCAAACTTTATTGGCCTGCCAGGACGTACGGTGTTATTTGTTTTCTCAACGAGCCAGTGCGTGCCCCCAATTACACAGGCGAGCGGGGCGCGTAGCCTGCGCGTGCCTCTTCCTTAGACCAATTAACGAGCGGTCCCTGACAGCTTGTTTGGTGAAGAGAAAAAAAAAATCAATCCCGTCCTTCCGTGACGGTGCAATAAAGAACACAATGTAAACTAATTGAACCATCATTCATGGGCCTAACATAATGTGCGAGCAGAATCCAGGCGGTGTATGGTAAGTCGCGTCAATACAGACATGGGCAATTTCTTGACAAGACTCGGTGGAGAATCTACATGTGCCATTTACACGAGAGGAGGGGGGGTTTGCACCAGGCATTAACGACGGGAGGCCCAATCCAAGGCAATCTGGAAAAACACAAGCACAAGCCAGGCATATTTTCCTGAGATTATGGAGTTCTACTGTACAAAAATACAAAGATGGTGGATGTTATTGATAAAACTATGATTTACATAATTCTTAAACATTTCTGGTACTGACACCAAGGCTTCCTCAAAAGCATCCTTGGACACTGTAGCTTGCAAGCCTGAAGAAACATGTAGCTCTAGCCTCTAGAGCAGATAATGAGAAGCAGTTACAATTTTAGTCCGTGGGAGGAAAAAACCCCGGAAGAAAAATTCTGGGTGAAACCTACGGAATCAAGTGCTGGTACAGAAAACCCAATTCAAGCGTCGACCAGACCAAGAATCAAATCCACGCCCAACAGGTGGAAGGCGATGAAAGAACTGCTACACCAAACTGACATCCCCCCCTCTTCCCAATTGCATTCTCAGGGAAAACCTCCTCTAATCTTGCACTCTAATTGAACTTTGGAGTGAACATTTTTTCGGGGGGGGGGGGAAGAAGTCGGCTCTATGTCCTCTTTCAATGTCTCCGTGGAGTGCAACCAAGGAAGCAGAAGATTGGCAAGGAATCTCAAGAGAGTATCAGTAAGTTGGACAGTGCATCAGGGGGCTACAGCAGGGGAACCGTCTGTTGTGATTGTGGAATCAAGGCTCTGGGGCTGTTGTGATGTTCACGAGGAGAGCAATTGGGGTCGAATGTCTCAGAGGGTTAAGTGTACATGTACCGTATCTGGAGCAAGAAATGAGATTTCACGCGTTGTTCTCCTGACACCCTCCTAAAAAATCAGGTCCTTAACACGAACTATTCACATAAATTGGTACACCTCTAAGAGTTTTCCTGGGAAAAAACAAATGTTGTAGTACTGCAGGCATATTAGAGAAAACAAAAAGAACGAAGCAATCCTTTCCAATCTTGTAACTTTATACCCCAGTATTTTGGTGACATTCCGAAGGGTCGTTTCAGCAACCTGCAAGTAAAGTCACAATGTTGGGTCTTGAACTGTGGTGGTCTCTTTGAAATCTACAGTTTTCACTCTTCAAAAACAAAACATTTAACCAGGGAATTCTGTCTCAGCATATTTTCCCCAAGCTCTTAAGCTCCCCATACCCAACATGCCCGGATGCTGAGTGAACGACAAGGGCTTTCAAATTTAATGATTCCGACGATTTCATTCTCTGCGAATCATTTCAGGGCTGACAGATTCTCCCAGTATGAGAAGTTCTCTTCTTTCTCGTCACGTTGCAGCTGAAGAGAAAAAACACATCGAGTCTTTTTCCCACCGGAAAGCCACGGGGAGTCCAAAACCCGGGAAAAACCAGGGAATCCTTTGGGCATCGCGTCGTCAATTATTAGACGGGGAAAAAAAATGAAAGGAAATGAAAGTAGAAGAACGCCGTTGGCATCAAAGAGTCTTTCCTCCCATATGAGAAATTTCAGACAGCCACAATATTAAAGTTGACATATTCAGAGCAATAACGTTCATTGTTCATGTATGTATCTTATCCATATTTATGAATATGTAAATTTTTTCTCCTTTTATTTTTTCCCGCAGCACACGCAAGTGCAAAGATATGCCCATGTGACAAAAATATTGTGCAATGTTTATACCAAATTCAAACTACTCGTAGGCTATGTACATTTTTTTGGTGAGGAAAAATTGTAAGGACCACTTTTATATCAGAAAAACTGTTCCTCTTTTTCCATTCCTTTTTTTTCCATCCAACTAGTAGTCTAAAGCAATGATTCAATTTTGTTTGCTCTAAGTCTATTTTGGTGGTTCAAATTTCTTTGAAACCGTGTTTAATTTTTTTGGTGCTATATTCAACTACCATCAATAAAATACATGCACTCTGTTCGGTAAATATGCATCTTGACAAACTACCAGTAGAAAACATCGTCAATAAGAACAAAAAACCCTCAAAGCTTCGGTTGATTGCCCTGCCAATAAAAGCATAGCACTGGTTTAACAGTTTAATGACCGATCCTCTGAATCTGCTTCAGGTTACAAGCTATATGCAAACAGGCCCCGGATAGAAATACACCACATGACTGGCACGATTTGTGGGCTGTCAAACGTGCCGACTATTACAAGCATTTTCTGGCCTGTGAACTGGCGGGCTCGTAAAGAGGGACAGGCGGAACACCACAACTGGACTGCCGGCCTGTACTGTACTGGTATTTCGGATAAATCTGGGCAAAAGTGGGACCCTCCAAACGGGTTTAGTTTGCAACGGAGTGTAGGAATCTTTTTAATGGTGATGGGCTTAAGGATTATTTTCAGGGGTTTATCATCTATGGGGGGAAACGTCTTCCCAAAGTTACTGGTTTGCCCACCAAAAGTTGCACAGAAAATAAAAGATGAGGACTTATTTTTAATTGAGTATGTGTTTGAAACACGTTGGAGGGCCATATTTTTAATATCAACACGAATTTGCTCAAGTGCAGAAATACACTGGTGAAAAAAAAAAATCACTGTTGCCTATGGCATTAATTTACTGATCTGCAAGCCGCAAACTTGACTGACCCCTGACTGACCCCTGAGGATGGAGTAGATCTGCGGTGTAAATAACCTCAGATGGTATAACAGGGACTGCTCTAAGGGGAGGGGAGGAACAGCTGTCAAATGAATGCTGACGTCCAGACAGCCGAGGTTCACCGGTAAACAACATCCACAGACCCGGCATCCTGGCAAATTCCGAGGTGTACGCATGCTGCTCGAGCTGCTCGAAACAGCCCCAGAGCTTAAGGGTCTCCGTGACCTCGTGATTAGGAAGAAACAACGAGCGACTTCATATGGGCGCTGGTATATAGACTAAGGATCAATTTGTTTCTCTTTTTCTTTTAAAGTTACATGTATTTGTCCCTGCTGACAGGTGTAAACTTCATTTTTTTTGGGTGGGGGGAGGGAACTGAATCTGTTTCAACACCAATAAAACAGCAGAACAGTTACGGATGTGCAAGCAGTTGCTCGTTCAGGGAGTGAGGAATACCAAACATCACTGTACTGTAAGTTTTGCTTCAAACACTGAGAAGAACTTAACACTTTAACTCTAACCGCCTAGGCCCTTTTGGCTAAGATACATCCTCAATCCTTCAAAATCCTCCAACGGCCCCATGAAAAAATTGGGGACAGCCTCAATCCACCAAAATACTCTGGTTTTTCTTGCACGTATAATCAGTGGAGGAGTGCCCACTGCCTCAATCCTTCAAAATCCTCCGCCAATTCCTCTCAAGATGTTGAGGCAGTGCGGACGGTATCCTGCACTAGTACAGGAGGGTTTCACATGGTGGGCATGAATTCATGCGCGGCTGAACGTAAACAGCACAAGGTCTGACCCACAACCTTGAGACAACGCATCCTTTTGCAATGAGCAATGCAATTTTGCCATGCGGCCTCAATCCTCCACAATCCTTCAAAACCGCTCGGAGGATTTTGAAGGATTGAGGGTGGTTAGGGTTGATTCCATAAAGTGTATACATGTATGTACATGTACATGCATATTTGGACCTTGGAAGCACCGTGCCTAACAAGGGAAGGTAAAGACCTAAGGTTTCTGGGTAAAAAAGGGTTGGTTACATGTACATTTCACAAGCTGCCCTTGCAAAAGAATTTGACTTCCTTTGTGGAAAACAACCCACAATACCGTCATCCTTGTTTGCAGTGACAAAACAACTGACTGGGCGTGTTGCTAGGGCAACAGACGGCAGCGTGCCAGGTGAACTTTACACAAAATGAAAGTGTTGAATATCGACCACGTCTTCTCGGAGAACTGTACAACTGGGTACGTGTGCATGTGCGTATGCTTCTCATCAGTGAGCAATTTCACATGAACACCCACGGTCTGCAACCTGGTAGCCTTCAAGAAAAATTGCTGCTGGTCGTCCACGCTTGAGCTTGCCAGCCAAAATTGCCATCAACATTTCTGGCCCAGATGCCAACTACTTTTCTCATCTCGTTCAGTGGGGGGGGGGAGGGATCCAGAAAACAAACACCATTATCCAGATCAATACGGGTAGGTATATAGAGAGGAAAAACCAAATCCCAAAGGAGTGCAGTCTTTGTAACGCAAGAGGTGTTTGTTGAAGGGCTGTGTCCTCAGGCTCCTTGCGAGACAACGTGTCCCGTACATCAATATGAGCAGGTTGGAAATGAAACATCAGACACCATCAGACACGAGGGGGGGGGGGTCCCTGCTTACACAGATGGGACCAAAGCATCGCAGAACTACATGTATTAATGAGACATTGCAGACGGGATGTCATTCCGTTCATTTTCGCTCTGAGAGCTCTCACTGAAACGTACACATGTACTTGTACATGTGGGTCTACCAGCACATGACAAAGTGTAGGGGGAAAAAAATCGGTTTGTACCTATACGTGTGTGCGTTTTGGTCCAATTATGCACTGTGACCCTTGCCTCATCTGTGTGAAAGGCCTACAAGGAATGAAACTTTGAAAATGCAAAACAAAAACAAAAAAAACTTGACCCAAGAAAAAAAATCAGAGCCAAACATCCAAATTGAGGAATAAAATCCCCCAAATCTCACTGTACAGATAATTAAAAGCCTAATGAAATCCATTTCTTTATGTGCGTATAAGTAATTTTTTAATTTGGATAATTTGGGAACATACTGGTTTTCTTTTCCACACAATGCAATGCGAGACAAAACAGTACATGAATTATAGTTCCGTAGATATGGTACAAATTACACAAGATTAAGTTCCTACCCTTTCCAGGAAACTGCTATTTTTGTTGACTGATGAAATGCCATTCTAGTTAAACGTAGCACTTATGTACATTAAGCGCATGATATCACACTTAGACATGCGATACAAGTTTATATATAGAATGGTATACCAGTGCATCACTGTTCCGGAAGGCAAAAAAATTAGGCCTAATCCTTTGTTACCCTCCAAACATGACTACACCGTAAATCTACATTTGGGTTGGAGGGCATTTCTACAAAGGCTGCGGAAAAGTCTTTATTTTGTTCAGATGTTTTTTTCTTTCTCTTCTACCCCTTGGTACAGGGCTTTTGTGGGAAGGACTTGCATCACTCTCCTAACGTGCATTTCCAACAAATTTGGCCTATAAATCTATAATTTGTTTTGTTTGTTGGGGTGTTGGGTTGTTGGGGTGTTTGTTTGTTTGTTTGTTGGGGTGTTTGTTTGTTTGTTTGTTTGTTGGGTTGTTGGGTTTGTATGTTTGTTTGTTAGTCAGGGTGATGGGTTGTTTGTTTGTTTGTTAGTCAGGTTGATGGGTTGTTTGTTTGTTTGTTGGGGTGTTTGTTTGTTTGTTGGGGTGTTGGGGGTGTTTGTTTGTTTGTTTGTTTGTTTTTGTTTGTTTGTTTAGGGTGTTTGTTTTATTTCCTTCTTCCCAGATTGGACACTTACCCCTGTCCAGCTTCTGCATGATGTGCTTGGGCAATTCGGGTGAGATGTAGGTGTTGGGCGGGTAGACGTACATGGCGTGCTCCGCCTTGCCTTGCCTCTCCCGTTCCTCCACCACCTCCTTGCAGAGCGTCAGGATGTTGCGACGGAAGTCCACCACCTCGGGGTCCTTCATGGAGTCAAACTCCGTCACGGGCATGCCAATGGCCGTGCCTGGAAAAATCAATTCAGTGTTGTGATCATGGGCTTGACAGGGGGTTGGAAGGAGGAAAACTTGTACCAATGGAAGAAAAACTGAAATATTAAAAAGAAAATATGGAAACGAAATAAAAACAGAAGAGAAGAACGGTGATAAAAATCAAGACGTTTTTTGGAAAATATTGAAATTAATGGTTTATCAGTTCCTTAATGAGTGCTCACCCCTCCCCCAGAAATATGCTCCTCCCCTTCTCCAGAAATCCCCCCCCCAAAGGAATGTCTTGTCCCTCTTCCTTTCCCCGCCCCCAACAACAAAAATGTCCAAGCAACACACGTGGTCGTAACCGAGTCATTTTTCTAAGAATCAAATTGAGTCGCAAGCCATGTTCCCCGACAAATCACAAATCCATTCTCATTCTTCCAAGGCCAAGATGCAAGTCGTTCCTTCGACAGGGCTAGTCACTGCCTCTTTATTTAAAGGCAATTAGGGTTTTCATGCTGAGGCACCTTACTGTTGTTACTATGAACAAAATCAGTGACAGCAGCTCGAGTACATTTCTTATAGAAGGACCGAACTAAAACAGATCTGCCTGTAAGTTTTCCCACCTACCCTATTCTGGCACTGCCCCAAACTGGGGGGGGGGGGCTGGCAGGAGGGCAGATTTCTAGGGTAAACGTGACACTGACAACTTCACGAAACATCCTGGACTGTGTAACCCAGTGCAATACCGCATTAGTTGCCAGTAAGCAGAGTGGTGTTCATTTCATTTGAAAAAAAAAAGGCTACCTGACCTTGCTTGCTGTTACATATATAACCAATTTACGCTCGGCTGCACGATGACTCAGCACGAAAAAAGTGTGGGAAATGGTTTTTCCAAACTTACTTTCAGATGTCATGTATTTCTGGAAACAGAACTACATGTGCATGCATTTCAGGCAGTGGGCATAATGTCAAGTTGATTTCTTTTGCTTGCTTGAGTGCTTCCTTGGTTTGTCTGTGTTTGTTTATTTTGTTGGTTGGTTGCTTGTTCAGTTGGTTATTTGTTTTCTGCGTTCTGGGTCATTCCGTGAGGTTGGGGCACAATTTGTGAAGGTGTCAATTGTTACATGGGTTCTGTAAAAACGAACAGCTATTTCCCTGTATGTGGATTCCAAAGTGACATCGTTATACATCTTGCAAGGCCAAACACAAAGGTGGGTTATTTTTACAGAGTAAGGGAACTGCTCTACAGGTCATGACAGGTGGTAAAAGTTACCATGTAACAAAGACACCGTCACAAATTGGGTCCCAACCTCATGGAATGACCCACTTCCCTTGCCTCTGGTCTCTTTTCTGTATTTTGAAAACAAAAATGAATGTCACTTGGTAGACGATCAAGTTGCAAAGAACACGCTGCATATCAAGCAGAGTCAGGAAATAATGGCTGGCATTGAACTTCCTACTGTGGTTGTTTTTAGATCTTCTTCAGGAAATTAAAAAAATGCTGATTCCATGGAAAAACACAAAAAGGAAGGTCATATGCCAGGTGTTCAGGGCACGTACCTATTTCGTAGTTCAGCATTTTCTCTTCCCGGTTCCCTGCTGGTTCCACGACCTTCAACCAGGGCTGGAAGAGCCGTAGATCACAGAGCCGCCGGCCCTCATCATAGAACTCCTCCCGCTCGGCGTCCTGGGTGATGGTGACGAAGATGTAGGAGGAGGCATCGCCCAGCCGGTTGGCCAGGGGCAGCTTCCGGGCCTCCCGCCACAGCAGTGCCTTGACGTTTTCCAGGGTGGCCTCCCGGACGCACTCCAGGGGCACGATTATCCCCGTGGGCAGGAGGCATTCGATGTTGATCTTGGCTGGCATGAAGTGGGAGCCCCATAGCTCGCCCGAGGACGGCGGCATTTTTTTGGTTTCACTTCTGCTTTCAACAAAACGTCATTCACAATTCACAAAAAAAAAGGTCTCTTCCTGCAGGGAAGGTACATGCATCTGAGAAGAGTTTGCGCTACCTCATTCCAGCTTCTAACAGGCTGCTCTCTCTCATTTTGTCAGCAAAAGGAGGCACTGTTAAATTATGCACTGTTCATGTACAGAATACGTGTATGTGGCAAGGTGTCCTCCCACGTTACTCCTTACTTCAGTGGTTTGATAAGATCATTATCTTACGTACATACAGGTGCAATAAATTCACCACTGGACACTCCTTTCAAACTCTGCTGCAAGTGCCAAGTGGGAGAAACTAAGTTTCAACAAAGACCAGAAATAGGGCATTGATTTCCTGGCAAGCGGTTGTGTCTGGGGTTACTCGTCCAATGTGGCTACCAGTTTGTCAACAGGCTACTGTGAAAGTCTTTCTTCTGCAATAGGGGTAGGCCAACGTACACACACAGCTGGGTCAAAAGACGGCATTGATTCTAGCAAGTTCACATGTTCTGTAACCACTTTGCAATCAGATTCAAAGAATACCGATATTCCACCCAAGTTGGCTACTCTGTCAGTGTGTGAACTTTGAAAGGTCGGTCTCGCAGTCAGATTTCTTCTGCCGAGGATAGAGTTTCTCTAGCACACTCAGGACCGGAAAACAGTTCTCGGAATATTAGAAATTCTCATTACTCTTCTCCACTTCCTTTGCGGCAATATCTCTGGAGGCTACCACGGCACTTGTACATGTAGATCCTGCTGTTTGGAACACGGTGTACGACCTTCTCCAGTTTCCTGAAACCAATCTTCACTGTGCACTGCAATCTAAACAAACGACACTTGTGTTCGTTTCTCTCCAATTTAACTCAACCATAGAGGAGAGAAAAGAGAGTCCAGCAATTTGCAGAGAGCCAGCCTCGGCTCGTCGACGCCACCGATAGGAGTTCAGCCAGTGATCGCAGAAATTCACCGTGGGATGATGAGTCCAAGTCCGATCTCTCTTCGTTTTTTTTTTTGGGGGGGTCTCAGGGGTCTAATTTATGGTACGGTTGGCATTTGCAGAACATTTCATTCATCAACCCTCTTCGTCGTGGGTCCTCTTTCATAAGCAGCCAGCCGGGTGTGGCCTGTGTACATAAAACAATCCAGACAGGGTGATCAGCATACCAAAGGTTCGTGCGCAATTCTGAGCCGTTTATCATGTACATGTCGTTGCAACTCCGTGACAGTGACGGCAAAAGATGAACCTCTGGAAATATTGCTAACAAATAATGATCAACAAGGATGGATCCATCTTGGGACCAGACTAACTTCAATAAACCATGAGTCAACAAGTGAAATAAAAGTGAATTTTTCTGGCTTGAACCACTGTGACGAAGAGGAACTAGAGCAGATTTTTGGTGGTCATACTTTTTATGAAACATTTTCAGCATGGAACACTGTACTAGTTTTGAGTCGTGGTAAGATTTCTGTCACTTTTCATTTGAATTTGCTTGAAACAAGCCTCCATAGTGCAATTTTTCTCACATAAAACAGAGGAAAATTATCCCTGTCTTTTCATGAATTTTGCATTCGAATATTCAAGTTCGAAAACAGTATTCAAATATTTGATAAACGATCAAATATTAGGATATTCGGCACAGCCCTAAGTATCACAAATTCCATCATTATTATCAGTGTTTATTTCGAAGAGCTTTCATTTTTTGCACTGGTTTATTTATCTTTTTAGTTCATTTGTTTCATCCCTTATCAACATGATCAATTTATTTATTTAATTCATTGATACATGCATGTTAATTCATCCATTCATTCAGGTATGCAATTTCATGCATTCCTCCCCACACACATTTTGAATATTGTGTTTCAGAGAAAATGATCAATGTTGTGCACTGTTGTGAAGAAAAAAAGTGATGTCGAATAACAACCGACAATGACAGATCCCGGTAGCATGGCCCTACCGGTATCTTACCGTGTGTGTCAGATACAAGCAACGGCAATGATGGATGACGCCATCCTGTTAATAATCAACCCCAATAGGAATCGTGACTTTCTAAATGAGGAGACGTCAGATGTGTTTTTGTACCACGTCCCTAATTGGAAGGGCTCGTCATGTCAGACAGGTTGTAGCAAAATTACCCAAGGGAGGAACAGTCTAGAATTATTTTAATTACAGGTTCTTGCCCTTATCCAATGTATATTTTTATAAACACTGTATGCTCAGTGCTTGTCCGAGAGCTTGAGGAAAACTTCACAAGCTTACTCGGGTGGGACTCGAACCCACAACCTCCTGCTTACTAGTACAGACATCTTAACCTCTCAACCACTGAGCTTGCCGTGGTCGGCTGGCCAGTCCGAGTCAGATGTACGTGAAGTAGCGGGTACCACAAACTATTTCGAGACTTACCTTGCGTCAGGGTGATGTGAATTTTACGTACAGGTTTTTGCCCTCACCTGACGAAAAATTCACAAGCTTACAAGCGCAACCTTTTTTGCAAGCTGTGGAACAAACACCGAGTACACAGTCTACATGTTTATGGCCTAGATACGTCTGGTAAGGGCAAAAGCCTGCAACTAAAATTCACATCTCCCTGACACTAAGTACATATACATCTTGAAAACGTCGAAAAGTAGGAATCTTAATTTGCTGCATGCCAACATGAATGACAACGATCCAGAACTTTTATTTCTAGTGGACAGAAAATCTTGGCTCATGCATATGAAGGTCCACTCATTAATTTTTGTACATATTTGAACTTGTCCAATGTTAAACCACTTGGCATGTTGGAACTGGATTATGTATAATTAAAAGCACTGCAGAGGTCCCTACCTGAAGAACTTGAGTTCCATTGATGCCTGCGGAACTTTGTATCAACCTTATTTCACTCTAAATCTTGGACTTTCGACATGTACCATGTAAGGTACATTTACAATGTACTAGCACGATACTTGGTGGCACAATTATCAGGAGGGAAGATTTTCATCACGCATTTGATCCCTTTTCAATTAAGGTTTCAATTAATTGAAAGGCATTTAATACAATTTCTTTTTGCATAAGGTTTAATCAATGCTATTAATAATATAAAACTGGAATCTATCTAAAGATCCTCTAAAACATTTAGTGAAAGTACAACACAGTATCATGCAAAGATACATGTACTTAAATTCAGTTACGACAATGTGTCGAACCTTGGGCATGGGGAATCAAATCCAAGTCATTCACTCCTTATATTTTTTTCCAAAAAAAAAAATGCACACTAAAAATGTATTTATATCCTTTGTTTTACATAACAAATATGTTGTTGCTGGAAATTAATTCACTTTCTCATCCTGATTTGCGACTATGGGGAATTTCTTTCAAGGGGAAATCAAGTCCAAATTTCACTAGGGACAAGTCTCATCTCACGAATGTGAAGTCACAATCACAATGGATACAGAACAAGGGAAAGTTTTATCACAATTAAAAAAAAAAACGACAGGCTGGCTGGGAAAGAATTCCATTGAGACCACACTTGTTGGGCTGTGCACAACAAACACTACATTGTACGATTGATCTGAAAAATTCTCAGTGTTTCTAAGTCAAAACCTCAATATTTTCACTAGGGTCTACTGAATTTGACTTTTTGGGGAAATGTTATTGCTTTCAGGTGGGTACTGGGTCACTGCAGGGGAAAAATTTGTGGTGTCTGTGCACGGAATTCTCTCCACTGACTGTTCATGTTCAGTGCCATGCAGTGCCAGTAAAACAGCAAAAAATAATTGCGGACCGGTTTGCAGTTTAATACATGACTGCCTCAAATGTTTTCAAGGGTTTAAAACAATTCATTTTCCTCCCACAATGCAGAGTCAACTGGTCTGGCAACTAACAGGCCTAGTTACCGCTACACTGCACACCAGTGTTGTAACGAGTCACTTAATTTTGTGACTCGAGACAAGTCAAGTCATTTTAACAATGTGACTCGAGTCAAGTCATTAAGTCAAGAAGCTGAGTTGAGTCACGAGGTGTAGTCAAGTTGAGTCAAGTACCAAGTCAATTTGAGTTGTCAACTTTAGATCAAAATACAATAAAAACACAACTACATACATGTACATGTAAGTCATTTTTTGGTATTTTTATTTTCATTTAGACATACTGTACTGAAAATAACTTCAGTTTCAGGTATCTAGCGAACTGAAATTGTGCTTTAATTTTTTGAGACTCAAGTCTTTTACAAGCTTGCACTCGAGTTGAGTCTCCATGAGAATTTCAAGTTGAGTCAGTTACCCATCGAGACTCGAGTCGAGTTACCAAAAATTGTAACTCGAGTTAGACTCGAGTCGAGTCATCTACTTGAATCTTTACAACTCTGTTCTACAACTATGACACTAATAACGTAGGTTTACCATGTTTACAATGTATTGTAGGTACATGTACATGCACACATGTACAATACTTTCAATACAATATTGGGGAAAGATTCAACTTCAGCCATCACAATTTTTGAGTGCCACAACCCATGTTATAAGGTAAGTTAATAAGTTATATACCAAGTTTACCCTACAAGTACATCAGTTGGCTATTTTCAAACCTGTTCCTCCTAGCCTAGGTAGGCTATCAATCATTGCCTACCACCAAGTTGCCAAGTTCCAATGCCTACTGAATGCCTTTTCCGAACTAAATAAAAACCCTCTGAAATTAACAAACGCCCCTTTTAATAATGGTGTGGTGATAATCAAAAACTGTGATTATCCAATACGGAATTCTTCCCCGAAACAGAATTTGAGTATGACCATGAGCCTTCAACAGACAACACAACCCATGGCACTTGGCAGCACATAACGTAAGTCTAGGCCTCCCGTACTCAAGGGCACTAGCCTACCCTTCAACTTCAAATGTTCAAGTTGATATGAAGTGGAACTTAGACTTAGTACAAATTAACAAGTAAGACAATGTTCTTTTCATATAAAACGGCCATACAAGCCAGGGGTGTCTGTACTCAAACATAAAGAAACTTTCAGGTACTTACACTGAATAATTGCGGTCGAATCTCACGAAATATAGCCGGGTTCTCACCGCATCACGCACCGCATGCCGACCAACTTCTCCTCAAAAATGTGTTGTTTACCAGACCACAATGCACAGCGCCGTCGCCAAATGCAAGCACAAAAAGAGAAAATGTTACTACTTTCTTTCGTACAGTTCAGGTACACCACAAAACTGTAAGCAGAGAGGGCGCTATTTTCAAATTTTTTTTTGGCCACAGACTTGGAGAAAGATTTCTGCTAAGATCGAAACGTCAGGCCCTCCATATTTTGTGATTCTTTTTTTTATTGAAAAAGGGACTTCCAAAGAGTAAAAAGAGCGCTTTAAGACCATGTCCTAGCGCCAAACATTTTTCACCACTGCTTGTTTGTTTCCCCTGTCGACCTGTGCACAAAATATGTTGGTTGTCAAGCAAAATTAACCGCCAAAAATCTTCACCAGAACTTGGCCAAGACATTAATGGCCAGGTTTTTAGTGGATACAAAATGACAGCTCTTTCTTGCTACGCCGCTTTTGAATTTTGTTTCCGACAGTGAATATAAAATCTTTAACTCAGAATGTACGTCCGGGCGGAAAGACACGGACAATATTCATCTCAAGTGTGTCCGACAGTTGTGCAGCCCCCACGGCCGGCCTGCCGGCCGGGAGCATGCAGCACCGGCGAAATCAAACGCCCCATTTCTCCCATACACAGATACTGAGGTAGTTGCAGGGCATTTTTTTTTAACTTAATGATTTCATCCTCGACTTTACACAATTAAAATTAAAAAACATAGACTCAAAGTGTCATTTCCTGGGTCCAGTGGCGGAAGTGATGAAAAAAAAAGACAAAAAAGAGCAAGGGGTCTGGCATGGATCAGTAATTTGTTTAAATAAAATCAAAACTGGAAAGTTACTGACATGTTATTTTCCTAGGCCTGGTGATGAGGGCACGAAATGTGCGTTAGAGGAAATGCACAAAAACTGGCGGTGTCCCCACATCAATTCTTGCACACATTTTTACACATTTCCTGGAAGTTTTGAGGAACCCTTTTCGCCGTGCGGCCGTTTTCCCGCGACGTGTGCAAGTGCAAGGTATAATAGCATTTAACCCCTCCCCCCCGACATGTCAGTAATAGTGACAAAAGGCTCGGCTCGATATTGGACCATAATTCACCAATAAAGATTTTTTTCTGAGATCTCGCCGCGAGGCTGTTACAATAAACGCAACATGAGAGCAGTCTAACGGGGCAAAGCTCACTTCAGCTTGCTTCAATGAATTTATTTGGGGGGGGGAATGAAATGGTCAGAAATTAGACAAATTGCAGTTAAAAGTTTAACTGAATGTAAACACTTCTTTATAAATTTCATGAAGGTGATGAGCGCAATTGTTACAATTTCACGAGGTTCGCCTCACGGTGAAGCGGAATATTCAACGTGTCACTGATTGACATAATAAAGTTTGCCATTAAACTGATGTGAAACATTCACCGTGTACAGTATGTGTCTTCGATATGCACAAACCTGAATAATGAATCCCGTCTGTGTGCAACTCGCTACTTTACTTTCTCCATCCGGTGAAAATGCGACACAAAGCTTTGAAGTTCCGAACGGTAACACTGACATTGATTTTGTCTCTGTGAAGATCCGCGACCGCGGCTCAGAGACTAATGGCCTATCCGACTATCGGCTTCACCCCTTGGAAAAGAACACACATCCTGAACCATTGTACGTGTGATTCTTTTTTTTTATGAATCACATATACCGCGCTTAGACTGGTAACAAAACTGACGATATTCTATGGTATATTTATATTTAAATATTTATGCAAATTTTAAACCAATCAGTCTGGAGAGCCCCTCGACAGGAATCTTTTTCTTTTGGGCAATCCATCGGGGACTGGTTGGGTTTTGTCCTTTGTTCCATCATGTACAGTTATGTTTTACTGTCTGTTTTGTTAACCTGTGTTTCCTGAGAAATGAAATAAATTAATTTGCACTCATCACATCAGTGAGTGAATGCCTCTTGCACTTCCATCTCTGAATAGCAGAAGTGTGTCTGTGGGCCTACGCTTGATAGGAGCTGTTTAATATGTGGATGCAGAAATTCAAAACAGAAATGCAACTTACAGAAAACAAGAGGCAAAAATTCCAAGTTAAAGTGAGGAGCTGCATAATAAGCACGGGTACAACAGATATTAACTTTCAACACTTTTTAAACAGTTGGAGATAAATTTGTTTTTATTTTCTCTCGATATTTGGTAATCACTGTATAAAAATAGACATTATTCAGACCTGGATGCGGCGAGTACAATTACAGTACAATGATTCAGAAGAATTTGCATATTGTCACAAAAATCACAATGCTCTGTGCTCACTTTAATACTTTGTTTCATAAGGCACGTGAGGGAGATAAGTGACCTTGCTTGCACTGTCCACCCTCGGTCATTTCTCGAACTTCTTTGATTGTGGATTGAAAGCCCTTGACCAGACTCATACATGGACAACAGAAGCAGAACAGTTTTCAGAGCTGGGGTGGGGGTGGGGGTGGATTAAGCCTCGGCCCAATAAAAGAACCTGCCAACAGTATGGGGGAGGGGTAACCACCAGTTGAAAAAGTGGGGGGGGGGAAACCACGAGCCCTCCCCCTTCCCCCGAGAGTGTACACAGATCCATTCTTCAGCCACAGAAATGTCCCAGCCCGTCAAATACAAATTGTTATTGCCAAGATCCGGAGTCTTTCCATTTGATTCAGGTGCTTGCCGCTAACGGGAGGCTTCTGAAGATGAAGACAGCCGAAAATCGGACGGCGTGGTGGGAGCTTGAAAAATGGCCCTTGTAACCTGTCTTTACAACTGTCCCATGGACAAATCATTTTACGTTTGGAAGTGAATACTAATGATGAGGCTGAAAGCGATGACCAGTCACCTCGGCGACATGAAAATAATATTCCTCAGTTTTGGTTTTCTAGAACTTAAATAGGAACAATATATGACAGTTGTCCAAAAGAGTACCGAAGTGGGATAATCATTTTGAATATGAGGAAGTGCCATACAAACGAATGGAGTATGCGCGAGTGTTGGTTTACGCGCCGGTTCTCACGCTAATGTCTTTCACAAACACAAGTGGGCACATGACGTATTCACTTTGGTACCCCTTACAGTACTGTTTCAACAGCCTAGAATGGTCATCACACCAAATGGAGGAAACCAGCCTCCAAGCTCATGGTGTTCGCTAGTATGAATTGTACAAAAACTAAGAATTAATCAGCATCAAACATCAAAGACATAGTTGAATGATGCATTGCTGAAATACATCCATAACATGAAATATGGCACTGAATAACTCAAGGCAAGGTTGGTAACAATCACTCAGCCCTCAAAAACGGGCAATGGTATAAAAGATTTTATAGTGTATTAAGTAAATAGGGCAATACCGTAGCGTGTACAAACATAAACACATTGATGCTATACAAATAATGCTACAAAATAACTGTTTCACCGGTGGCTTGAAGTACGTTGTATATACGAGTACGCAAATGAGTTGAAATCTGTGATCTTGAAATTTTCCCTTGTCTCATTGAGTAATCTTCCTGAGATTTTTTTTTCTTGAATTGAAAAGTAAAAAAAAAAAATCTGAAGAGTTTCTCAAGGGTGCAAATTGGCAAACTTCAAAAACAAAACATGGGCATGCGAACTTGGACAAATTTAAACGTATTCTAAGAAAAGTTTTTACAAGTTTTTAAAAAAACAATATCTCCTCAGCCCCCGTTGCCAGCTGTGGGCATGCGGGAGGGAGACATCACCAGAACAATAGATCATTTTGATGCTTATAGTTTTGCCGATGGGGGCCAGCTTCTTACTGGAAGAGGCAGGGAGGTTTATCGGTTTACTAGTGATGGGTGCTTTGCCTATCCCCACCGAAGAACTTCTACCCCCCCCCAAATAAACCCCAACAATGCCCACCCCTATTAATCCTCCCTCCCAGAATCAAATCCCTTCCGGGGACACTAATCACCAATCTGGAATGTTAATGGGTGGACTGCGTCCCACTGTCGGCGTCTAGACCGCTGCAAGCCCGGGGCGGGTCTCTGTACATCTCCAGCTTTTCCTCCAGAAATTCCTCCGTCAGGTTGTGCCGCGTGATTATGCCAAGGATCTGTTGGCGTTGGACGGATGAGAGACTGAAAGTGGCACACGGATGCATGAGGTCTGTCCCCAGCAAAGAAATGAGACCGAGGCGTACCCTCCTACATGTCCAATCCCGATACACATTCCAGACTATTGTTACTTAACACATCCCCCCCAAGATGTCTGAAAGGAATTCCCCAGATTCCTGCGAGAACAATGACCAACACAAAGCAGGGGGGGTTCTCTCCGTCTCATACCTTGCTGCATATGATGAGGTCAAGGGCAGATCCAGGGGGGCCAACAGAGCCACGCCCCCCCAAGACCTCCCTCCTCATTTTTTTTCTCTTGAAAAATAACGAAAGGCAATTTTCCTGGTCTGTTTTGTAAATTTCCCTTCTTTCCAAAAGCCCCAAAAGTAGCCTCACCTCTCAAAAAGGCCTTACAGGCAGCATAAAAAAACATCTAAAATATTCTGGCCCTCTCCCAAACGTGTTCCCCCCTCCCACAAATATTTTGGTTTCATTAGAACAAGATACTTATTTCCCAAAATCAACAAAATGGGCGTGGAAAATCTCGGCAAGTTCCAAGAGTTTTCAGAAACGGGAAGAATTTTTTTCTGTCACGTGAGTGTGAAAGCTAGTGAACCCAAAGATCTCTTGAAATGGTCGGAGTCGTTTGGTCTGGGAACCAGACTGACCTCGCCACAGCTGTTGATGACCATGAGGTGTCGCAGGCCCATGGTCCGGAAGAGGTTGAAGACCTTGGAGACGGGGGTTTCCGGGGTGACGGTGTAAGGGCAAGGGTTCATGAAGGAGGTGACGTCCTGTGTCGAAGAAACAGGAGGATTTGTAGATTGTAGAGTATTGAGCTCCAAGACTAGTTGAAGGAAACACGACTACTAAAGGCATTGATGCCGTATGGACCATTGTTTACAAACATTGCCTGTCATTTTGTATGGACAACCAAGTCCTATATTCTCTTTTTGGCAAGATTTGGAAAATGTCGAGTTCAGGCAACGCCACCTGCAAGTAGAAAAACTCCTTTAGTCCTGAATACATTTTTCCCCAAATCAAAACATTCGGACAAATCTTAAACCAATCAATCAAGGCAACTTATGTTTATTTTCAATGTGTAACCTTGGTACCTTGGTTGAACATTTTTGACTACATTTCCATGATTTGACATGTTAACAGTCTAATATTCAGTGTGCCCTCCTTTATTTCTGATTGCTTAGACTGGCTTTTTTTACCCATGCTGCCTTGTAGACAAAATGTCATACAAGACCTGCCTTTGCAACAAATTTCATTCAAATGGGTATATAGCACTACACTGATGTTATGCACCACTGTAAAATCATGTGAAGTAATCATTCAGTGAGACAGTGTAATGCACGCCCAGTGACAGAAATACCAATAAAATTCAAGGTGGTCTTAAACTTTTGCAAATGACTGCATAGTGCAATAAAACATTTGAAGTCATGATTCATATTCGGGACAATGCTGAATTATCTGCTTGTAGATGTGACTCGTTTTTTTGTTTGGAGTCTTGAAGGGATGGGGACCTCTAAAATAGAATTGACTGACGAGGGACGAATTCCTCAGTCCCTGTTGCTTCCCACTGCTAACATCTAGGAGTGGTGTGGTAGACATTTTAGCACCTGGACAGATGGAACATAACTCTGCAAGCTAAGTGGCAGAGTACAATCCCCCTCAAGCGGAAGCACCCCCTCATTGGTTGAAAAGAGCCATGTTGGTTGGGAGAGTTTATATTGGTAGTGATGCGACTGTGATGCATGCATTTCATAATTGTTCACGAACCAGCGATGTTCAGTTCTGACCGAACGAGGCTCGGTTGCTAAGCAAATAGCACCCTCTCTTGGTCACGCTTGAGGCTCGTAGGACTTTTTCCAATGGCAGAGTCCAGCGGGGTACTAGCACTGTAGGGGAATTTTTGGTTTCACAAAGTAGTCCCGGATTATTCCATCTCTTGGTTATCAGGACTGTTGTTTTTCATCGTATCTCTATTGCATATCGCTTACCATGATCATGTTGTGGTTGATGGCGTTGAGGTCGATGTCGTGGATGTCTTGGAATCGCGGATAGTCCTCCGTCAACTCTCCGTAGGATAGCTCCTCTTGGCATGAACTCTGCCAGTTTAATGAATGTATACAACAACATGAACAACAAACACATGTAAGCCTTGTCCTGGCTTTGACGCTTGGCTAGACCAAGTACAAATCAAGACCTAGGTCTACATCTTTGCTGGTTGCAAATAAGTCCCTCAGAAAGGGGCCAACGCGGGTCATGGCCCCTCTCCCCACCCCCAGAGAAATAAGGAGGGAAAAAAAAAACAATTTGGGGGAACTGGAATGTGAAACGCACAAATAAATCTGACCAAACTCTGACTAACACTGTCCAAGACAGAGATTTTTGTCCAGGGACATTTCTATTTTGCAGTTTACGACTTACTGTCATCACATTCCTCCGGCACAGTCAGGCTACACTGGAATAAATCTACTAACACCGTGCTCTAAAAGCATGCACAGAGCCCACTCCGACGGCTAATTACGCAGTAGCCCAAAAAAAAGGGTCCAAAAATCTTTGACGTAGACCATTGTAAGCTAACCCCAAACAGCCTAACCATTTCTAAAAACTGGCTTAACACCGCGAGCGCATCGCTTCAGAAGTCCAAGGGACGACTATGATGGCTTAATGCACTGACAGAGTTCACAGACTGAAATCCTGCAATTCGACCCAGAAGTCAAAAGAGGCTTTGTACTGGTGAGGCTATAGTCTGTTTACGTGTGTCCTTTCCTGTGGTGCTAAGTGGACCGTGGGCCTCCACTGGCTTCGGAGGAAAGGGCATAGTGTGACGTCATCAGGTTATAGACCTATTTATGGACGACATGACTGGGGACTTCAAGTGACGTTGTGCAACTGCCCGGGGGGCAATGTCTGACTCACCGAAGTGTTCTCGTCGTAGCACACTTTCTTCTTCAGCAACATGATGAGGTGGGTCCTCAGGATGACCCCGTGAAAGGTCAGGGGTCGACAGTCATCCAGTATGTCCTCGTTGCCGTCCACGCTCTCTAGGTCTGCTAACCAGCTCGGATAACCACTGGGATCCGTTCTATGTAAGTTTCAATTAATCATACTCATACATTGATCAAAGGTCCGGATATGAGCTGGAGCACCTGCTCCCTGAACATAGAGATTCCTTCCTGTCCATGAGGTACATGATAACCAAACCCAACCTCATCTCACCCAACCCAACCCAACCTCATCCAACCCAACGTCATCCAACCCAACCTCACCCAATCCAACCCAATCTCACCCAACCCAACCTCATCCAACCCAACCCAACCCAATCTCACCCAACCCAACCTCATCCAACCCAACCTCACCCAACCCAACCCAATCCAATCCAATCTCACCCAACCCAACCTTATCCAACCCAACCCAACCTCACCCAACCCAACCCAATCTCACCCAACCCAACCTCATCCAACCCAACCTCACCCAACCCAACCAACCCAACCCACCCAACCATGACAAGCCCAAACCAACCTAACCCCATAGACAAAAACAAAAGCTGTTGAAGTGAGGGCCCATGGAATACCCCGTAATGATGGGGTGAGAGCTGGTAGCCTACCGGAGTGAGACTCGATCAAACTCATCCGTGTTCTCCACGCTGTCCTGCCTGCTGCGCGCCAAGTTGTAGTCCGCTGCCAAGCGACTCATGTGATGAACTCGGAGCATCTCCACCGAACGGACGGAGGATGATCGGTTCCTCTGTTCTTCCGACCGAGACAACGTGCTGTCCCGCTAGATCAATCAAGAACAAATAAATGACTAATCAGCACAGTCAATTCAAACTTGGCTTTCACATCTCCGCAACCATCTTTTGTTCTCAGATCCATAGAATGAGTAATAAGCCCGTTTAAGGATCAAACGATGATCGGATCAGACATTGGATTGGGCCAATGTTCGGCAAAACATCGGATCGGCATAATTTGACCTTCCTTGCCGATATGAGTACCGATGTTAACTTGAAGAAAGGAGCAAACTCTGCTCTCAGTTTTGGCAAACAAAAATCTCATTTGTTTGAGCATGAATACATCGGCTGATGATCCAATTAAAACATCGGACATCGGATCGGCAGTTAACCTCCATTGGTTGATCCCTAAATCCAAATTTGCTTTGAACACTTGGGAACCCACGTGCACTTGTAAATCCTGAGATGTGTTTTTTATTGGCATTGAGGTGATGGAATCTTAATTTTGTGGGCATGCTTCATGCAGTGGTGGCGTGGTAGCAAAAAAAGCACTTTCTCGTCACTGTGGTCTTGGGTTCGATTCCCAGCCCGGGACATGTGAGGATAATGGTTTGTTGGTTCTTTCCTATGCCATGAGGGTTTTGCTACAGGTTTTTTCGGTCTTCCACCCTTCGCAAAAAATCACCACTTACAATATCTGGCTGTGCTACAGGACGGAGGTGGGTTATTTGAGGACTATCTGAGGCACCTTTATTACTTGGCACCAGGGATTCCGGTTTCGGAGAAGGTTTCTTTATATGCGTAGCCAGGGTCCCCGAAATCGGACAAAGGGAACTGGGCCTTCTAACAAAAGACCGTGCACATAACAAAAGACCAGGCTGCTGGGAATTACCAACATCTTTTCACTCTCAATAGTGGAGATAATCCAGCCTTGTTTTGAAACAGTATACCATGGTTTGGGGCATTCAGTGTGAGCGGATTACCACCGGGGACAAAAGCGCTCCACCACCACAGCGATGAGCACACACAGTACCGCTACACGCTAATCTGGCTCCTACTGGAAAGAGGTCAGCAGTGCACAGTGCCAGTTTCGTGAACAAAAGAAAATTACATAACACTGCACCATCTGGGCTCTTTTTATGAGGCGACAGCGTCAATAGATGTTGTCTGTCAGATTAGACTAGAAACCAGACAGTCCTTCGTGTGGATGTAAGTGTCCAGTAAATGAAAATATGAATTTTTAAAAAATTTTGAAAACAGAAAAAAAAAGAACATTATCCCGTCCCAGCATCAACAACATTCGTAAATGCCCCCGGCACGAAGTGGTTAACATGCCTTTGGCTGAGCTAAATTGAAATATGGCGTCTTTATTGTACAGCGAAATGAACATGCACTGTATTGGATTTCCACTGAATAAACAAACACATTATTATTCCTAAGGATGGATTTGCACCAGGGGGATGTTAATTTGGGGGATTTTTTTTGGGCCCTGCCCGACGTGGATTGCAACACATTGCAAAAAGAAAAAAAAATCCAACGAATACATTCTTACTGTTTGCGTTCTAAGAACGTTGGTTTTGCCGTGACTTAACCACTCTTGGTGACGGCAGCTACCGTTTGAAATCTGTGACAGTTGTGTAAATGACCTTAGTTGACCCGCCGCAAAAACACTGACCTTATATAGCATGTTCTTGCTGGCTACTGTGGCGTCCGTGTTATTTGGCGCTGTTGCCGCGGCTTCCGTTGTCGCGGCCCTCATGTGCTGGTTTTCGGTGACCACTGGGTACGCGTGGTGCTTGGTGGTGCGCAGGATGTTGACGAGGGAGCGCACGCGGGTGTGTGGGTAAATGTAGGTCAGCCTGGTCTCCATGATCTGGCGGGCGCGTAACCTGTGTGATTGATCCCAGACACGAGAGGGGAGGGATGCGGCGAGTCGCAAATGACTGAAAAATTTCCTGCATAGTGGATCATTTTGGAGAGACCTTGGGAGGGTCCAAGTGAGTCATCTTGGCCCGGTGGTGCTTTTCTTTATTTCCACCTCTCAACTTCGGTTCAAATCCCACTTTGGGCTGACTGGTGGATTGGGTTTTCGGTCCCTGCCTGCTTCCATGGGTTTACCCAGAATAAGATTCGGTGGTTTTAACTGACTCGGAAACTTGAATTTTTGTTTATTTTTCGGCTTCTTTTCCCAAGATTTCTGCAGGCTTCTGGACTGGAATATTTATTGTACTGGTGGTTCCTTATCAGAAAGAATCTTGAAATTAAACACTTAAACTTTGAAAAACTAAGAACTTAGAGGGGAACAAAGGGTTCAAAACCAACAAAGTTGAACAGTGAAGATTTTTTTCACAGGTCTGATATTGTTGATTAGAGTATTTATGATTAAACACACTGAGATGCCCTCCCTCTCACGACTGAAACAATTCTTGCGTAGTATCCAGACTCTTCACTTTCAAAAATCGCGTCTTGGATGCCTGATTCCTACCTTTCCATCTTCCTCGGCGGTTCCCATCCCAGTAGCGGCAGGCCTTTGAGTTCGATGTGGATGTCATACAGGCCATTATTGAACAAGTCGCCTGACCACTTGGCCACCTGAACAAAACACATGGTGAATATCTCAGTACTTCACCCCTTTGCACTTTCTTATAGTACTGATCTCTGAAAGATCTCGACGTGGAGACCCTTACTACAAAAAAATCAGCAGAACATGTGGATTGAAAACTCCAGCATTTTTAGGTGCTAAGTATTTCCGCACCAAGTAGATTGAGTATGTGTGGGAAAACTATGCTGTCAGGGCATCACTGGAGTTATCCTGTACTAGCAGGTTGTGGGAATAATGAGCGGAACTTTGACAGACACGACAGAACTCACAATGAGGGTGACCATGATGGGCAGGCCGTAGCTGATCTCGTTGGTGGACTCGATCAGGATGACCGTGAGGCTGATCGTCATGCGCACGACCCCACCCAGGAACGAGGCCGCCCCGATCAGCGCAAACGTCCCCGAGTAGATGTTGCTGATGTTCGGATATCCTGTGTATCTTTGGATTAAAAAAATGAAAATGTAATAGACAGCTCGGTAATGCCACAAAATTCTCTAATTTGACGCCGGTCAACTATTTTTTGACTTGCAGCCATTTTAACGGGGGTAGTTGTCACAATCGTTTTCCTTTTCTATGTGCACAATGGTTGATGCAGTTCACCTACTCATTCAGGATGTTGCCAATAATTCGCCCGTAGGCCGCTCCGCACAGCAGGCATGGCACAAAGAGACCGCTGGGAACCATAGCGCCGTACGTCCAACAGGCCAACAGGAAGAACAGCCCAAAGAAGATGCCCAAGGACTGCAAGCTGAACTTGCCTGAAACGGACAGCAGACAACCCAGGTACAGTTGCGGTCAAAACTGGACTGGAAGTTCAATTTTCCAACTCGGACGACAATATTCCATTTTGGAGTCAAATTAAGCTCCGTTCATATGTACGTGTGACCTGTCACCACAAAATGAGCTGAAAGTCGGAGTTTTTGAAAATGGAGATATTGGTATTTTTAAAAAATTTAGCGGCAAAAGGGTTTACCGCACTTCTGGTGGAAAGTAGAATGACAATGAGATATTCCGGCAGCTTTGCATTTTTGTTTCCAACATTGTTTCAACATTTGTGACCGACCACGAATAATGCTTTTGTCAACATTACGGAGAAATATGACATTTCCAAGTACACATCCTGCTAATAACTACTCTTTCCAAAAATGACAAAAAACCCCAAAAAGGACCTCCCCTTTGAACGGACAAAATAGGAAACAGTGGAGTGCGACTTTACACTCATTTTGTCATGACGGGTCACATGTGAGCAAAGCACATGACCTCATTGATGATCACTTTATTGTTTTCAGTTCGAGTTACTGTGATCTTTCGATCTCGACTGTGTTTAGAGAGTAGCACGGACAAAACTGTACATTCCAGCCGGAATGATCACGGACTATCATTAATCACAGCTCGACTGACTCAGTTTAAAACACACGGTAGTTCACCCTCCGTTACAAATGTATACTTGTGGGTATTTCCTTTGTTCTCGTGTACAAAACTCCCACACAACAGGGAAAAAATTTCAAATCACTGCCATTTCAACCAAATTCAGTTTCCTGGGTTGAAATTTCGACCGTATGTTCCTTCAATTTGCGACAGATGAATGGCACTTGAAAAATTCCTCCTTTTTGAGTGAATGTGAAATATCTGTTTCGTGAAATTCTTGTGGGGTACCACTTTAGCACCATTAGGGGTCCGTTTTCTTCTGTGTCCCTGTCACATCTGACTTATGGTTTTGTAAGTTCAGAGCACATTTTCTAATTTCCGAGAGAGATGAATTAATGCAAATAACCTGCCCAACAAATAGTAATAGTTTGAAATCAATTCTGGTGATATTTCCCTGTCAAATAACACAGGACAGATAAAACAGGGTCACAAAAATGTCACACTTTGGGACCCCTCATTTTTGGAATTACCCATATGCCAATACAAGATACTGGTCAGCCAACAAGTTTCTCCTGGGCTGGCAAACACAGGTCTTACAGTCTTATGGCTGACTAACAACAGCTTAGCATAACAAAGAACCTCTCATGCTATGTTTGGCAACGACATCTGACGTAATTTTCTTATACATTTTTCTGCATTAGCACAAAAGCAAAAGTTGCACTATGACCTGACCACTGGTTAACAGACAATCTTTGACGGAACTTGCTACGCGACTAAGCGCATCAGAGGCGGTCTCGTTTTGTTTTTATTTTCGGGAGGGTAGACTGATACCAGCTTCGTGGAACAGCTCCTTGATGGCTATCTCCTGGGAGTTGAAGAACAGGGTGGCCATGTCGTTGTAGTATCCCTCCGGGCAAAAGAAGGTGAGCTCGGTGCCGTTGCTATTGGTAACGTTGGAGGACCAGGGCATTGAAGAGTTGCCCGACCTTGACTATGAGCACAAAAGAACAAAAAAAACACAAGGGCAGAGACCGGAGGTAATACTTGGCTCAAATAGCTGGTAGGAATGGGATTTAATACTACACTCTACTGACTAAAGCCATGTCAGAATTCATGAAATGGGCAAAGCGCAAAGTGGCAAAGCGCACGCCCCAACATAGCAGGACCGGGCAGCCTGACATTGCTCGAAAAGTTTCACAGTTAAACTACTGTCATCGTTCCCTGTTCAAATAATTTTCACATCTTGCAGAAAGAAATTCTTGAATATATTCCGGCGTATTAATTTCTGCATAATATTAATTTTCCCCCAACTGTGACCCAAAGGATTTATTTTTATTTATTTATGTATTTCGTTTTATTTTACCAGGCTAGCACCATCAGCTTATCAAAGAACTGCTCTCCCTGGGGCACTGGAAAGGATAGGGAGCAAGTGGACAATTGATGAGTAATGAACTTACACCATTAGAGGATGGAAGCTTCTTGCATTTACCCAACGTCATGGCAGCGACAAATGCCACTGAGGCCGTAACCATGACGATCAGGAGAGCCTCTACCACCCTGGGAAAAAGAACCCAATTACAGCCCAGATTAAGATGACTGACCAGTGGATTTAAACTCTGCCAACTTGTACATAAAAAGAAAATAAGAACTTAGTTCAACACGCAGGGTTTTCAGAATTAGGATAGATTTGGCCCTAGAACATCCAACTTGGCATCTACCTAACAAACTTCCGACGACTGCCGAGATGCTTCATCCTGTAGACAGTCAACTTGGTGTTCAGGAAATTGAAGAGCGCCCCCAAGAGTCCACCCACAAAACCCATCACGATGAAAATGAGTAGGTCCAGCACCGTCCACAGGTTACAGTTGTCCGAGCTACCTTTGTCGCACTGGCCGAGGAAACCGAAGAATGATTGGATGACTTTTGACTTGAACCCATGATTTTTTTTTTCTTGAGTGAGGTAGCCTCTGGCTATGGGGGACTTTTGTCCATGAGGAGGACACTTTATCTGAATTTCTTACGACTGGGTCGAAAGTGGGTCATTCTACAAATTTGGGGTCAAACTTTTTCCGTGTCCCGGTCACATCTGACATATGACACGTTCTTTAATTTCCAAGAGGGCGTAGGTAGTTTGAAGTCAATTTCAATGACAGGGACACAAAAATGTCACCCTTTTGGGCCCCAAAGTCACAGAATAACCAACCCATGAAACAGTCAGGGATGTTAATTTAAAGGCTAGCGAGACAACTGCAAGAAACCAGCCAGATATGATATGAAATCTGCGGCTGAGTCGACAGTGACCCATTTCGGGGAAACCAATCTGCGGTATGCTTTTTTTTAACCAGTTAACATTGGATTTTTGCACCCCCAAAGCATATTTTTCAACCTTGCAATTGCGCTTTGACCCAACCAAGCATGATGCGTTAATATGTCAACCGCGGGAAAGAAACAAGAATTCTTAAAGTAGTGTACACAGCCTCTGTGAAACAAATAAGGAAAAGTATGAGTGCTTACGCGTCATCTGGCGTCAAATGGTCAATTTGCGAGCAGAGCGGATGAAATAAAACTGGCCAAGGAACAGGATGACTGGATGGCCAACAGCACAAAAACGACTGTCACCAAGTTACTCACCCTGTCAAAGATGCCGAAATCAATGAGACCAGGTTGGTCCATAGCCCCCCACTGCTGGTAATCCAGCCCGGACAGCATCAAGTTCAGCGTAAACGTGGCGCACATGGCGCAGAAAAACTGGTTGGTGTAGGAGAAACGAAGAGCATGGTGATATGAAACTGCATTAACTTGGACCGGGTTGAAACTGTCGAAATCGGATTGCCAGGCTACGCATAACAGATTCAGTATGTTATTTACCTAATGTCAATTACGAATCTACAGTTTGCTGTAGATTCGTAAAAATAATCTACACCTTGAATAAAGTAGTGACGTCACAGATATAGTTCTTCCCTTTTTTATGAGGGAGGTTCAACTTTGGACACCCTACGTCATCTCTCATGCAGCGCTGACCATAAGCAAACCGCATGAACGCGAGATTCGCATTACTTCAAACATCACAATGCTACCAGAAGCATCATCTGATCCCAAGCCAACGCATGCGGGCACCCCTGCCGAGACGGCTGGGGTGCAAACCAGAGCGCCACCTACCGTTCTCCACGTCAGCGACTGGTTCCAAAAGGAAGAGCCTTCCTCCAGGCTGAACAGAACCCCTCCGATGGGAGCGCCAAAGGCAGCTGCAAGCCAAGAGCAGACAGGACTCTTACGGCAACACAAACATGCAGAGCTGGGTGGGTTTTGGATGTGCATTTGCCATGACATAACGGTCGCCGATTGTGCCATGTATGGACACTGGCTCTACATTTTTCAAACACTTTTTGCCATTTTCAGTCCGCTCTTGGGATAAGTTGCAGAGCTCAGACAAATTGCTTTGTTATAACCACGGCTTTGTTGTAAGGAGTTGCATGACAAAAGAAAAATGCAAGAAGTCAAGCAATTGGGATTCTTGAAATCTGTTGTTAACAACAGTACTTTGTTTGACCCTTTCACGCCGGTAATTCTTTTGACCATGACTGCTGGGCTGTGGTATGCCCTGAATGGAGGGCTTTGTCCAGCAGCAGGCCCCATTGAACCAGCAGCTGCATGGTGAATAGACTGTACGTGTGGTATGCACTAATCCTGACACAAAGCCGCGGCTCTTGCCGTCTCCTGGAGCAAAGGGGTTAACAGTGGTCTATACATTAAGCGTCAACTGCATACAAGCTTGGAGGTCTTGCCTCATGTCTAAATACTGTGTGCTGCGGCATCACAGACTTTGCATATGACAATGATGGACGCACGTTGGATAATGCGGATCACTGAGAGCACTCAGTGGCCCTTGCATTGTTGACTAGTGCAAGACCAATCAACCTCACTGACTGAATTTTCATCTGCCATTCAAAGACAGCCTTAAAATAAGATGGCCTGTTTGGCAACAGGCCGCGCACATAAATTTTTTCCCACTGGCTGCTTAAGAGGAATGCATTGTGGAAGAGAATTATGACAAACACCGTTAGCCGTTAGGTGGTGCTTGTCGCTGGAGTAGAGCGCCCTCGGCTGTTTTACAAGGAGGAAATCCATGCTTGACAGTCATGTACATTCCTACAGTTTGTCGTGTCAGTTCTACAAGGTCCTTTCTGAAAAATAGCATTAAAGGGTTCTTAAAGAAAAATAAATATATTTAAAACTTGAAATTGGACCAGAACATTTGTTACATATTTAAACATATTGGCCCCAGAAAACTAGTTTAATAAACAAAACCAAAACAATTGTAGTCTGTACCACATTTTGCTGTAACAACCTTTTAGGGCCAACCCGACGAACTGTGCAGATATCGTTCACTTACCCGCAACACCTGCCGCTGCGCCTCCGGAGACGAAATCCCTTTTATCCCTGATAACGTGAATGAGCAGGATAAATCCAGTCAATCTCCAGACATGTTAGTTATTAGACGATGGGTTTCATTCAAAGAAATACCGGTTGTTAAGTTTACAATCTTCTGGAAGCATAACTTGGAATGAAAACGTGACCAAATGACGGCAACCATGAAATGTGCCGTTGCAGTGTTTCAACAGCGCATGCTTATAATAAACAGGCGTGCAACTTGGACTTCGACAAAGAACGCGGGTATTCCAATCTTGACAAGACTCTGTACGGTGTTTTTCAATGTTCAATGGCATGAGTGTGAAGTGAAAAGGAGGAAATCTGAAGATCCGAGGAAAAGTTGCATGCCCGGATGAACAGCTTCTCAGCCTACGAGGGCATCAATGTGTATGTACCCATCAGAACGGCTATATGAACATAAATGAGCTAGTGTGACATTGGCTACTTTGTTTTAGCATGACCCTGACGTTTTTTTACATACAAGCTGGCTCATTAACGGATGGCAGCGGGATTGACCGACAGTGCAATCAACTTCATGTTTGCTACTTTGGAGCCTTGCTCACCTGTCTGTCCGGAAATAGGGAAAGTTGAACTTGAGCTTGCGGAAGGTGATGCTCTGGAACTGGGGGATTCCAGCACCGACGATGGCTCCGCTGTGGATCATAGGACCCTCTTTGCCCACAAACAAGCCTGGGATAGGGATTAGAGAATCGTTAAGGGAACAAGACTGCTGAATTACTACAACAATGGACAGCTCTAGCATGGTGCACTTTGTCTTCATGTCCTCACATCATTATCATCCGTGCTCACTGGGCTTTGGTCATTCCTTAATGTGAAAAAAGAACTTCTGCTCCCTTGGGAGCATGCTGCTTGGTGAATGTTTTGTCAAGTGAAGTACAAGATCCCACTCTACCCTCACGGGTACACACTGAATACTCCTCCGTGGAGAGAGACGAGATGTAGGGGTAAAAGTGACTTGCCCCAGATCACAACATGGGACCAGCTGCGGGTTTTGAACCCCAGAGATGTTAATTGAGAGGCGCAAACACTAACCACTGGGCCACATGTCCTTGAGTCACCAAATATCACCAAATGCCGTATATTTTCAAACTTTGGCTTTAATCCCGAGCAACTGGTGAGAAAACCAATTGCTTTTAGCGTTGCATACAAATATTTATGCACCAGCAAAAAGCTCTCCAAGTTAAACCTAGGTACTGCTTGAAGCCTGAACTTGGTGATGTATGAAGGTTCCCAGGCACCCAACTTGAAGCAGGTTTGCAACTTTTTGCTGGGGAAGGGGAGGGGGAAGGGACACTCATGCAATGGGCAGAATTGACCAAACCAATTTTGATTTGTCAGTCAAAACTAGCAGGAAATCTTTGAGGGTTAAAAGCCAGAAAACGGGACCCGATACAGCCAGCCTGAGCCTCTACAGAACAGGCAAGACCATCTTACCGCCAGAGACACTGAAGAGGACGCCCACAGCTTTGGAGAGGAGCGTCTTCAGGCGGACGACGTGGGGGACCTTGATACCGTTCAGGTAACATTTGATCTCGGGGATACCCGACCCTGCTGCGATAGGCTGTATTGCAAGGTAAAGCAGAAAATCGACTAACTGAATAAATCAGCTAACTGAATAAAGAAATCAGCTAACTGAACAAAGAAATCAGCTAACTGAACAAAGAAATCAGCTAACTGAACAAAGAAATCAGCTAACTGAACAAAGAAATCAACTAAATAAACAAATCAACTAAGCAACTGACTAAATTCTAATTAATTAATCACTAATTCAAACATTGCTCACAAAATCCTGATGAGGCACTATTACATTACAAATTGCGATTTAGGGTAAATCTAGAGGTTTGGAAACACACTGTAAAGAATTCCTGTATACTGAATGCTGTTAGCTCAGATTTGTTCATGGAAATTTCATGGTCATTGCTCAAGTTGAAAAGGTCAATATTACTCTCAGTCAAAGGGTTCAATTCAAACGTGGCATTTACAAAACTTAGAATATTTAGCAACACCACTCAGAATGTCCAATTTTCAAATTGGAATATACTGCATGGGAAATTTATGTGATAACTGGGAGCTGTTGACTACCTCTGTAGTTCGTTGATAATGTGCAAAATAAAAAAAAAGTTGGACCAGATGGTATGTCCTATTTTTCCGTCAAATTTCAAGTCTTTGTTAGTAGATGGCTACTATGTGGATAATAGTCACGGCATTCGTGACAGATATTTGTGAATAACATCTTGTGTTGGGTTTTAGAGACTGATACCTCTATTGCAACGAGTACGCTGGCAATCAGTACAAAGCCTGCGCTGAATCCCAGCAGGATGAGAAGAGATAGGACAAGGCAGCCGTCCTCCATGCAGACAAAGATTGCTGGACGTTACAGTGTCAAGGCCAAAACAGGGGACAACGCATTTATTTATGCAAACATAGTGTGTTGACATTGAAGTTTGCTCGTAGATATCCTTGTTACGCCCTGACTATAGCATGTGTCCCATCTGAGGTTGGGATGGTCCCAACTATAGATGGGCCAGCTCAACTATGGAACAGTGTGCCAGCGTGTGCGATGAAAATGGCACCTGCCGTTTTCATTTCACATGAAAACAATTGATGAATTCTGATGTGACTGAGCTGTCAAACCTTGAAAAGGTTGAGAAATTGTCAGTACGTGTGGAAATTTTTAGTTGGGTCAGCCCGACTGTCCCAACTACAGTTGGAACTGTCATGACTACAGTTGGGACTGATACTATGATTGGGTCACAACCTCCTTTGGCCAAACAAAATAATAGCTGTGCTTCTGGTTACCCACTACAACCTAGCAAATCGCGCCGACCTTAAATCGTTTGGTTGAAAAAGAAATAAAAATAAAACATACTTTTGCCGACCCTCGTGCTTATTTTCGGGGTGTGAAACCTCAGCTTTTGTTGAGAATGCTGAACTTCATTTTCCACTTTTTTTGCCAGAGACAGGTCAGATTTCCTCGATTCTTCCGTTTTTCTTTTTGACGCGACGGCCAGGCCAAAGAACCATCAATATTCATACATATGTCAGTGGGACTCATTACAGCCGTTCCTACATGAGTGGAAGTAGTGACTAACAATCTCCACTATAACTCGTGGTAGCACACATTTTTACCGGCACCTGAAAACATGAAGCAACTGTGCAGCTGTGCTCAGTATTCACGGGTTGTTTTGAAACTTTCCAGGATGTTTTCAAGTAAAAAAAGAAGCCGGGTAACATCTGTTTCGGTCAGGTGTCAGGTCCATCTATCAGTTGTGGTTGTCAGTACGTGTATATCCTTGCAAAAACGTTACGTGAAGGACTGCGTTTATTACAAGTCGAGTGCCACCATGTAAAACCGTGTGGTGATTTATTAACATTTGATAATGCCCGCTGAGAAGTGATAGTGCCTGCTGCGTAAATCACGTGCTGGCTCCTGGATACAGGACAGTTTAAGCAATTCTGTTTGGTCAAGAGTCCGTATGCACATGGCTTGCCACGCGCATGCCAAGTCCATATAAGGAGATTCTTTTGGACAACTTGTACAAGGAATATACCATATAATGGAGGGGGGTGTTTTGCGGGAAAATGAAAGTAAAGTTCTAGAACAAAATCATTGGACATCCATCATATATTGACTTCATTTGACTCTTTGACTAAAAAGGTATTTGCGAATGGGAATAAACATGTGCTTGGCTGGTCTTAAACACACATTTAAGACCGACCAAGCACATATTTATTCCCTCAACCCTCCTTTGGTTTTAGAACACAACGGTCAAGTCGCACATTGTTGAATAGGGAGGATACAATCTTTACAAGGATACAATCTTTGACAGTGCTGTATTTCAAGTGGCTCAACAAGTTGACACAGACGTCAATGAAAACGGCAACCTGTAAACAAATTGAAAGTAACTTGTGGACGAACTGATGATCCGGTCATGGTTTCCTGGGGGTGCAGTGGGGACAGTGCTGTTGGGTACTAAAAACAAGTAAAAAATAGCCCCACATCACACAAGATCCAAGCAAAACAATGCTGAAAGTATTTGGGCTAGTAACGAATACCGGGACTCATTCTTCAAAATATGTAAGCTCAGCAATCCTCCTAATTCAGCATCTTTATGAAAGTCAGCACTTCGCCCAATTCATAGAAGAAAATTTATAGGTACGGTAAAACAAAAGCACAGGTCAGATCCACCAGCAGTCACAGAAGAAATTGTCTACCATTTAACAACCTGGGGCCAGTGTCAGAAACTGTAGCAGACATGTACATGTATGTCATTCACAAACTGAGCTTAAAGCATTTGCTGGAGAGTGAGATTCTACAGAGAGATACTTCAACAAGTTACGTGTAGATGTACATGAGTTTGTTTCTGCATTCAATTGGGGACCTTGAACAATAGAGGACAATAAGGTCCCCGATTGACAGAGGGTCCCCGTTTGACAACTGTGTACAAAACATATGGGTGGTCTTCTAAAAAAGTTAAAGTACAAACAAAAGAGAAACAATAGGGGGTTCCCAGTTGCAGGCAAATACACACTTGTGTGTGTGAGAGCATGTTGTTAGAATGAGGAATGGTCCAAATTTGTGTCCACACTTACTAGTCCCGTGCCGACCCCGATGGCCGCAGTGACGACCCAGCGCATCAGGTTCAAATGGCGGCTTGTCCACGTTCGGTCCTGTTCCACCATTTCCTGGTAGGGGGCATTGTGGCAGATGTCGTAATCCAAGCTCTGCAAGGACATGACAAAACATGAGTGACGACTTCATCACAACGTGACTAACCGTAAATGAACACCTGGAACTCATGCCAAAGTCTCAGTTTGGGTTCAGTTTAAGATTTGAGATTTAGACCTACCCGACGGCTGCACACGTGAAGTAACTGGTTTTGGGACTTGAAAATTCTTACCACGAAAAAATCTTAGTCTGGTTCTGCTTGAAGCATGCCATGTGATCTTAAAATCATGTGTGCACTATCAACTAGACGACTGACCCTACTTGAATCCGGTGGTAATTTAATAACTTTAGCAGGCATATATACATCAAAGGGGGAGCGGTCTACTTGTAGCAGGCTAAATCAGCCAGCCTAATTACCATTACGATGTTTGTGGGCGCCAGCTAAATATATACAAAGTTATTTGCCTTACCTCATAATCTTTAACTGGTATCCAACCATTGCCCCCATGTGGTAAGGGACCAGTCAACAAATTCTGCAAGAAAACAAAATGAAAAATGCACAATTTAGGGCTTAGGCCTACTTTAACACTGTAACTTTAATGGCAATCATGGCAATAACTGAATAAGCAGATTTCAAAAATTTCGTTTAGACTCTTACTAGTTGTAGCCTCTGCTATGCTTAAGCTCCTCTAAAATTAAAGACAGCAGCCCGGGCACAAGTGACCTTGTAGTACTGTGGCACTGTCTCGGATCATGGCTAGGCCCTTTTGTGGGGCTAGGCCTAGGGGCCTACATCATGGCCTAATCTGCTAATAAAAATATTTCTAAAAATGCTAAAAAACCTCCCGAAACTTGCTTCTTTTGCCTTGTTTAAGTTTACAGGCATATGACCATAATAACTGTGCAATTTAAGAAGAAACAGTCAGGTTTATAAATGCTTCCCATGGGCCTACGGGTTTGCTATAACGGGCTTGAAGTTCTGAATCTTACCAACTCCTCACTTCTGACACTCCTTGTGGAGTTTGACCTGTCCCGCCGTCGGCATCTGGAGCAACAGCCACACAGCGACTCCATGCCTACCCCAAATTCACCGCAGAAAAACCTTTCCCGAAGACAGGACCATACCTCTGTTAGTCTTGCATAATGTGCACATCGCCACAACCTTGCCGGGGGATCACAGTAACATGAACAGTTTACGTGGACTTTAGACGTGTCATGCTTAGGAAAACAAAATAGGGCCTATCAAAAATGTTGGCAGTGCGTACGTCTGTCAGTGCAATATTTGTGCACAGCCTGGTGTCCGTATCCGTTACAAGTATGATTTAAATCGAGGCGGTCACTAGACAAGAAGTTAGCAGACGATTATCCTAGGTACACGCCCCCTTTCGGCCAAGAGAGAAAAAGATAGTGAACGCGGAAAAAGATTAATTTCAGACAAAAATTGTTTCTGGATTATTAATATTTCCTTTCATTTCAACGTTCTCGTAATATCAGTCCCTTACCTACTGCGATTGTAACGACGATAGTATCAATCACGATACGTTAGATTAAAAGTAGACAGACTTTCCACATTGGGTAGACCTACTTCCAAACTTTCTCAGGCGTCCTGTTCAAAAACTATTGTCAAAACAACTAAAAGCAAGTCTCCATTCAAGAAAAAAAACTTGAACTGAACAAATCGAATTTGAAAAGTATTACATTCCACAGGGGCCTTCAAATCTTTTTTTAAAGCAATCAGTCATCGTGGGAGCTATATCAGCAGTTACTTATCTTCAAATTTACAAGCGACGATGCAACTTTACAGTCCCAACAAAGTGACAACCTGGGGAAGACAGTTTTCCTTGTTATACAGATATATGTTTTTATTGACATCGAATTGCATCAAATGTAACATTTCTCTTGGAGGGGCTGGTCTAATTGTGGGCCTCTTTATGCAGAAGCCATCTTTGCTTGTTCAGATGTCTTTTTTTAGACATCTGTATTTTTTTGTCGGGAAGAGAGCTCAGAAACTGGACAAACATGGCATCTGCATAAAAAGGCCAACTTTCTGTTTCATGACATTGAATTGTACTGCACAGGCAAAATCAAGATGGAAAAGATTCTATTTATCAGCAACTGTCCAATGCATCCAAGAAAACAAAACCTGAATCCAAACTTTCATTCGTTACAGGGTAACAGTCTAGTCCTTGTGCACATCATCTGGCATAAGTCATAAACTACTTCATGAGATCTATGATTCATACATCTTGAGACCATAACTGTGATCAGTAACTAGACTTACAATAAACTAAAAAATTATACTTTACACAACTCCGTTAAAACACAACAGAGATGACTGAAACACATACCGAGCAACTGTCCTACAGGCCAGGATTGGGCAGAGCATTCAAGATCTACATTGCTGAAAAACATTGCACAAGCCAACAAGTTAGGGAAACCCAGTGTTACTGGAAACAAAGACTTCATACATGCATTGCTGGTGTATATCTCTGAATTCCTGTGATGCATGTTCTATGAGGTCGAACACACCAGGCAAGTTGATGAGGACATGAAAATTGTTGGTTCGAGAGATCATGAAAATTGGACATTTGGAGGATGCACGAAACCAAGGACCACTGTGTCACTGGAATGCAGCCTGATCATTCATAGCTAGCAGATCGTGATTAACGACAGACTTTCAAAATTTGAAAACATATCCACCGTAAGTGGAGGGCAGACTTCCAAGGGAAAAATTCAAACATTGGTTTGGAAAAAGAATCCTTGACAGGAAAATGATGAAAAAAGTGATGACAACAATATGGAACATGTATTTAAAAGCAATGGTCAATTTACACTGGACTTGTGAGCAGAAGAGATGCATTTCTATTGCCAAGCAAGGAATCCATAAAATTTAGACATTGTGCATGCTATTTCAACCAGACACCTTGATAATTACGGCTACGACTGGATACAACACGCGCACCTATGGAGGCCAATGCCTGGTGGCTTGCAGCCACTTCCCACAGATGCGCATGTTACTGCTAGCCCCAGCCGTTCAATTCAGACACGGCTAATGTCTACACTAAGAAAACGTCTGTACCCAGCAGTACAACACGTACATTGTGTGACTGCTCACTGAACAGAACAAGATCATTAATTTAGCTGCCAAATGACCAAGAGACAAGCACAAACAGTGACTGGACTATATGAATATACTATACAGCATTAAGACCCATAGAACCACCAAGAGAAATGATGTGACTGCATTTTTTCTTAAAATCTCAATCAATAAAGAAAACCAATACAGGAAACAACTCACAGCCACGTTTACAACGGTATCATCTTTCTTATGTACAGCTACATTTCTGGAATGAATAAAGGAAAGCCACTGAATTCAAATACAGACGCATGTTATACATTAGGAATTCAAGCCGAGCTATTCTCACGTTCGTTCCTCTTTTCTCTCTCTAAACTCTTCATCTCTACATTGCAGAAATTTCCTTATTAGCTTGCTACTCATTTTTGGAAATTCGGCACCGAGTGGTTCGCTCGTAAGTTGGATGACCGCTAGTGCAGGTAGGAATAGATTTCGTTTTATACACAAGGCAACCTCAAGGAACTGCCATTTTGAAGGCTTTTTTTTTTTTGTTGCACAATTTCAAGCATCATCAACATTGATTTGTCCCTGTCCTGGCGGTGTTAGGACGATGTTCTTTTCTCTCCTCTGTGAGCAATTTTCAATGTGTGTTTATCTGATGCATTGCCCTCAAGCTTGCTTGTAGAAATGCGCCAGTCAAATCAACAATTCTTTAATTATATACAATGACAGATGTTCCAATGGGTGCCAGGCACTGGCCCAAGTGGACACCTGGCGAGGCCAGCGTCGCGTACCTCCATTCTCAAGACTGCTGAACTCAATCCAATGCACACAAAATGGCTTATTGAAATTACACATTTCCAAGTCAGCGTGGATGATGTTACTTTCATCTAACAAGTAAGGAGCCACTTTTAAAAATTTGTTTTCGCATGCCAACTCACTAGGGTACACATCAAATTTATCATAAATGTTTTGACACAAATAGCTCTTTTTATTTTTACAATATTTAATACACCGATACAAGCTCACATTATACATGTATTGAACAAATCTGCAATACCTACATCATAATTTAAATATACATGTACTTTTATAATAACGTCAGACTAATGTGCTTCAACCGAGCTCAAGTCAAATGTAGGCTACGAGACTAAAAAAAAAAAAAGCATCAGAACAAAACATGGTACAAAAAGTGACAATCATTCATCAGGGAAATTGGTGAAGTCATCGGTTCCTTTCATCAAATTATTGGCCCTCGTTTGCTCTCAGCCAAACAGAGTACAAAGATTTCTTTTGAAAGAATCTGCGTAATTTTAAGGCGCTGGCTTATTATTTTCTCCATACATTTTGCGCAAAGCCGGCGTTTTGACTAAAGCATCACACAAAGCACAAAATCTGTAACCATGAAACTGATTAACAACGTTAAAGGGTTACAAAAATAAAAAACATTTAGTTTACTTGAAGTATTTCAAAATAACAATAAATACGTAACCGTTTAAAAAACATCATACATTTAATGTTTACCCCATTAATTGTGACCCCAAAATGATTGAAACGTTCCTGCGTTTCCCCGCCCACAAAAAATCCCCTTTTGGCCGCTCAAGCAACCAGGTTGATTGGATGACGTCATCGCCAGAACAATGCATGTGCAGTGTACATGTACATAGTGCACGGTACATGCAGTATCACATGCAATAGACCACGTTGTGTTTGATGTAGCTTGGCCGCTACATCAAACACAACGTGATCTACTGCGAGCGATACTGCATGTACTATGCGCTATGTACATGTACACTGTACATGCATTGTTCTGGCGATGACGTCATCCAATCAGCCTGGGAGCACGAACAGTCGAAAGGGGATTTTTTGTGGGCGGGAAACGCAGGATAATTTTTGTTCATCTTTCGGTCACAATTCATGGGGTAAACATTAAATTTATGATTTTTTGAAATGGTTACGTATTTATTGTTATTTTGAAATACTTCAAGTAAACTAAATATTTTCTATCTCTGTAACCCTTTAAACTGTTCAAAGCCGACCTTAACTCACTGGACTGTAGAGTGACTAGGCGAAAATACCAAAACTGAAGGAATGCCTGCATGTTTCTTCTGTGCGCTATTTGGATGAGTGCCCTCTTGTCTGAAGCAATCTGTAATTTCATGTGTAAGTCTGCCGGAACACACTACGCGGCCACCGTGTACGACAAATCAAATCTGTGACTTGGGTATCCTTTACTTTAACCCTGGGCAACGTGAAAGCAACTTTCCACTAACCACTATCGCTTTCCGCTATCGAGTTGGTCTCGGTAGTTCTCACAATAGGAACACTGTGGCTGTGTTTGCCTTCTTTCTTACTCGGGCCTTAATTATGCATGCAGTGAAATGCATCATTCATTATCTCTGGGTGTAAAAAGATCTCGCAAAATTAACTTTCCTCTGACGCGGGGAAAAAAGTTGTTACATATATGACTTCTGTAAGTTTCTCATCGCTTCTAAATTGTGTTAACAACTTTGACAGATCGTTAAAAGATACAGATTATGACTACAACAGCATATCTTAAATATTTTCTTAAATTGTTTGGCTGATTCGAAGTTTTTCACTACAAATTTCGGTAAACCTGAATACGGACAGTGACGTCCACAATTTAAAACAAAAAAAAAGTTTATCTCTTTATAATCAGCTAAAAAAGAGGACTGAAGTGGATATGCCGAACATTTACATGCATACACATTACAGAGAGAAATATACACTTCTCAATAATGCCAACAGAATGGGAAGAGGGGATCGAAATGAGCTGGAGAGGGAGGGTGGGTAGGGCGTGGTAGAATGGGGGGTAGGGCGGGGTTGAGTCAAGTTGGGCAGAGAGGGAGAAGCACGTGGGTGGAGAGTGGTCGGACGAAGGAAAGTCGAAGGAGCGACGAATGAACGAGCCTCGAAGTTCCTGTATCTCTGATTGGTTAGGGCAATCTAAAATTCAACAATGCACCCGAAAGGGACACCATTTGTCTTCTAACGGTTTCTGGGTCCAGACTTTTTAGGTTTATTTCTGGAATCATCCCTATTTTGACTGAAGGAAAATTTTTCTGAATTTTAACCCAAGCATTCAATGTAAAATCAGAGCATTTCTGACTAGCCTTTGGGTCTGGTGCCTAGTGTCACCACTGTGCTACATGAATGACTCACACAGAGTCCTACGAACCAGGACACTTGGTATCAAGAGTTGATCTTGACAGCTACATGTGACTGACCCAAGTTTCTGTGCATCGCGACATATGGGGAACAGAAAAATCAAAGGCTTCACAAATGTAAGGGGGGGGGAAAGCACGGGAATGAGGGTTGTGAAAACTGTGCCAGAAACTGACACATCTATGAGATTCTTACCAAGAAGAGAGTTACAGACATCCTCTGGTATTCACTTATTTTTCCGGAAGTAAATGAATACCACTAGCTTGTACAGAAGTATACATTACTTGAGTTATCGATGAATCAAATCCCACGAGAACTGCTGAATCCCATTTGTAGATTGGGAAAACTACTCAATGTATATTTTAACCGACAGAAGACACGCAGGGGGGAAAAAAAGGATGGACCAGGGGGTGGAACAGGGAGCATGGAGAGAAAGACGCAGATGAAGAGAGTTGACTTCTATTGGCAAGCACTTCTGAACTCCTCTTCCACCACCTCATCACGTTGGGTTCCAGGAACGCCTCCCGTACTACTCGTCGCCCCTGACTCTCTCTATTTACCTTTTGTGTTTTCCACAATTACGACTGTGAATGAAACAGACAGTGAGGAAAACAAAAATCACTTAGGTTATGCGCGCTTGTCTCACAAAAGCGACAGTAAATATTCTGCCCATCTCACGCCCCGTCTCCTTTCTTTTTAAAAAAAAAAAAATAAATAAATAAAATTTGAATCGCAAAGGGTGAATTTAGGGTGGAGTTTGGTACAGATATGTTTAAACAAGCAATCAACACATGGAGTATATCTGATTACACATTTGATTGTTTGGGAACCAATGGAACGATTATGCCCACTAAAGCACGTGACCTATTGTGGGTATCAACCCCATAGCAACCAATACAGCCAAGTTACGGTATGGTACCCAGCACATCAGTAGTCCGTTGGTTTTACTTTTGGTAAATAATACTTACGAAACACTTTGCTTTTGGTGAACACTGTGTTTGTTGATATTGAATATGCCCACTATAGGTCACATGACTTAGTAGGCACAATCAGTCTATTAAAACGAAATCCACAAGACCATACGCTGTCCAGAATGCATGTTTGCATTGGGGGTATACCCTCACGATATGTGGCAGAGGGGGACCCCCCCATGTGATGCATAAGCTGTATACCCTAAGGCTATTGTGCCTACTGCACCCCCTCGGAAATCTGAAAGGAATTCCAAAGATTCCATCAACACAAACGAAAACACAATATAGGGGGGTCCCCCTCTGCGGCATATCGTGCATTATATGATTGGGGGAGAGGGGTAACGTAGGTACATGTACAAAACACAGCTGAATGGGGAAAATACCGGTACTCAGCACGTCAGGATTCACAAAGGCAATTGGTTTGATGAGGGAGAGGTACCATTTTCTATACATGCCATTGGTACGTCACTGGCAGTTTTGAATACACGTCTACTTGACAGTTCTACCTAACTAGACATTTCTATTTGAGGCAGAGGTTTCGGGCACAAAGGGACAGCATCAACGTCAACTGAATAATATTTATTTATACGAACATCGGAAACACATGCCAATTTGTGGAAAGCGGTCTGTGAACAGAACATGTACTGCTAAAAATCTACTGTAACAGTAAACTGGGCGTTAATAGTTAGAACTGGGACTTCACGGAGCAAAACAGGCTAAATCAAGTTGGCTGGCGTAGGTAGGCTCAACTACATGGGAGGAAACGAACAAAGAAATGAGATGAAAAAAAAAAACCCTCTCTGCAATTTCTCTTACTGAGCAAAGTAAGTTGGGATCCACTTGCGTCAAAAGCACAATGTGGTACGATTTTGTACATGTGGGCTGCCAACGTTTGCAGGGCAAAACCTCTTTTTTATCGGTGCTCCGCAAAAATTGGGTAAAACTGGCCCTCGTCCTGTTTTTGGTAATGTGAAATAAGTACTGGTCTTTTTTTTGGACAACTGCAAACTTGATACAGGTAGGATACTCTCCTCGATTTGGGTGACGAGGGTTGTTTGAATGGTTGGTGAGGGATGTACACATAGATTAATACATCTTCAGGATCTTGGACTACGGTAAAAAAAACAACAAAAGACCGCTACAGACAGCTACGTGTATTTTTACATGTACAGTATCACACTACATGTCTGGGAAGATAAAGAAGGCTGAAGTATGCGAGCTATTTCAGCAACAAAAGGTTAGGGTTTATTGTTAGTGGGTTACAGGTGGTGTGGTATTTGTTCAGGCCAAATTAAAAGTTTCAGTCACGTGACGCCCATATTTGCCGACCAACCCTACACTGGGAACTGACTTTATGCACATCACAGGAAATACTGAGACAGGCGCTTGTGCATGTATGTTGAACGAGCAACTGTCCGCCTTAAGAACTTCACTGGCGCGACATTCTGCAGGTGGGGTTCAAAAGCATTGTCTGCTGGTTAACAGTGCCGCGTAAAACGGAAGGGGAAAAAAAAAATGAGCGGGCGCATTTTACAGCTTGCAGTTGATGATCAGTTGGAATCCCAGAATGCACCACATGCCATATTTGTGAAGCCGACAAACACACTGGAACGAAAGAAAAGAGGGGTCGGGGGAGGGGTCTCAGCGGAGAATATCTACAGTTTATTGATCTAACATCAGAGCATGAAAGCCGGGGTTCACTTTCTGAGAAACACAATAAAAAAAAATCTCTGCCACCATTCCCCCCCCCATGGATATTTAATAAGAAAATGAACTGTTCTCTTTGATTACCAAGGTTTGCAAGAACCCATGGAGGAAACAATGCAACTATGTACCGGTACGTATATAAATGGCTGAGTAAAGACTGCACATAAAGGACTCCGTGCGACAAACAACCCTGTGACCTTTGTGTTGACCTCTGAGATCTCACCTCTGACCTCCGCACCCATCATTTGCATGTGTCCCACTGAACAAAGTTTGTGCGATGATCTGTGCTCCAAGAGTTCCTTTTTTCAAGTGCCAAATGTCTCCTTTCCCTTTTGCCTGGCTTAACTTCTTTGAAAACCAACATGTACCGTCCCGAGTTACAATGTGCATGTACACCTCTACTTCATGTGCGACCGTGAAGGCAATAATTGGTCACCCGAACGGCAGGTGCATACATGTGTTCATTGCATCCATACGTACATGAGTACAAGTTATCGCTTACAGGTATGTACACCTATGTTAATGGTACAAAAGAACGAACAAGTAAGGTAGACAAGCAGTCGCATGCCGACTTGATGCTGAAAGGAAACATTCTATCAAGCACAAATGCCATACAAGCCAATTCACAAGATATTGGTGCATACATGTCCGGGCAAAATTGAACATACACTACACGCATAACGGGTTGCTGCATCTCGCCGTGCCACAACCTGTGGCGGCACCAAATGCTGGGGGGGAGGGGAGACTGTTGAGAGGGCGGAGTTTAAAGGATCGGTGGGAGGGATGCACCCCAAGAAGGCGGGGATGAGAGAGACGGCAAAACTCTGACTGAGCAGTCTCGTCTCAGTGCTCTCAATCTCGCCTTTGGATAGCTGTTTGGCAATGTCCTCCCACCTCGTCCCCTTGACCCCGCCCCCATCCAAGCCCTTTCTACCACTGTAAGAACATCAGGGCACTTTGCCAAAGAAAATGTGTCAAATGTATGTTGTCCTTTTGGTCTAGTGCTCCATGTTTTTGGTCTTGCCGGGTGAATCCATGAATGGGAGGAGGAAGAAAGAGAGGGGGGCGGACCTTGGGGAAGAGAGAATCTCCTCCTCGTGACTGCTTGGTGCTGCCACAGAGAGGACAGGCATCACATGCACGTCTACAAATCACAAAATTTGCTCTTTGCTCTCATGCAGGCGACCTAGCCTAAACTTCAGGAAAGCAGTCGGCCACCGTCTTTGTGGTGGTCGGTGGTTTGTGTTCGTGCCACAGTGGTCAAGGGGCATGACCACTGTGAAGAGTATGGAGAGACGGCGTGCCTAGCCCGATGACACACAATGTCCTTTTTTTGGGGGGGGGCCCGTGCCACAAATGACCACACAAAAGCGAGCAATTTTGCAACTCTGGCTGGCCGTGCCTTCACCGTGTTTGTTAACCCTCCACTTTTTGAATGAATGACTATCAACTATCCAATTTCTCTGAACGTACCGGATGAAGATAGGTGAGCTACAAGTTTTTTTTTTCTCTTTCGCAGTTGAAGTTTTCATACACTCCCATTCATGGATTCATCCATCAACCACTGTAAGATGCCGTCACTACATGGCAGTGGTACAGCGCTCATGCACAGGTGGCTGTGTGCTCTACCAACTGGGCGTGGCAACTTTTCAAAGTACCAGGAGTTTCAGCATGTGCAGTGACCGCGTCTGGTGCGATCAGTCTGTTAACAAATACCAACGCCTTCCACATACTCCACTGTGCACGTGCGCAAGGTAACAAGCTGTTAAAAGAGGCTTTGTGCAGTAACCATCTTGCAGGGCAGTTTTCTTATTCCACAGGGTACGCACAGAGGAAATTTCCCTGTGGAACAAAAGAACTGCCATGCAAGATGGCTACCACGCAAAGCCTCTATTCATAAAACTTGGGTCAGCATACCTTTAGCCCTGTGTAGCCCACACTGTAAAGGCAAACATGTGAAAAAGCGAAGTGGGGGGAAAAAATGCATCCATCAAAAGGAGGGAAAAAAGGAAGAGAGACAGGGAGATGGAAAAAAAGGAAGCAAAAAGCACAGAGGCATGGTCAATGTCAAAGCCGATGGTTACTCAAACATGACATTGAGATGAGTTCTCGCAACAGTACTGGTAGCTACATGTATGAATTCATTATGTTCAATGCAACGCCACACATTACACAGTAATTACATTCACCACAAGATTGTCGCTACTGGCACTTGAATAGAAAGTCTCAAAAATTGAGTCATGTGTGAGTAGTTCCAAAGACCACTATTTTCTCACCAGTGAGTTACACTCGTCATTTCTATGAAAGATCACTTCAGAGTTGTACTTGGGCCACTATGACGAGAGATTTCTAGCATCACGACAAACATCAGTGCTTCTTTGATTTTGATTACATGAACCAAATTAACTGATGTTAAAATCATGAACATATGAACTAATCTGTAAGGCTATCACTGAACCGCTATGGGTGGGGCTGGTTAATGTAATGGTTGCAATTTGTAGCCAGTGGATTCCAGTGTGCCCATCATTTTGTAGACATATTCTAGTATTTTGGACACGGCTTATCAACTCAAGGTCAAAATTACAGTTCATTTTTTCTCAAAATACCGGTACGGTGTATCTTGAATTTATCACTCACCACTGTGCAAATACCAGGAACTTAATTCTCAAACTGAACAAAAAAAAACAACACGACAAGAGATGGGCAGCCCGTCTTCTGAGAAAACTGTGACCACTGAAATGACTCCACATGTGATCCTAACAAAACTGTGCCCCCCCCAAAAAAATTGTGAATGCATCAGACTTGGCAAAGAGATTACTTGACCATTTAAAACTGCTCTTTAAGAAAGTGTTTTTTTTTCTTTACAATATACATGCCAGTGAAGTCTGTGACCCATATAAGTAGTCAGGTCCCTAATTCTGCCACCTTTTGTAAAGTCTGGCGACTATATGGTCACAGATGATAGGCTAATCCACCAATCAAAATTAGGATTTACTTCTGTCATGGGACCAGGCACATGAGCAGGTGGCATGCCCTAGTACAGTGTTGTATTTGAGTCCAGTCACAAGTCCCTTGACAAGTCCAGTCACAAGTCCCTTCACAAGTCCAGTCACAAGTCCCTTCACAAGGTGAACAGTGACAAATGAATGCTTTTGTCGCAGCTCATTTGAACAGTTTGTGAATTGGCTTAAGATTGAATGACTTGTGATAGACTTGTGATGGGCTTACAGGGACTTGTGATGGACTCAAATACAAGGCTGCCCTGTTAACATGCCCCTTTCACCAGTCCGATGTCTTGATTTTTCTATATTTTTCTCTATGCCTGAAGTTCAACAATGCGTTAACGTTTCACACCACCCAAGTTGTGGCACCTGCTCAGCTTGGTCTGTAGATTCATCAGAAACGACACCACGGCTGTGGTGGAACCAAACTAGCACGGTCATTCTGAAACTCGACATGTGTGCAAAATGGGAAAATCACACCGGCCTCATTGGTCAGAGAGACACATAACGCATGCCATCACCTGTCAGCGAGCACGGCCCCACCACAGTGACGGCTTCCAATTTTGTTTGGCAGATCAGTCTACATCGGGCTTTACACGGGAAGGTTTTGATTCTCGTTTCACGTTCTGACTACCACTTCTTAAATGGCATGCAGGAAATATGGCTCCTACATGCCAAACTTTTACATAAACTGTAGGGTATTCTAATAATAAATAATAAAAATGATTTAGATAGGGACTAACAATGACAAATTCCTGTAACAGTGAAGACTTTTTCAGCAAGACTGCCGTATTTACTTTGACTCTCAAACCTGCAGTCCTGCACACTACTTTTGCTTCCTCGCCAAAAACCAATCGAGAAAAGAACTTTTTGAAGATCTGAGCTAACCAGAGTGCCATAGATAATCACAAATACATGTACGCCATGTTCAAACATGTTTTTCGTGCAAAGCCAGAATTTGGGCCTGATCAGATGTTGATTCATGGCAATCAAGAAAATGGAAACTCCTCAGAAACAAATGACACAACACTGTGAAGAAATACGGCGCATGCAGGCGTGGACAAGCTTTATCGACTGTGTGTGGAACTCAACCGCTCCAAGTCCTTCAAAATCCAGAACATGTGCTTTGGAAGATTTCTCAAGACTGAGGAGGGAAGAGCCAAGTTGTTCTCACTAAACGTCGGTTCACACTTGGTGCAAAAGTGAACAGGAATTCAATTTTGTGACGTCAGATCAAATATACACGACGCAAATTCCCAAGAGTTGGACGCATGCCAACTCAAGCGAATTTTGCTGCATACATTTAGTGACGTCCAGCTTGCTACACTTTCCAATTCACGTTAAGTATGAAATGGCCTTAACGCATAAATATGGGTCTTGATGCCCCTGGAGATTTTAGGCATGCACATCCTTAAAAACCTGGAGGTCTTGTGCTGGTCGTGACAGTCTAGTGGGGGTGCTGTGATGGTCTTCAAGGGTCTTGGATCTTAAGAGGTGTCGCTTATGACAGTACAGAAATTTGTAATACTGTGCACTTTCTGTGAACAGTATGCCTACTTGTGGCAAGAGAACTCGACTGGCCTAGCTCACTAATTGACCATCCTAAATTACCAGTAAGGCGATCCCTGTAAACTATTTTCTACTAACTTGGTGTAGGAATGAGGAAGATGCGATGGGGTAAATTACAGATTACCGCCTCTGTGTTCCAATAGGTGAACCCAAATTATGGATGAAAAGTCGTGTTATTTTTACAGCTCAAGTGGAAAGTACTTTTGAAAGTGAGGACGCATTTACAAGTATAGAAAAACAATCAGGCTCCTTCCCATTTTCAAAGTGTCCAACATATGAAGTGGATTCGGGGAACATGATTCACGATGGCCATCTGGCGAATTAAGCCCACAATAGTACTGACTCCTCTATCGAGTCCTTCAGGGTAAAGGTAATGCCGGCTTGGCTTTATAGCTTGCCACTCCTTACAGAGGGTGGAGCTAAAAGGAGGGCGTGCCTTACCTATTATGATGATGAGAATAATTGCGATAATGATGGCGAGAATGATCATCATCTTGCAGTTCTTCCACCAATATTTCCTCTTCAGCTTGCCGGCATTTGTCTCGAATTGCGAGGCCCCTTGCTGAAGTGCATCTGGGAAAAAAAAAAAAAATTAAAATTAAAAAGCGGACGGAATAAGAGCAAAGAGCTGACTGGCATCCCGCAACAAACCCGGCCGACTTCAACAGAGCTGGATCAAATGTGCCACACGGAAACAACTATTTACAAAGCTGTGTTTGTGTCTTGACTGCTAAATGAGGGACCGGGTCACTCCAGGGTCCAAATCTGTTTTCTTTAGTTTTTGCTGGTAATGACCTGTTTTCTGGGACAGAGACAACACAAAAGCACACAACACGTGGGGAGCACATTCAGGAAAGAAGAGATCACATTTAAAGATCATGACCCCTAACAGGTTCACTCACCGGCGCGATCGTCCAGTTCTGATAGCTTCTGATCCCTCTCTAGAACTTTGTCTACGTTCACTCGCATAATATCCACCACCTATGTGGAAAACAGTAGCATCGTTATAGGAAGTAATAAATGTTTGCGTATATGTTCTGGTGCAGTAAGAGAGGACTGTCCACTTTGTGCAGGAACAGACGCCGCGCATTTACCCCAAGAAGGACGGTCCTTTGGTGGGAACTCATTGAACGTGCACATTGGTTCGTGCGCCACCAATTTATGTTAGAATATTCTGTCTCTGCATGTGCTGGGTACCCGGCAGGGTTTATGGCAGGGTTTCCCCTGCCTATTCAAGCGTCAGGCGGCCCACCTCACTAACGTTCAGTGACCACCTCTGGCCTTTCTGTTAAATTTTACCACCTCACACTTAAAACAGACAGAGACGGAAGGTAAAAGGCAAAATAACTTGAATATTTTGAAATAGATCAGTTTTAAATCATTAAAAATGGTAAAAGAGACACAGAATACAAGATTGATTTCTTTTGGAAGAGAAATTTGCTCTGCCCCCCTCTTATCTTACCTCGTCCACTTGGGCTTGGGTTTGTTGTAACCTCTTATTAGTTGGTGGCGCGGCCCTTTGAAGGCAAACAAAAGAAACCAATTACAATTTCTTACAATTTTAAATACGCAAGCTCAGTAATACAACAAGGTAAGGTCATTCCGGATGAACACAACAGATGTCGTGCCAGCTGAACACGTTCAGTACGTATGTCGGCATAAGGTTGCACCGACGAGGCAGATCTCACGAACGCGTTGATCATTCAAAATGACGAGTGACTTGCTTCACTTTGAGCATGCTCTGTTGGAATACCAAAACTGGCTCCTTCAAAATTACACCTATCCGTACGTAATTACACATGCGTTCATCAAACCAATCAGTTGCGTTAGAAGGTATCGAAATACTAGCACAAAACATAAGCCATCATCTTCAATTCAGCAACCCTGCACACTTTCACACTGGCAGGACATTAAAAGACGACCAGTTTGACACAGACAATGATAATAATAATAATTGAAAATTTATAATGCGCCGTTTCCATAAAAATGATCAACGGTGCAGTACAAGTTGACATAAAAAATATTAACAATTACACTTGGTGTACAATTAGCATTGACAGTGGTTCACAATGTCAACTTTGCTCACGTGGTTCACATACACACCACACACTGTCAGGGTACATCTATATGCACAGTTTATCTAGGTAAGGCTCAGGGCACAATTAGTACTGGGGTGAAATACTTACAAGTAGCTTTGGTACATGGAAGTGGAACCAACTAGGCTTACCTTTGTTATTCTACATAATCCAAATCCATCAAAATTAAATAACTGTTGACTCTGGTACCATGATGGATTCAAGAACGAACCCACAACTGGCTTAATTACGACATGAATTTACATGTAGGGACTGAAATCCAAATTCTGAAATACACCTACACTGTACACTGTTAGCTAACATGTAAAAATACAAATGTGAAACATACAGTACTTATCTTACATTAATCTAACCTTTGGATTATGGTGGATGTAATAAAATCACATTGCTAATGAGCAGGATTTAACCTTTCACATTCACAGGCATACATGTACATGTAATATACTGTGTTTAACACACAGGTAACTTGTGATTTCACCATGGGCGTGGGCTACACTCTTGTTACAGAAACATGGTTAAAATGCTACTAGTGGGAGTAATGTTACTGGGGGAAGGGGACAGGGTAGGTTGGGATACGGGGAGAAGGGCTAGGGAGGAACCATTTACATATGGGTCACTCCATGAGGTTGGGGCACAATTTGTGATGGTGTCCTTGTTACATGAGTAACTTTTACCACCTGTCATGACCTGCAGAGTAGGTCATTTACTCTGTAAAAATAACACACAACCCTGTATTCAGCCTTGCAAGATGTCTAATTTGGAATCCACAGGCAGGGAAATAGCTGTTCATTTTTACGGAACCCACGTAACAATGGACACCGTCACAAATTGTGCCCCAACCTCATGGAGTGACCCATATACAGATACATGCCTGGTGACGTGCAGTAGGTACAATGCATTACCTTGGCGGCTGAGCAGCATTAGCTGGTGGGGCTTCCCTAAAAATCGTGGTACATGTAGACAAATTCCTAGCATTATTACTGTACTCTCGTTATACCACAAAATGCGTACATTTGAACACATTGCGTACATTACACTAATGTACAGTACATGTACATTCATGGGAAGTATGTGACCCAGGAATGTACTGAAGTAAATCATGTGTAGCCGGGTTCTTGTGAAGTAAACCCGAAATACGGCCAATTCACAATACAGACGGCACGAAGGGGTTGTCACGGAGAGGCCATATTCACGCTTAGGGTCGACAAAAAATTGGCGACTTGCCGGCATTTACATTTAAGCGAATGTCCATAGACAATCTGTGAAAATGAATGATTGATCTGGGCAGTCCGTGCCTAACAAAAAAAAAGATATTTGTATTAATACTGATACTCTAAACACGTCAGACTCTTCAACCAAGACAAACAATAGAGGGATTTCACATTAGCGCCGTCTGCGCATATCTGCATCGAAACCGAGGCTCTCTGTGTTGAACTTCGTCGCGCGCACCCGCGGAGTCCACACAGAACGTGGAGTATCCGGTTCGTAAGTGTGACGCCACTTCAGTTTAAACCACGCCCACTGCACAAGATACACGACCATCGCAGGTACGTTAGTTCGCGGTAAATTGTGATTATTTTTTCTTTGGATTTTACGCGTCAAGTCATCATGAAAAAATCTTCCACAAAAATTTGCAGCCTGAAAAGTCTGAATTTAACATACCTTTATGTATTTTGTGTCTTGACTCCTTACTTTCGTCTGATCGTATTAAGAATTGAAACTGACACATACAGCCTCGTTTTCAAATGCGGAAGTGCCGGATCGACGCTAAAAGCGTCGTATTGGGATCCCTCCACAGTAAAACAATACCCTGCCCACAGTGTCGCCAGTGCAAAGAAGTCTTGCCAACCATTTTCCCCCACAATGCACTGCAAAAAAAAAAAAAAAAGAGGCCTCTCCCCAGCAACCTCTTGGTGGCGCAGAGCATTTTGAATCGTCCGTAATTAATTAATTAAGGGGCGAGAAAAAAAAATCTCATGAATCAAATGCCACTACGGCACTCTCACATCCCTTCAACACTGACACACACTCAAATTAAACACTTGGTTGGGTGGAGTCACTCAGCCAGCAGGTCTAAAAATAGATCACGTCCGTGGAGGCAACCCGTGCGTGCAAATTAAGCGTGATTATTCTTGCACGGTCAGCGGCAGGCGAAACGGATTAACACCAAGCGCCCAGCCTGTGTGGGATACGTACAGTGTACACTTGCTTGTAATATGAACATGTACACTGTGCAGCCACAAGATCACCAAATGTATGCGTTGGTGCTACCTACCGCATTTGTACAAGTTTATACTTAAGTGGTCTTTTAGATCAGTCCCCGATATATTATACCCAACTTAGAATTCATTCCCGAGCTTTCTATATCTGTATCTGGTCGGTGGTGGACTCCTGGGCTTCCCCTCAGCCCTAAAACAAGTCCTTGTACAAACCTACTGGTACCCATGTACAATACATGTACCACACCAGATTCTTCTGTGGTTTGATTCACTCATCTTCAAAACAGGAAACTCTGGTGCATGGACATGTATGTACACGTACACTGTGTAGCGGGCCCATGGACAGGATGGATTGGAGCTCTCATTTCGTACGGGCGCATGTTCACAAGCCGAACACTGAAATCAATATTCTGCTAGGAGGATCAATGGCTGGAAGCTGTGAACATGTACAAGACGGGGACAGGAAAAAAAAACCTTTCCAGTACTCCCCCAATGTAGACATGTACATGTACATCTACAGTGCATGTAAACTGCACAGTGCGTACATGTACATGTCTCTGTGCATGTACACAGATACATGTGCTGAATTTGATTCTCAGTCTGTTTTCTGAGCGCTGCAAGAACACTGGACTATGCTGGAACACATTCAAGTGTCGGAAATTAAGAAGCTCAGCATGAAATGCGGCACAGGATTTGATAGCCCTTGGAATTTGCTAAATACACAAGTTACTTTGGCAAGCGCTTAACATTTTGAAAGAATTCTGCCCCATTGTCTCCATGACATTGCAGGTAATTTTTATTAATTTGTTACATACGGTACGCTCGGCTGAAGTCAAAATTTACATAATAATATTAACTACTCCGCTGGGATGAAAATGTCTCGAATTTCAGTTTCTAGGTGTCAACACATGTCCAGCTCTACAAACAGTGTTGGACTGACCATAGCATTACATGTACGTGTATATGTACCTGTATATTTGCATGCAGGTTTCGAGTATGGGTTTGTGACCTCAACATGTGCAGTCGTGTACGTCCGTTTTAAATACTGTACTGGTGCAATGCAAGATTGACCTAATCAAGCAAACCACTACGGCCCTCCGTGTAGCGCACAGCGTACATGTAGGTATGAGAGAATGATGTATTGGTCCCTGGTGCACGTGGCCTGAGGAACAGCAGCATGTGCTGGGCACAATGTACGCATGACTGTGTACATGGGCGATAGGTTGATCCTCTAATAACATCTCCAACTTGGCTGTGCATATGGGCGACAATCTTCCACTGTTGTGAATTACATGTAGAAAGGAAAAGGTGACCGGCTGACGGTACACTGTAGAAATACATGTAGCAACACTGTGCACAGATCAGGTGATCGCGAGGATTGACCGATTACGCCTGACACATGCGTGCATACCTGTATACACCTACATGTAGATGTAGGGTTTCAGCCAGCAACTGAAAACAGGTGTCCACATAAAAAAGTCGTCTAAAGTCCCTAAGGTTAAATATGCTTCCGCATGCATTTGAGTAATGCAAACAATGCATCCAAAATGGCTTACAGACTCTCAACAAATGCCCAGATGTCCTGCTGGCTAAAAACTTAACAGGTGGCATACATGTATGTCGTACATGCATGCAAAAAAAAAATGCAATGAGGAAAGCTAAGATTACTGTACATATGCAAGAAGAAACGGATATCTGTACTGAGGTAGATTCACTGGTATTTGGTTTAGTTTTAAACAAACATGCACGACTGGGATAATTTGAATGTACCATGTGTAAGAACAGCAATGCCTTGACAGTATTATGCACATGGGCTTGATGTCAAATTCAAATCTGCATCTTCACCTATCCACTCTCCTCTCCGAAAGCACGACAAAGTGCATGTAGGTGGGAGTTGAATTCTGACAGGCAACTTAATGAAAGATTCCAAGGAAGAATACCGGGACGTTTGGTTAACAGAGCATGACGTTCTTCATCCCATGCTTTTATCATTAAGCTTTATCATTAAGAACTTAACTGACAACAGCAGGTGCATGAAATGGTAACTGTAGACTTTAAATTCACACGAGCTCTTTGTTACTGGTATGTTTACTGACAGATGATGGCCGTTTTGATAAAGATGGTACTTCTTTCTCATTAGGAAATGCACTAGGATTACAAAAGTACACTCTAGGGCTGAGTCAATTCGAATAATTCACTATTCGAATATTCGACCTTCAATTGATCGAATATCTGATTATTCGGTCCTACCAACCGTCAGATTGTTGATAAACAAACCGTATACACAAAATCAATTGCAATCACTCACACATTTGAACATTATGATCAATACAATAGCTTTTTACATCTTGGAATATCTCCAGCCATGATTTAGCAAGATTTAAGACACGAACAAGACTTATAATAAGCCCAGTCGAAAATTCCATTCCTTCTAAATAAATTAACGAATAATTTACTTTTAAAACTGTTGTAAGATTTCTGACGCTTTTCATTTGAATCTGCTTGGAACAAGTCTCCATAGTGCAATGTTTCTCATTAAAACAAAAGAAAATTTTCCCTTACTTTTCATGAATTTTGCATTTGAATATTCAAACTCGAAAAATAACATTCAAATATTTGGTCATTCGGAACAGCCCTTGTACACTCATCTCTATTGCATCCCAAACTGCGATGGTGAATCCAATTTTATGAAGTGCGGTGTCCTGTCCCAACTGTGCTACAACAATGCCGACCAAACCCTTGAGCAAACAATTGTAATACGAGCGATTCACAATAGTGCGCCACCAAGCACGTCCTTCACAGACTGCCTGAACATGGTACACATGGCCAAGGTACATGCGTGTGCAACACTCTTCATGGGAAATGAGATGTGTGTGCGCCAACTGCTGAAGACTCAGGGAACGTTTGATAGTTTCACCAGTCAGCTACCTCCGTGACTGCCGATTTCCAGATCATGTTTAGGTGTCCTCCGTTAGCCCCATGAATGCGGCCCATGTACTAGGCAATTCAGTGACGTCACCAAACCCGTTGACCGGATGCCCGCACGTGCGCACGGGCACACACACACACAGAGAAAGTGACATGAAACCCATGCAAAAACAAAAACATGACAAAGTTTTAACACCCATATCTAACGTTCCCTACATCCATTTACCTTCAAATTTTAGGATGGCAGAAATAAATATCTCAACTATTGATCCCCGAAAAATAAGCGCAAAAAACCAAATACTTCGTGAGAAAAGTGAATAAATTCCTCGCGGAAGCACGCCCGGGGTGACCATTGGCCGCACAGTGGTCACAGCGTCGATCGTGCAAGCTCGCACGGCACGCGTGGTTGCAAGTGGTTCGGTTTTGATCGGATCGACATTCGGGTTTTCGTTGCTAATCCGGAGCGTGTTTTGAAAGCTACCCGAACCCCTCCGGTCTTTTCCGAAAGAGGAAGGATTCATGTTCATTGTGTGTTTGTCACATCGAAATCGGCCCAGTGGTTGAGAAGCTACGTCACAACCAACATTTCAACGCCGTGTTTCTCCTTGAAGTTTACGATCTTATGTTTTGTGACATCGTGAGTATAAAATATATTTATATTAGTTGATGATTACGAGTTTTTAAGAATATTGGCCAAGTAACAGCGTCCGGAAATGTATTTGTTCCGGACCACGTTTGAGCAGTTTGCACGGAGAAATCGTTCACGTTAAATCTAGACTGCGTACCACTCGACGGCGCCCCCACATATAATAATGGGAGTCTGGGTGCCCGACTAGTTCAAGAAATTCGTAAACGTGAATCATCACAGTCGTATATTTCGAGTCCTTTTATCATAAGCTCATCAAAATTAATCATTAATACCATTCTTAAAGAGTAAAAAGTTTCCCAATCTTTTGGTAATGGGTTTTTTTAAGTTAAAAAATGACATCATTGTACGAATATGTGCTCCGTAAAATCATCTCATGTGGTGGTTTCTATTTCGTGATAAACTGTTGAGGTGTCACGTCATGAAGTGAACACCGCGTTAACGTGTCTTTGACATTGTTCAATGGGGTTTATTTATCAAAGTATGAGGAAAAAATATAATCAAAGAAAGCAAAGCCAATTTCTAAACTTAGAGATTTTGTTTGGACTTTCCGGTCGATCTACACCAATTTAAGGTTGATCATAAAAAAATACTTGTCACTCCAAAATAATGTTTGCTAGGCCTATCTCGAAAAATCTTCTCTTTAAAGTTACCCAATCATTTTGCAATTCTGAACAGAATTTTAGCAGAATGCAACTTTCTCAGTAACTTACTTCATGTTATTTATGGACACTTTCCTACTTTTAGGACTACTTTTGAAACATGCCTAGAACAATAGTGATCAGTATCATTGTAATACAGAATAACCTTTAAATTGTTGCCTGTTCTTTTCCTTTAATGATAAATCATACAAATAATCTATACTTTTGTTCAATGGCAGACGCTATATATTTGATCTTATTATTTTGTGTGTACTTTTTAGATATTGGGCCATATGCCAAGGAAGCTGGTATCTACCGGAGGCACTTCGCTCAGGATGGACCAAGCTTCCCAGTGCAAACCCACGTCAAGAATGGACTCGTCCTTGAACTGCACAGCTACATCCAAACAGAACTATCATTGAATTTGTTAGTATACTAAAACTAAAATCACAGGTGTGATAGGAGTCAAAGCTCTGCGATATGAAAGTGACAGTTGGCATTGCACCCAAAGGGCTGTAAAAATCCGCAACTCTCTTTACTTACTGCAAATATTTGCAGAATTCCTTAAGGTTGTCTTGTTCCAATTTTTTCTCAAATTAAAGGTAATTAATATGCAAATCATTTTCACTTAATTGAACTTTCATCTGTAGTTTCTGAGGAGTACAGGGTGTGTCAAATACATTAGGAGTATACCGTACACGTACATGTGGCATTGATCCTCAACAATCCCAATAATTGGTGCTGTACTGTAAAAAAACACGAATGATTATTTATGCAAATTGATCAATTTTACGCATTGCATATATTGATTAATTAATTAGAAAATGGCTTTATTTAAGATGAGACAAACAGTAATGTTTACCAACATACGTGTAACCACCACATCAGAAATTTAATCGAAGTCTACAGCTGCCAGGAGTCAGGACATCTCGTTTTATTGACATTTATATCAATTAAATATGCAAATCAGGTATACATTTGTTTTTTAAATGTGGAAATTTGTCGTAGTGATGTGCAAATTTGTAAGAATGCCAATTTTGACAGAAATAAAATGTGTCCTTCCAATGTAACAGAAGAAAAACCTTGTTTAAGTGAGCTTTTCCTGGTGCCATTCACTTTATAAAGAAAAACAAAGGATGACCTTTGACCTGAGAGTCAAAATTAGACAGTTGTTTGCAATTTTCAAATGGATGTATCTTGAGAACCGCTTGGCCGTTTTGAATTATTTTTTCACTGTTAAACTCCTGAAGATATGCTCTTTCATATCTGCTATAAATTGACTGTGTAATGAAATAATTTGGAAATCATCTGAAATGCCTACATGTACTGGCCCATGTCGGGTGCCCTTGAAATCTGACGCAAGAAGTTCTACTTTCGTTTTTTAAAATGGCACCGCCTATGGTCAGCATGTAATACTGCAGGCCGGGTTTTTCAAGGCGCCATACATCAGAAAATTTACAATTATGGAAAGCTTTAGGGTGCTCGTATTAAAGTCCAAACTCTGAGGCATACACCAGTGTAAGTAAAATTGTCAAGTCATCCTCATTTTGGAAGATATTAGGATTCAAAGTTTGTGACAATCCTGCCGTCATGGCAGTTTGGATTTCAGGCATTTATGACATGCCTTGAAGTAGGGCTGTGGTGGCGACAGATAAGAGACAGATTGTAAAAGAGAGCCACTACAGCCCTACGTGTGGGGCTAGCTAGCACCAGTAGCAATTTTTCTCCATAGGCGTGAGTGTGCGTTACTGCCGATCATAGCCAAATAATTCAGAGGCAGCTTATGGCCTGACCTGCACCACCAGCACAGACTACGGCCTGTGCAGGGCAAAAAACACTCCGTCATGTCCGTGTAAAATGTATGTGCTAGGCTAGACCTTTTGCAATTCCAAAGTCTTAACTGACTTTTTTAACCCCAGTGAATTTTTTTATTTCTTCCACAATGTCTACGGAAGTTGTTGGCCTATTGAACATGCTGAAAGTGACACGCTCAAAGGGATTTTTTTCAACATGTTCAACTAATTCAAAACAAATAAAGTCAGCAAAATTGGTCTGCCTCCCATTTCCTAAATTTACAACAGGGCCTATTACTATTAGGCCTCGGCCTATATGTGTATTTCTCCCCATCAGCCCATGACTTGTTCACTCCTCGTTCATGGCATCATAATCATGATGGCTAACATGGCTAATGCCCATCACTTTTGCTGAAACAATAAAATAAACCTTGTGCGATGCACTCATCGTGCTCAGCTCAGTCACAGTAAACACGATAATCGGGCGGCGGTTTATTTCACAATTCATTTTAACGTCAGTTAAATTGAGTTAAAACCGATCCACTCGCGTACATCTCCGACAAAATCCCATTCCAATACATACGAAGGTCAGTGTTGGGATCGTCCCACACGTCGTCGTGAGTTGACTAAATAATATTTAAACCCTAATTTCTCCCTGTAAAAAACAACACCTTACACACGAAGACAGCACCCTTATTTGATATCCGTTTTCGCACAACCACAACAACGTGGCTGGAAAAATAAGGACCTAGTTACTTTGCTACTTACATTTTGGTGGAGGTTGTCGGTGGTTCCGCAGAAAAAAAAACAGTGAAGCGAATCGAACAAAGATGGCGAGATTGGTTATGACGTCATCGTAATCCGGGCACTGTGTCATCTCTCTGTACTGTGTATGTGGCGCGCTGGCGCTGGCGGCGGCCGAGACGTATCCAGCTCACCCGGCTACGGCTCGCAATAGCACACAAGCCTATAGGGAAATGGTTGCAGCCGCTTGTTACGGGTCTCCAAGGGCACTTGAGACCAAAGTGTCGCTGGTGCCCTACATACGGCTCGCCCACCGTTGATTTAGCACTAATTTTGGCCGGGAGCCGGGCGTGAGGTAAATCCCTAAGCGGGCTATTTTTATCTGATTACTGCTTGATCCGGAATTTCTGGAGGTTGTTACTCACTTAAACGTGACATGGCTGCGCACAGTCACGCGGTGTTCAGTCACATAGATCCCATTGAAAAAAAGAATGATGGAAAGTGAGGAAGCAGAGAGTGGCTCTATAGCTCTAACGGTTGGCGGCGCATGGGGCTGGGATTAGGGTTATGCGAATTAAAAGTTTTAAAAGAAACAAAGTTAAACACAAAAAATGTACCAAAAGACTCAGTCTCGAATTCAGCCATGCTCTTTTTTTTTCAAAAGTAGGTGTATGCGGATGCTACTGTATTACTTCCAGTTCCACCTCCAGGAGCGTAAATCTGTGCCCGGCAGGGAAATAGGGGATCATGGGGGGGGGGGGGGGACTGACCGGGAGGGGACTGACACCATATAGGCCCTAACACTAGGGGCGATGTTCATGACACAGATATACATCTGTAATTTTATTACACCCAGAACCTTACATACATTAAACTCGGTTTTTTTTTGTGGCTTGTTAAAAATTGTTCCAAGTTCCTTTTTGAGTGCTATGGAAATATTGGGAAATCCGAAAAATTCTTCATAATCCGCCTTATGTTTTGTTCACACCACGAAAATATGTGTGTTGGGGGGAGTGATTCAATAGGCCACCCCTGGTCCGCAAAAAAAGTGTAAGGGGATACTATGGGCCACCATCCCTTCGAGATTACACCAATGAGTAGAAGAGAGCGTGTGACAATTGACCATCATCTCAAAATGAAAAGGGATGTATGAGAATTTCAAGGCTTTTCGCAATCGTCCACGCCCGCAGCTAGCCCAACATCCTTGTGTTATTTCGATTTTCTACGAATTTCTAGAAAGAGACTAGAATCGCTACAAATTTGGCACAAATTTGTGGGCACATACGTCCTGGTGTAGGGCGTCAATAGTGGCAGAGTGACTTGGTAACTTTGAATTTATTTTCTCACGTTTGAGACAGCAGAGGTTAATCGATTTTTCAAGTAAAACCATTAAAAAATAATCAAAACAGAACAGAATAAAAGCATCTGTGTGAAAACTTTTTCTTTTCAATCGAGTGTGATATTCATACATTTTGGTTTGTCTCGTGTGCTTTGGGATTATTCTTTGTTGAACTTTTGAAATTTTGTGGCCGTTTCAGTAAGCACAATCTTTACGACTCTCACTACATTATAGTGGACCCCTGGGGGCGCTCTTCCAGAACCAAAACGTGCCATACGCAAAGAGAAGATAATTTACTAAAACAAAAAATTGAGGGGCACTTTATGGAAAACAACATGCAGAAAGTGTGGAATGGTTTGCGAATGATGAGTTGCTATTCCAAGCCTAGCAAATCCCATCAGCCTCCTATTTTATCACTTGACTATGCAAATGAGCTTAATATATTTTTTCTACAATAGGTTTGATTTTCACGACTTAACGAGTACGGATAGTGATATTTACGGATCATTCCATACAGGGACTAACTGTGATCCGTTTTTAACTGTGACTCAGGATGAGGTTTGCCGACAAATGTCAGGGTTGAAACTGTCCAAGTTTGCTGGTCCAGACAAACTGCCCCCCCCGTCTTCTCAAAAACTGTGCTAATCAATTGTCATATATATATTTACTTATATATTTAATCTTTGTTTCACCACACAATCAATTCCGAATATTTGGAAGCGTCATGTAATATTCCAGTTCCTAAAAAGTCCGTGGTCACATGTAAAAATGATCTTTGACCAATTGCGTTAACCTCAGTAGTAATGAAGATATGCGAACGTTAGTGCTCTGAATTATTTGAAATCTCTCATTGCTGGCATGTGATCCATTTCAATTTGCATATACGAAGGGACGTAGTACTGAAGATGCAATTTTATTATGTTTGGATAAACTTTATTCTCACTTAGAATGTACAAAATACGGCAATTCTGCTCGTATTATGTATTTCGATTTTTCTTCTGCTTTCAATACAATGCAACCCCACATTTTGGCCCAGAAATTACTTGATATGTCAGTTGTTGTCCATACTGTTGTTGAATTCATTTTAAATTATTTGACTTGTTCACAATTTGTTCGTCTTATTAATTCCATAAATTTAGATGTTATTGTTTCTAGTTCTGGAGCTCCACAGGGTACGGTTTTAGCACCATTTCTTTTTACTGTGTGTACGGCAGACTTTCTTTCCACGGATGTGAGCTGTCCATTTGTAAAATATGCAGATGATACCGCCCTCATCGCTTTAATAAAAAAAAATAATGAGTCTATTTATATGGAGCAAATTGGTAGATTTGTAGAATACTTCAGAAGCAACTTCTTGGTATTGAATGTGGGGCAAAGACAAAAGAAATGTCGGTCGACTTTCGCAAAGTTTATAGGGTAGTGCCAGACCCGGTAATAATTGATGGATGTGAAATAGAACGTATTGATGAGTATACATATCTTGGAGTTGTTTTTAATAATAAGTTGGACTGGAGTAATCATGTTAGTCATTTGGGGAAGAAACTGAACTCGAGAATGTACTGCCTTAGGAAACTGAATTCATTTAATGTCAGAAAGGAACTTAAAAAGACTTTCTATATAACAGTTATTTGTAGTGTGTGGACCTACTGTCTGATTTGTTTCGGATATGTTGCGGACATGTTGCGGATAAGAAAGTGAAACAGATAATCGATGACATTGCCAAACGTGCTTGTTGGATAATTGGTGTGTGCTTACCGTCGGTGGACACAGTCTACGGTCAAGCTTCGGCTCGTGTGGGGAGATGCTGGTCATCCCCTTCACAGTGGGTTTGAGGTTAATATTATTCCACGCAGCGGTAGACTATGACCGGTGGGTGCACACACAAACCGATATCCTTCTTTTTTTATTACAGGAAGGGCCCTGAAGTATTTTAATGAGAATTTTAAAACATAATTTTTATCTGATGGACTGTTTTCTGGTAAGAAGTACTTAAGAAATAAGGAGTGCTTATTTGTGTGTATGTTTTTTGTACGATTATTTAATTTTCAATTTAATTTTTAGGTTCTCATTTTTTGGGTAGTCTTTTAACTGGGTTGGAAATTATCTTATTTTTTTGGTTACGTTTATGTGAAATTGTTTGCTTAAATGAGCTGCGACAGCAATGAAATTTTCCAGTTTGGGATTTTAATAAAGTTTAGGCCTGTCTTATCTTTTCTTGATCAGGAAAATTATCGTGTAAAATAAACAGTCCCAAGTTGGCAATCTTATGTGTTTCATTAACCTCTTAAGAAAATCCCCCTCCTAAAAAGACCTAAGATACAGCATATAATTTTCAGGAAACTGTTGAACTGCGTCTAGTGTTGCTTAAACTTGCCAATGTGAAAGGTTCATGGGGGGGCCTTGAGGGGATTTTTCTCCATTGTTTTAGTTGAAGAAGAGCGAGTCGAAATTCCGACAGAGTATTTCCTGGGGTGGTTTCATTTAGAAAACAGTCTGCCAGAAATGTTGAAAAAGAGAGAGAAACCAGAACGAACAGAAAAGGACCCCAAAAGGCGGGCTGCGCGTGGGTTCGGGAAACTCCGGCCTCGTGACCTTTACTTTCAGGCTGCATGACTTTCACGTGATGTTCACTGGCGTTAAGAGAGGAAAACAATAGTTATATGGCCACTCAATTACAAAGGACGACAAAAACCTCAGACAAAATTTCTTCAGCTTCTTTACTTCGAACTGCATTTGAGGCAACTTGCGTTACTTTCTTTTTTAAGTACACGTACTGATCTACAATGTAAAAACAACAATGTTAAAATCAACACTTTTTGGTGTTATCAGATGACCACACCCTAGGGTGTTACTTTAACACCGCTGGTGTTACTTTGTACACCTATAAGTGTTACAATGCACGGGAGGGTGTTAAAAAATAAAACACCGGAATTTTTAACACCAGTGAAAGTATTGTAGTCCTCTGATAACACCGAGGGTGTTAAATTTAACACCCCAGTTTTTGCAGTGTAACAACATTCCACTTGCAACCGCCGTTCATTTTGTAGGCCTACACTTAGTGCATTCTGTGCCCAACTGCTAATACTTACGTCCCGTTAAAATTTCTAATTAATCAAAGGACACTGTTTATGAAAAGTAGCAAAATTAACAAGTAGCCGGAAACCCTCACTTTATTTAATTGGTATTAAATCGCTACTAGTGGTGGCCTGGGCCGCTTTATACAAGAAAACCGATACATATCTCAACACTGATACTTCCAAACCCTTTTTGTCGTTAAGTGCAATTATCTTGATACAACGTTATTCTAAAGACGTGTGCGGTTAGGCGACAAGAACATTCAGAGGTAACGTAAAAACAAAACAACCAGGTAAAAATCCGACTGTTGAAAGTGATAGACCTTGCTGTAAACCATCAAATTCTCACTTTTTCTTTTAAAAGCGGTAATTGCTGGTATTTCATGGATTCGTTTCATATAGCGTATTCCAGGAAGCAAGTCACAACCTTCCGATCTGAAATGGGCATACAGCAAATGAAGGATTTTAATTAAAAACTTCAAAGATCAAAGGTCACATTAATAACTTCCAATTTTGTGTCCGGAAAATATATAAATCACTAAAGAAGTGCTGCAATATAGTACCGAAATAGCTATTTTTTCCATGAAAGAAACATCATGAGTTGAGTGATTATTTTAACATCTTCGGTCAAAAGCTTAAGACATGCACAAAGTTAACAATAGCAACATTTCCGTTTGGGTTGGCTGACGTGAGGAACTAGAGCATATCTGCCTTTCACTTCGAGGATTTTTTATGCCTATGGCAGGGCAGCCGAATGGGCACGGATCCACGCGATAGTTGGGCCCCTGTAATAAATCCGTCGCGACCTCTGGTCTGTTTCACGATTATTTTCCGTCAACCAGAAGCCCACTTCCTGGTATAAACCCACTATATACAGGGACATGAAGCTCTCAACATTACATGTATTTGATTGGAAAAAAAACCCCGTGATTTTTCATAACGAAAGACAAAGTTCCTCTTGATTTGTTCGGGGGGGGGGATTTCCAAGTTTAGTTCTGTGGTTTGTAGTGTACTGAATTATTGATCCTTCTCGTGAGCTTATGAATACTCCAAAATGCTTCAATAATGCCCGTACATAAGAAATCCAGGGTTGGGCTGATGGTCATGAAATCTTTCTTGGCCCACAGCCGAGGTTAAGTTACGTTTGTGATTCGCAAGACCGTTTTGGGTTAAGCCGAGAACTGAAGTATTTCATTAATCCTATAGCTTCCAAATCCATTTCAACGACACCCCAGCATCATGTGCAACGTTCACGGATACACCGACAATGTGACATTATGAAAGAATTCCCGCCAAAACGTCCCTAGTTCTACACGCAGTTCTACGCACACATCAACCACATCTCGAAACTGCCCACGCATCTCGACACAAACGGATCACCCCACATGGGCATCACTGTTTGAACATACACGCATTTGAAATCAAAATCAGCATGTTGCTTTCAACTGAGCATGGTCGTATTATATTCTAGAGGACAGATCTTATGAGCAACAGCTAAGTTGGCTACTGACTCAGAAGCGAGGAACAGGAAAGATGGAATCTTTCTACAGACTTGTCATAAAGTTGCCTTGTTTGCCAGGAAAGATTTCAAGAGTATCAGCAATCACATGACCGAACATTCGGGCTGCAATACCATGTGTTATTTAAATACTGCATCACACAAACAGTATGTTTGTGAAGAAATATGCTACCGGAGCAAGAAAGGATATCTAGAGTACCCAAATTTTACTTTTCACGAAGGCCATAAGGAAATAAAAACAGCTTTACGCAAATATGCCCCTAGATATCATACTGCATACTTACACAATGCTATAGCAATGAATTGGACTCAAAATTTAATCTACTGCGATGCAGGTTCGGTACTGTTTGAATATCGGCCACAAGACATCTTCAACAGAAGTGTCAAACTTTTTTCCATGATAAAGAGTGACTCATGTGGAGATGTAACCAAAAACAATGTAATAAACAAAATTAACGTCTTGAAAAATATCATCTGTAACAATTTTATAATACATTAAAAAGCTGTAGGGAATCCTAACAGGATGACCAAGCTGGAATCCTAAATTGAAAATTTGATCTTTTCAAAATATCAGGACGCTTGTCGACCTGTCAAGAAATGCAATATTCCTTTTTTGGCTCTGGTCTATCCGGTTCGTAAGTGACTTCGTCACAAAGGCGGACGCGCCACGATTTGCAGGCTCTCATTGGACAATCGCTGAAGTTGCGCGTTAACTTCCGGGTTCATGGTTCCACGTTAACGGCGATCAATGCATGTAACCCTGTGTACGTGTGCAGCGCACGTGTGCAGTGGGCGTGGTGTAAACTGAAGTGACGTTACAATTACGAACCGGATTAAAAAACGGAACGCACACACTCGGATCAAGAGTATACACCTGCTATGAATAATAAGAGTATATTCTCACTGACCCGCGGGTCGTACTCCTGCCGTTAGTGCACCCGGGAATATACTCATGGTAACAAGAGAAGCACGCTCGAACACACCCCTGGAGTGCACCAGTGAGCAGGCGTGACGTACATAGTGTGGACCTCTGCACAAAAGAAGTCCCCATGATGCAGGGTGCGATGTGTTGTGTGGACTTGCACACGTCTACACAATGTTTTCCCCTCTCTGAAAAACAGTTTCAGAGGCATTTTGGGCTCAAGGTTATTTTTGTGGCAAAATGAAGAGAATCCAGGGAATCATCATCAAAAATCCAGCTTGAAGGAGTTATGCAAGTAGGAGAAAAAGGAGCATTTACCTTAACCACAGGAGAACAAAGGAATGCCCACACTTCGTATGTAAAACTAGCGTGTGGGTGTGTTCGTGTGTGTTCAGCGGAGGATGAAAAGTTGGGCCAAAAATATGGAGCGCCATCCGAGGATAATTGCACCCTACTTCTGCTAAAAGAGCTAAACGTGCGAAATCAGAGCGGGCTCACAAAACTCAACAGGCTGAATACTAGCAAAAAAATTAAAAGAATAAGAAAATATTTCAAAATTGGCATCATTTCTTCTCTAAATAAATAGCACAATCACACAATTACCTGAATGACTTTCTCCACAAAAAAAGTTTGAGAATACAACAGTGAGATATATTGCATTTCTGTATATATACTTTTTGTAATTATAGGATGCATTTTTAAGTCTAATTATGTACACTTACCACAAACATAAAACTAGAAAAATAATTCTACAATTTTTTTGCTAGCAATATACTCTGTGCTTTACAAGACAAAAAAAAGCGAATACAGTTTTGACATTTTTAGTTTGTCGAGCAGATGAACGCCAATTTACTTTTATAATTTGGTTAAACAGTTTCAATTACTTTACAGACGGCATCAGCGAATTCATTCCTTTCAAGCAAAGTGCTTCATCATATCAAATATTTTGTGAATGGCGAACCAAAAACTGCAGGCCGCAGCATTGTGTCTGAAATGATAGAATCACTTTGAATCATTTGAAACTTGAACCATCAGCCTCGACCCAGCGGGGCAGAGAAATGGGGGAATTTGTGTCCATGAGCAAGGCACTCTTCTCTCGCTGCACAGGCTGGTTCTGCATGGTAAAGTGTTAGGGATTACCGTACCGACCCAAATCTCTTGCCAGTCGACAAAAATCTACGCAGCTGCTTGCCAGCACCAATTACACCGCTGAATATATTTTTATAAAAATAACATTCCACTAAGAGAACATCGTTGAATCATTATATTTAAACAAAACAGACCTGTAACTACGATAACTCAAGGCAATGATTATAAGAAAATGCAATGCATAAGTAGAGACATACCGGGCAGAGTAGAGTTAAGTTGGACACTGGACTTTGTGTAAAAATTTCTAGTGAATTATCTCTGAATACTTTAGTACCAAAGATATGGAACAAGCACTATTAATAGAATACAAGCTTTGGTATTCAGTGTGCAAGAAGGTTCTCTCTGAATACACCCGAGTAAAAACCTCACTCTCAAAGCAAGTGAGTCCCCCATAAAACCACTCCAAATTAGTGAAAGTTCCACTCAGCCAAGGAGCCATATAAAGGGCAACTTGAGAAAGAGTTGTTTTGAGTTGAGTGATATTTTAGAGTAGGTTTTCACTCATTTGGAGCAGTTTTCACTCTTTTCGAGTGGATTTACAAGAGACTCACTCGTTGAGAGTGAGTTGCTCACTCTTTTGAGGTGTGAGTTGCTCACCGTTTTTAAGGAGTGAGCTGCTCACTCTTTTTGAGGAGTGAGTTGCTCACTCTTTTGCCCTAAGAGAGTTATTGTTTATTGAAGTATGCTTTAGTGCCTATGCTGCTGTGTGCCCATGGTTCTGAGTGCTCCACTCTTGCAATGACTGCTTCCGTTTGTGCTCATTCAAATGAAAAACAATCAGGGGTGCACAATAATCAATTATCCTTTTGTAACTAGCAGCTTTGGTGGGTATGCCACACAATGCTCCATCTGTGAAATGCCAGGAGGTTGAAATGTTCGTTTTTCCCTCCCCCTACATACCAATTCCATAAAAACTTCTAGTTGCCCATTTCACAGTTTCATTAAAATTGCTGCAGCAATGCTAAAAGTATGGCGCCACAAAATAAAAAACATAAATTTACAGTTTGAAATAAAATAATAGAAATTGAGTTAAGTCAATCCAAAGAAAAGGTTTCTCTGGGATACTTGACCTTGAAGTTGTTATAAAATGCGAGATAAGCCATTAATCTTTATAAAAAATCGAAGAGCAAACAAAAAGTGCATACAGTTTCATTGTTAAGAGAAATTTGAACCACTTCGTGCTGGGGTGCCCGGTACCCGGTACCTTGCATTTGTATGCATAGCTGGGTGCTGGAAATTGGATAGCGATACACTACAATACTGCTGCACGCTAATCTGGTCCGCATTTGAAAAGACGCCAGCAGCGTAACACCACACAATCTGGGTTCTCTTTACAAGGCTGCAGGCCTGGCTGAAATACTCGGATGTCAATAGGTGTTGTCTGTCACATTAGAGTAGCCACCAGACAGTCATTTGTGTGGGTGCAAACGTCCAGTAAATGAAGTCATGAATTCAAGAATTTTGAAAATGCTAAATCTTGAAAATCGCCCGGGATTACATCATGCAACTTCAAATCAAACCCGGCAGCATATGGTTAATGATGTTGAACAAAATATGAATAACATTGCAAAGTCCTTAAAAACTGAGGCACCACTTTGAGGTTTAGTACCAAAAACTGAGATAGCTCAGTAATTGGTACTAAAAAGTCCCCCCAAAATACTTGACTGTGTGTCTTTAACGCTGAGCATATTTTCTATGTACTTGCGGCGTATACTGGGCAACAATCTTTGATGGCGAGTATTTCTGAAATACTTGCGAAGCGTTTGACAAAACGGTGCATTCCAATTCACTCTAAAGTATTTGACAAGACTGCAATCCAATTACTACAATAGGGGCGCCTTTCCATGTGCACGTCTTTTGGGTGCGTTGCGTGTTCATGCGTTTCACTTTTACAGACACAAAAATCGACTCCTTGCGTAACACATGTACGTTGCGTTCGGCCATCGAAATCGCATTGGAAGCAATTTTGACGGATGCGCAAAGGTCGGTGCAAGTGTTGGCATGCATGTGGAAAGGTGCCTTCAGTCAGAAGTCAGGTCTGATGGAGAGCAACCTGCAGGAAGCAGCAATGGTGAAAACTGTATGACTTCACTAAATACTTGTCTTACAGAGGAAAAGGTACTTTACTGGTACTTTACTTATTGGTACTTTACTTACTGGTACTTTACTTACGGGTACTTTACTTACTGGTACTTTACTCACTCGGAAAGTATTCCAACTGTGACTCTGTGCGTGTAACTCTCTGACTACAACTGTGCACTCCAATTTACCTAGGATCCATCAAAAAATGGCCATGACTGGAAGCTACCTTCTGGAGTTGGTACTGGTGGGGACGGCGTCGCCGCTTGTCTCGCCGCCGTTAGCGCCTCGCTTCCGGCTAGCCTTGCGAACGGCAAGCGTCAGGCACTGCACCCACTGCTCCGCCCCCTTGCCATCCCTGGTCTTGAAGACGTAGGTCTTGTCGGCGGTGAAGATCTCGAAGGCTCGGGGGATGCTGCGCTCATGGCGCCGGCCGGCGTGCACCGTCTTGACCCCCTGGACCTTGCTCAGTTCGATGGGCAGCACCGGCTTGCTCTGCTAGTTTTTGGAGAGGAGTGATAGAATAATCGTTCAGTTATCTTCTGCTAGCAGACACAGATTTTTCATTTCTGTGGAAGAAATATCATATACTTTCCTGGTTGTAAACTAAACACAAATATGGGCAGGTTAAAACATCGCAACTTAACGTTTGGAGCAACGTGGCATGGGCTACATCATCATATCCTTAACCCTAACACTCCTCAATCCTTCACCTGTTGGAGGACTGAGGAGTGTTAGGGTTAAATTCACTCAACAGCAAGTCATTTTTCTTTTCATAAGCCACAGCAGAATATATGAGCCAGAAATTGATAATTAAGGTCCTCAGCATGCTGAGATTCATAACAGTGAACGTTCTCACAATCATGTGATACTGACGAAAGTAAGTTATTTCAGAAGAGATTGACCTCTTCTTAAAAAAGGGAGGCATGAAAAATCTTTGCACTCCTAAACTTGGTATGACACCCCATCCTGTGATTATGTGCATCGGTGATGAAAAGACCCTTAAACTGACGCACTTACCGAGTTGCTTTTCGTGTAGAGTTGTTCCCCGGCTAATGTGAAGTAACGAGTTCTCCAGCGCTTGAAGAGCTTGAACCGGACTTTCTTCTCCTTGAGTTGACCTTCGATGAGTGGTTGACCTCCGGACACAAGGTCTGTACATGGAGGGAGAAAGAAATATGTGACTTCAAAAAGCGTGGTGTCAAACGAGTGGAGATTGAGGTTACTCTCATCAATTGCCTGGGCTTTGAGCCTAGTCTCTAGTCACTCGGGTCACTTCTTATTCTGTCCCGTCTAAAAGTACCACAAGTCAAATTTCACTGAATGCTTTGTAAGTTTTTAAGTCACTTTAGCCAAGTCCTAGCCCCTATGGTCCAGTCTCAGGATAGCCCGGTCAATTCTTAGGACCCTCCAGTATATTTTCAATTCAACCTGGTCAAGTATCAAGCCACTCATCTAGCCAAGTCTGAGCTACTCTGGTCAAGTCCCAAGTGACCTGGTAATTCTTGTGACACTCCAATGAAGCATCATGTCATCTTTAGTCAAGTCTCAAGCCACTCAAGTCAGTGTCAAATCATCTCTGGTCAAGTCTTTGGCCACTCAAATCAAGTGTCAAATCATCCTTGTGAAGTCTCAAACACTCAAGTCAAATGCAAATCATCACTGGTCATGTCTCAAGCCACTCAAGTCACAAGCCACATTGTCTCTGCTCGAGTGAAGAATCTCAAGACAAGTGGGTAGGAAGGTCACTTTACCAAATTTATTGGGGTTGTTACAGATGAAACAGTTCCACACAGAGAGCTGAGAATTGTAAGTGAAGAGATCGTAGAAGCTGCCCTTCTTCAGAACAGCGGTCAGAGCTTGTTGAACCTGTCAATATAACAAAGGCAGCACAAGATATAAAGATGTACTTCATGATTCGCAACAGGATGCATTCATTACTCCTAACGTTAAGAATCTATTTTGTTTGCATGGACTGCTATTCTTATATTCCGACTCTTTGACCTGGGTTCGAATCCAGTCAGTGCATTTTGTTGATTATGGTTGTTCAGTCCCTATATTTTTGACAACTCTTAACAATAAAAAGGCATGGATTATTTTATCTCAACTGGCATGAAAGTTGCAGCATCTAATCGGTGCGCTTCAGAAAGTCAAACTTCCAGCAATGGATTTATATCCGAGTCACCAAACATTGAGACTGAGCCACCTCTACTTTGTCCAAGTCACCATATTGAGTGACCTCTACTGAGTCTAAATTACCCCCTGATTCTGAGTCATCTCTACTAACCCTGAGTCACCTCTGAGTCTTGAGTCAAAACCTTCAGTCATGCGAGTCTGAGCTACGTCTGAGCTACCAGTCACAAAGATTCAGTCTCAGTATGACTCACACAAATACGAGTCATGAGTCATACCACTCAAGTTGACACGCACGTTGAGAACCATGCTATTGTGTGTCCGTTAATCATTTTCCAAGGGGTTCCTGTGTTCATCTCACCTTAGATGGTGGGAAATTTTGGGTGATGAGTTTGAGGAACGTCATGGTCCCTCCGACCGTCTTCTGCCGCTCCCAGTTCTTGCGTAGGCTCTGCACAGCTCTGTCGTCAAGAGACACGGGAGTGGGAGATGTAGCCTAAAGGGACGAAAAAGCAAACAAGAAACTGATGCATCAACTTTAACTCCATGCACAGCATCAGACATTTACCTTGAGAGTGGAAATGAGAGGGTTGTGACATTGAAGGACAACTGGTCGCACCTGAAGAGTATCCTCATATTTGTTCACATTTTTTGTTCACATGCGGAGCCTCAAACACACACATCCATATTGAATATGACGAGTACAGCCTGACAACTTGCACTTGTGACTGGCCTGAATTGAACAAGAAAGTTTTTTGAGGTCTGTTTCATTTCCATCTCAGGGTCCCCCTCATGACCTTCCCAGATTTAGGGTTCTGGAGCAAAAAGTAAGTTTCGTTGGAGGAACAAGAACTTTATGCTATGAACTAATTGTGTTCAGACATTGAAGGTCTGTGAGTGGTTCGGACTTCAGAGACCGAGCCAGTAATGGAGATGAAGCTGAGATTTGAAGAAGCTCAGCTCTGCGATCGGAGACCCACTGACCTGCAGCTGGAGGAACTTCAGGTGAATCCAGGGCTGGATCTCCTTGGTCTCCACCATGAATGGAGCGGAGCTGTACAGGCAGTGCTGGCCTCTCTTCTGGCAGTAGAAATCCAGTCGGCCCACGGGATTCCGCCCGGAATTCTCTGCGAGTGGCAGGGGAGAGAGAGAAGAGTGTGGCACAGTCAAAGTCTATCCCAATCACAAGCTATTTGGATGAAGTGTAACAAACATGTTCCTTGGTCATGGTTCGCGGTGTTACTTGTGACTGGTCTGGCGAAGGGACTTGTGACTGGTCTGGCGAAGGGACTTGTGACTGGCCTTATGAAAGGACTTGTGGCTGGTCTTGCGAAAGGGCTTGGGGTGGACTCAACTACACAATACATAGCACAAGCGGGAAGAATTGATTTCATGGGAACCCCATCAGCTCTGAGCCCTTAAAAGATGATATTTATTGAATATTGAAAGCAGTCTATCTTGACCCCATACCTTCTCACATAGTGTATGATTAAAGACAAAATAGAAGTATGTTAGGCAGTTGGGTTAATTATCTCACAGTTTAAAATACACTGTTAATGTTTTTCCCAGCAAAAGTGAGGTGGGTTTTCTTAATCTGCAAAGTTCAAGTATATTCTGGAGAGAGGCCTTAAGGAAGTTCAGTTTCTTCCATCCATCTTTGGTGCTGCACATTTATTAAAGGAACTGAATGCCTTGTATGGACAGAAAGAGCTCAAAACTGCTTCCCCAACTACAATTGGGCAAATTACGAAAATGAGAGGTTCTGAATAAGCAAGTTTGGATTCTACCTCTGACAGAGCATTCATCAGGCACTGGTATCCTCTTTTTGATGGAGTCCATGTAGCTGATGATCTCCTTCTGTCTTTTAGATAGGTACTGTTGTAAGAAACTGTCCCGGTTCCCTCCGGCTGACCTTAGCGAGGAGGAAGCCTTAGCTGTCTCAAGGGGAGTAGGTCCTCTTGGCCCCTCAAACCCAGCCCTGATACCCTCCAAAGGCATCTGTCTGATTCCGTCAACCAAACTGGTCCTGACTGAGTCACTGCTGCTGCCTTCCAGTCCTGGTTGACCGCCTTCTGAAATGTGCATCCCACCCGCCTGCCCACCGTTTTGGCCATTCCCCAACAAGTCTGGAGTTTGCACCGCTGTTGATGATCCAGTGCTGCGGTCTGGAAGTCTCCTCTTGCTGGTTCCCCTTGATACCGCCCGCTGCTCCTTCCTTGTTGTTGATCCGACGCTGGACGTCCGATTTCTGCGAGGAGGATGGCGGAGCTGAGCTCTTCCCCTTGGTCTTGGTCAAAGTGGAGCTTGCCATCTGCAGACACGTCCGGCTGTCCGTGAGCTGGACTGCTTCGGAGTGGCTTTGCGACCTCAGTTTGATTTGCTTGAGGCTCTCCAGGTCCTTCATGGAACCTGGCTTCTCAGAGGGCATCAGGGCAGCCGAGGAGGTGGACGTGGTCAGCTTCTGGACGCTGCTGAGAAGATGGTCTACGGAACCTCTGTTAGAGGCCTTGCCCTTCCTGTAGTGCATCCTCCTTTCTGGCTCCACCCCCATCCGGTGCATCTCGGACATGCTCATGCTCTTGCTGGGTGTCAGTGGGGATGATGACACTTTGGCTGATTGCTGCGACTCGTCTGGTGTGGATGTTACGTCTTCACTTGGAGCCTCTTTTTCACTGATTACAAAGCAACAATGTACAAAAGAGAGACTTGAAATTCATTTGATAATTTTAAATGATTTTAAAAACCCTTTCTATTCTGAACCATCATGGTTACATTAAACAAACACCTCCGCTGACCACATGAAACTTTTCACAGCTTCTGACTTATGAATCCAGATATTCAAAAGGTCACAGGTCTCCAACGTTGAGACAGTAAGTGCATGACATGTATACAGCTAGAAGTCCTTACAGTATAACACCACATACCCCCAGAGATCAGAAGTATTTTATTGCATTCCAGTGGGAGTAACAACACAAGAATGACCACTCTATTTAAACCTCAACTTGCACAAGTCCTGCATTCAATTTCTTACAAAATTCAGTAAAAAACACCATGATAATAAGTATAATAGAGTTTCAGTGAAGCCACGCCAAACAGAAAGTTTATTTAATGCAGCACCGTAGTCAAGACCATCATAAGATCATTTGTAGGACCAGGCAAAGGACTAGTCACAAGACCAGTCACAAGACTGGTCACAAGACCAGTCACAAGACAAGTCAAAAGACCAGTCACAAGACGAGTCACAACGCCAGTCACAAGACTAGACACAAGACCAGTCACAAGACCAGTCACAAGTAACAATGTGAACAATGACAAAGGAATCCGTTTGTTGCAGTTCATTTCAATCGCTAGTGACTGGAATTCAGACGGGAAGCCTTGTGATGGTCTTAAGAGGTCTTGGTAACAACACCAATAAATCCTGACAGTATTTCACAAAAAGCAGAAAATCCCGAATCCCAAATGTTACCACTGCCATTTGGTGACCAACTAGTTTCCCTGGTAAATGTCAACACAAAATACATGCTGGGTACTAGGCGAAATCAACCTGTGATTAACAAATGGTTGTCGCTAAAACATGCCTATAGGGGGTTTGCATGGCTGCCATCTTGTAGGCTAGTGCTTTTGTTCCCCAAAATATGCACAAAGTGGTTTCCCTGTGGAACAAAATAATTGTTCTACAAGATGGCTACCATGCAAAGCCTTTATACCTGTATGTCATGTCCTGCTGTAGTTGTTGGATGATCATTCGGGCAGCCATGGAGGGGCTCTCCCCTTGCAGGGAGATCTCAGCGATGTGGGTGCCCAGGAGGCCGGTGTGCTGGTCGGCGATGCTCTTTATTTCGATCAGGACGGCCGGCAGGGAGGTCTGGTCGATGATGCTGAGCTGTTCCACCAGGAAGGCCATGCACTCCTTCCCGCTGACCTGCAGAACAGGTTAGACAATTGTGTGCCTGAGCAGTTTGTGAGGGGTGCCAGTTGGGTTCTTGATCAGAACCTAAAAATGAGGCTGGGGGGGGCTCTAAAAATGCTCTTAAAGCTTTAAATTATTCCAGTATTTCAAATGAAAAAGTCTAAAAATCAACCTTCCAACTGAACACTATCATTCCCTGTTTTGTGAGTGTGAGAGAAGGATCCCGTTACCTGGTTGAGTCGACCCACGGCTCCAAAGATCTTCAGGGCCATGCTAAGCAGCGACGGCTGCCGGCTGATGGCATCCTCCAGGTCTCTAAGGCAGGAGGCAAAGGGTCGGGCATCCAGGGACACCAAATCCACCAAGGCGGCCAGTACTGTCTGGGAGGAGTTGGGGATGGCCAGGCAATGGACAAGCAATGACACATGGCCCAAGAGCAGCTGGGAGGTGGGGAAGAAAAGAGGGTGTTTGCTGGGGGCTGTGTATTTCGGAACTACTAACCAGAAACATGTTTATGATATCAAAGCAATAACTAGGAACATGGTTATGGTGGCCCGTAAAACTCTGACCCAGAAATGCTTACCTAATCCGGGGAGAGATAAAGTACAAAGTAGGTGCAGGTAGAAATGAAACCTTTTTGGGCTGATCACATGGAGTATTATGACACATTTCGACCCACTGTGAGCAGTGAAGAGCTTTCACTGTTGAAGAGAGTCGATGTAATGCAGTAGTGTTTCCCACAATAACCTCTTTTGGAGCTTGAAAAGATTTACTTTCTCTGGCTTCTTCAATCTTTTATTCTCTATTTTCTGTGAAGCTGTGGGAGCGTGGCTAAGTGGATCAGATTGTAAACACCTGACCAGAGGGGAAGTGGTTCGATTCCAGCAGCTGGTCGCAGGTTGTGTCCTTGAGCAAGGCACATTGCCCTCTCTCCACCCAGGAGCAGAAATGAGTACCAGGAATCATCGATGGACTGTCATACTATCCAGGTAGAAATGGAAATATTCTCGGCTGTTTCATGCCAAAGAAATTAGAGATAAACATCGGTCCGATGAGTCTGGTAGGCCGTGGAATAAACCTGAGTGCACCGTCACGTACCTTTGGGTGTTGCTTGGCAACCAGGCTGACGAGCTGGAGGAGATGGGCCTTCTCCGTGTCGTCGCAGCGAGGCAAGGTGTAGAGCAGCTCGTTGATGTTGGCGTTGATGGGGCCGGGCTTCTCCAAGTAGACCTGGGGAAGGATACGTGCTAGCGACCGGTTTCCTGTGAATGAAAAGGGCATTTCGATAGGAGAAACAAATCATCGCTTTTCGATTTCAACGGCATGAGTGTGAAGTGAAAACCGAGGACATCAGCTGGATCCGAGGAAAAGTTGCATGCCTCATACTTGGTGCATTTTTGTATCCACGAGGTAAAACTCTTAACTTTCACAGTTGAAAAGCTTACATCTAAATGTTTCTACACCCTACAAGAATACAGATGGTGTAACTATGCGTCAGACTATCAAGGTCATTTTCTGTGCTCAGTGCCTAGATGTCACTTTTTGACAGCTGAAATCATTCCATTGGTCGTCAGTGTTTGAAATATGCATACACTCACTTGTCAGTTTGAAAAATACCAATTATTAATTAACACAAGTTTTGCAAACTGTCCACACGTTAAAACTTGCGTTTCAGTTCATGGGGTGGCTTTAGGCACCGTCGATACCTTTTTTTGGCTTATGCCGATATACCTGTGAATGGCGATTTGCTCGCTGTTGGTTATGGAAACAAAATAAAATAAAATAAATAAATAAATAAATATCACTTTTCATTATCGATATTATCGATATTAAAAGTTTTATTCATTTCAATTTTCAAGGTATTATAACAGGTGTGAATTGCTAGCAAACTGTTCTCAGGATACATCCCTACAACGTAATGGTGTGATCCAATTCACTTTGGCGACATGTTCTAACGTCCATATTGTGTACGTTGCCGACATGGGATGGGATACACGCTGCCGTGCATAGCGCGTTTGGTTAGCAAATAATTCTCAGTCTTGGAGGATAATTTTGTGATATTTTCGAGGCAAAGTGTTAGCAAATTATGGAATGCAAGACTGAGATAGGTGACTGAATTTCTTCTTCAAATGTCACCATAAAGCCACCCGGAGTATAAGCAACAGGGACTTTTTTCACTCAGCGTGAGAACCAACATGGGCCGTGGCTTATCAAAAATTACGGTCATGTGATGACGCACTTTCATATCTTTTTAAAATAAAGTTTAATCCTCAGTAGCGATATATATAATATATTTTTCAGTGTCGATGTTGTCAAAGTTTTGATATTTTCGATATTTCTCCAAAATCCCATATTTTCGATATATCCATATTACCAAATAACCAACATGGGCGATATTGATGTCAAACCTACCGGTATATCAATAATATTGATATATCAATCTATCAACAGTGCTTGGGTGGCTTGTGCAACAGTTTGAACTGACGAAAGGAATATGGAGACAGTACAGCAGCCGGGGGGGGGGAAGGGTGTAATGTGGCAGTGAACCATGAGCAAATTCAGGGTATTGTTAGAAGTGTAATCAGGAGAGCAAATGAATTGTAACTCCAAAGTTAGGCCAGTGAATATAGATTGTAGACGTAGAGTTGAGATTGTGAACAGATTCATAAATTCCTGACATCTGAGGAGTTTGGCTTTCCGACCAGTGGGCAATGACGGGGTCGGCACTCACCCCGTATGATGCTGTCTATGATGTCATCGCAGTGCAGAGCCAAGAGGCTGGCGTTGTCGATGGCGGCCAGGGCCAGGTAGCTGGACATGTTCCGACTGATCTCGCGGTTTTCGTGCTTCAGGAACTGCACGGCCACGGGCAGCACGATCTTCATGACTGAGTACTTGCTGTAGTTTTGCTGCGCAGAGAGGGAAAAAAATCCAGATTGCAGAGGCACTTGTATGATGGTCAAAGGGTTCAACTGAATCTGACACGGATAACTTTAATAGTAGGCAGCATTTATAAGACGTAATTATTTTTGTGTTGGGGGGTTGCCAATTTTTATGTTGACATCTCTCATAAAAACACCCAACATGAATATCAACATCTTCCGACACAACAAATTACATCTCGGAAACATTCAGTGTGGTACCCATTTCTCATTTGACACAAATCGGCCAGCCGACCCTGGCAACCTCAGTGATCGAATGGCAAGATGTCTATACGTAGTAAGTAGGAAGGGCGTAGGTCTGATCAAAGGCCCCCGGCTTCGCCCGAGCGCAGCCCAACGTTCCCAATGCCGTTCATTTTCACTCCCTTACCATGAAGAGGCAGCTCATGATGTCGGAGGCGATCTTGGCATGGGGCGGGTCCTCATCCCTGGCCAGGGGCTTCAGGTTGTGCTGTAGGCAGGATCTCCAGAGCAAGACCAGTGCGGGGGCGTGCTGCTCGATCGTGCCTGTGTCCCTATATAAGTGCGGAGAAAGGAACAACAGAAGTTCAACCAGGAGACCTTCCGTAACTCGTCGGTATGGATTTGTGAGATTCAAGAAGCAGAAAGTATCATTGGCGGCATAAATGTGACTTATGAGTATTATATATGATCAGGTATAGAAATACAGGTGCATTTTCTGCCGTTAACTTTTAGGGGGACTGGTTCCCAGTGCTCGGCAGACTAATGACTAGACCACTAGACTTGCATGATCATGAGCTGCACACAACCAACATCAAATTCAGCCGGCATGGTTCAGCCCCCGACAGTGAACCGCCTCGTCACCTGATCGCGGTGGTCACTCGGGTGATGCAGATCTCCACCACTGCCTGGTCATTGTGGTTCTCCAGGTAGTCCGGCAGGGAGGAGATGGTTTTGATGTGGCCCAGGGCCTCTGACAGGTCGTCCACAATGTCGGCGTCAGGAATGGAGAAGAGGTCGCCGGCCCGGGACAGGTCCCGCTGCGAGAGGATCAGGGCAAACAGCTTATGCATGGTGCCAGGCAGGTATCGTCTACGAAGGTAGGGACTTCATCAGGCTGTCTTCTGTTAGCAATATTAAATGTTCACAAATAATTAACGCATTCTGAAACTAACTAACATCATAAAACACATGGTGCACAAACCCTATAGGATTGATCTGAAATATTCTAAGTGTTTTCTAGTACATGGTTCAATATTTACCCAGCTTAACTGGACTTTTTGGAGAATATTCACACTCCCCAACAGCAGATACATACATCTGTACATGTATGATATTGCACAGAAAAATTAATGATGTCCATATAGAATTCTTACCAAAAGGAAAACCAAAAAGAACTACTTTTATTCATGCATATGTAGAACTGTGAAGCATCCAACAAGCTAAGCTGAACTTCACAAGACAAAACAAAAAAAGTCATTGGAAACACAAGCTCAATTGCAGAATATCCCGTCACCCAGCATGATCAACCTCATAGCCAGGTATAGGTCAAAGTGTCACACTCTTCTCAAGGGATTTTCACCTTGTACCCACGTAACCAGTCATTCCAGGGGACATTTTTAGAGATGTGGGATATTCTGCAATTACGCCGAAAAACAAATGGAAATTGCAGTGTTCATTTTTCTGAAGTGTTTCAACAAGTTAGAATTCCTCCAAACTGCAAATGCTCATGAAATGAAAATCCTTATTATCAGTTCTCTGAGAAGGAAATCAAAGGGGTGGGGCACAAAATAACCAAGCGTACCATAACTTTTTTCAGCATGTTGGGGGAAGTGCCAATAAGCTGTTGGTTCACAGTCAAACATCCACTTTGTATACAATTCTAACTGCAAATTTCCCATACATGAGGTGACTAATACCATGACTCTCTGAGTCTGTGCCTGAACCCTAAAAAAGCTAAAAACCAGCTAGTGGGTTTTTGGAAGACTTCCAAATTGAAAAATAGGCCTGGGCCTAACGTTATGCCTTCAACTTCAAGTTCAACATGTTCAAAATCCAACATGGCCAAGTGTCAAACTGAATTCCAGAGGATGATGAACAGATCAGAATTTCAATATGAATGTTAACTGGTGGTCAATAACAGTAACCATGGTAACACTTTATCAATTTATAAAGTTGCTGACCGTCTGTACACGTTTAGCAGAACATTTTAGTCATAAACGCTATGACTATGTCTAGGAGTAGGTCTACGTTGGCAAAGTGTCTACCAGCCTACGTCTAGTCTACGACCTGCCTAGTGCCATATCAAAACGCTCAAGTCACACCCAGCCGGCCTATTACTGGCTAACTTGCGTCAGGAATCATTTAAGATGCACTCCCCTCAAACCAATACACGAGTTTAAGAAGTACTCACAAGTTTTGCACACTCTGAAGTGTTAAATTTGAACACGAAACTCGTCCACCAAGTCAACCATGTCAAATACTTTCACGTCGGACTTCCAATTTCCGACAACTCCCTGCTACGACGAGCAATGCCATGTTTACTTGTAAAAATGACAGAGCGCTTGCAGGACGCCCTCTCTCGTTGCGCAGTAAATGGCTCGACAAGACTTCGGGAGTTACAAAAGTTCCCAAGTTTTTTGTTTAAATTTGGAGTAAGATTTATCACACAAGTTGCACGCCAAAAATAAATACTCATACAAAAATAAAGGTTATATAACTTTATTACTTTACGGTAACTTTTTCTTAAATGTCAAATAAACCACGGAGGTATAGAAAACAGAGAGTTCAAATACGTACTGGCTTCTTGATAAACTGGCCATTTCGTCAAAATGTCATTTTTAAAGTTGATAAAATGGGCTTACTAACCGATCACATATCGCCTACAGGGTAAGCAGGCGACACCATCATTTCTATTCGCGCAATTTCCCAAAGACTCGACTGTTGGTTCATCGTTCTGATCATTAATCCACCATCTGGTGCTCAGTGCTCCAATGGAACTTTTGAAGATCGGGCAAAAATGTTTTTAATTCTCTCGTTTTGGGTGATTCTACTCTGTTTTGGTAAATTCAGTGGGTTGGGGGACTGCTGAGTAGGGCCTGCATTTAAGGGGAGCTTAAAAAGTCGGCACTATATGCCTCCGTACATTGTGGAATGAAGTTAGCTAGGTCTCGAGCATATGTGATCAAGGCGGGCCGGGGTCAGGCAAGCTGGACTCTGCTATGCTGACCAAAACAGAGTCGACCCCATTATTTGCATTTTTCAAGTCGTGCCACTTAGCTAAAGAAGTTTTCTTTTTTGCTTTTGACAAGCTCTTCTTTAAATCTGACGTCCTCATCACCTGTTTTGGAAGTATTTGATTTTTTTCACTTGCAAGAATGAAGACGTAACAGACAACGGGGACAGTCTTAGCTTTGGAATGATACACAAAAACGCATAAGTGACTTCTTGCACAAGGTAAACAGATTTTTGCCGTTTCCATTTTTGGTGAGTTTTATTCTGAAGCAAGTTCCAGTCAGTCCCTTTAGAATGCATCAGTAAAATAACTGAACCAAGTTCTAAATTTGTTACAATAAGCTACTCCTCACTTGAGATCTTGATGAATGCATAAAACTCTTCAACAAAAGAAATATTTGATGCCTCAACTAAAACAAAGACATACAATTTGGCAAAACTAAATAAACTGAAATTCACTTCACATCTTGTGACTTTTGAAATACGAATCAAATGAGCTGGATTCATGAGAAATCATACTTCATAATTCTGCCCAAAATATTGTGTCTGTCAAATAGAATTGTTACATTTGAAATCACACACAATCATTTTGCTTTTGCAGGCCTTGAAAAAACAAGCAATTTAGGGGAACGACTACACTACTAGACACCAGACGCATTTTTAGATTTTGAATTTCACTTTACATTGTGTTCAAAACCCTTGCAAGAAAAGGCAAGTGAAAGAAAGAAAGTTTGGCCCTCTTCGCCTTCTTTTTCGAATTTTTTTTTTCAACAATCTGTTCAAGAGAAGCTTTATGCCGCAAATGCATCATCGAGTAAAAAAAAAATTCATTTCCAAACTGGACTCCAAATACTCGACAATTCAATTCAATTCCAAAACAAACAAACAAACGAATACAAAAATGCCACACAAAACCCAAGTACGAAAAGAACTAGCCTGCAAAACAAGGAGGTGGCACTTTCTGCAACTGAACTCCACACATCTTGCCACTTCTTTTCTAGAAAATCTAGCGTGTGTGTGTTTGTTTCTTGTGCAAAGAATTCACTAAACTGTCACTCAGAACATGTAACCTCAGGAAAAAGTGGAAGAACAGATGATTCAAGTAGATTTCAATTTATATTTACGTACAGGCAACTGAACACAGCGTTTTCTTTATTCAATCCGTTTACTCCCATCTGTTTGAGAACCATCGAATGGTGGAACGTTAACGCCTGGTTACTGCAGGGCGAACGTTGTGACGAATATATTCAGGTTAATATACTCTCAGGGACACTTTTGTAATGTGGGCCCAACGACTGTGCCGAAGGCTGGGCAGTTGTTTGCCGAGCTGTCTCGACCCGAGCGTATACTCCCGCCTAACGTTGCTTCACTGGATGGTCTGCAGGTGGCGCCTTGCTGAGCGTGTGTGTCGGAGCTCCTCTTCTTCTCGGTCAGGGCTCGCGACTGGTGTATGTGAACTGCAAAACTGACGCCCTGGAAATTACATTGAAACAAATGCACCTGGCTTTGCATGGGAGCCATCTTGCGGGGCAGTTCTTTTGCTCCACAGGAAAACCTCCTTTGTACATACCCCGTGGAGCAAAAGCACTGGCCTGCAAGATGGCTACTGTGCAAAGCCTCTATTATATTTTTCTTCACATAAAGGTGTTAAATGCATCTTACCCCAACAAAGACAATTTGCCGGGTTGGAGTTTGAAACGTGGTCCTTAGGCAATCTTGGGCAGAACTGCTACCAATGTTGTAATCGAGACCTTCACAAGACCACACGAGACCAGCACAAGACCTCCAGTCTGAATTCAAGCCACAAGCTATTCAAATGAACTGCAACAAAAGCATGCCTTTGTCATTGTTCACCCTGTTACTTGTGACTGGTCTTGTGTCTGGTCTTGTGTCTGGCCTTGTGATGGTCTCAACTACAACACTGACTGCTACTGACCAAATAGGGGCACAGAAGACCCAGTGGTTAGGGTTTATGACCCATGACCTGAGGGGGTTCGAATCCAGCTGCTGGCCATAGGTTGTGGCCTCGGGCAAGCCACTTTACCCCAACCAGGGGCCATTTACCCAGGGATGTGCAACTTAAGCTCAGAGCTGGTTCAATGCGTGTTACGGCCGGCACAATATCAAAGCAGAAATTAAATTGGATTATGTAACACTGTCTCTAATAATAAAACATATATTCCTGTCTACCACTTTGTTTTCTTGTAATACTTTAAGTCAGGGTAGACCCTTTCTAAAAATATGCTGCTCAAGATATTTCATCCTATACATTCTGAGAAAAGTGTACCAGAAAATTGGGGAATTTTGCCTCATTAAAACTTCGTTTCTGCTTGAAATCGATAAATGAAGAAGATTTATTCATTGAAACTAATAGATTTAAGCACTGCGTCGTCTCGGCGTAACCACGGCTGCACTGTACATGCTGCATGCTGCAACGCGTGTCATGTGGTTGCAGTTTTCTCGATAAAAGTCGAGAGCGCCTGCAGGGGTAATAACGGTCCGTAACACGCATGGAACCAAGGTCGCACATGTGTTTGCACTGGGGCCGCTCGCGGTTGCTCATCCCTTGGTAAATGGTCCGTGCCCTAACTTGCCGTGAGTAGAAATGGATTGAGGCATCAGCTGGAAAGCAACTGGCGATGGAATGGTATCCCATCCAGGGAGGAATAGAAATATTCTTGGCCATATTTTTTTTTTTTGGCCAATGAACAGAGGTAAACTCCAGCAGAATGAGTCAAACGGCTCGACAAATCCAGCTCCTCTTTCGATGCAGTCGCTCACCAGCATGAGACCCTCACAATTGATGACCACAGCGTGTGTGTGACTGAATGGGAGAATACGATCTGTTTCATTCCTACGGTTGTGCAGTTGTTGATAACTGATGACCTATCTAATGATCTACCTTATTTCCTGTTGCTCGCACAAAGCCGACGTTTGCCGTGGTGGTGATGGCCTTCATTTTGTCGCCGGTACCAAAGATCACCTGATTGTTAACCAGAAATACAAGATACCATAAGTATTAGCATGACCATTTGCCAACAAACCATGTCGAGCCACAAAGCTGAGGGAACTGGTAGCCCATGTCCACAGGCAAGCCACTTTACCACAGTAGAAGCAGTGACATAACCGGGGTGAACATTCTAAGGGGTCACCTCATATTAAGCAAAGCTCATACGTGCATTTTTGTATATGTCAAGATTTCAAATGGAACAGGCGAAGGGAAGGGGTTAATTTCCTGGCAAGCACCTCCCCCTTGAGACGTCCAAGAACATACGTGTAACAAATTTTTTTTGGGGGGGGGGGAAGCAGAGCCCATGTCTGAATCAAATGGCCGTGGCTATCACTAACACTTGTGTCTATGGGAAGTGGCTGCAAGCCGCCAGCCAGTGGCTTCCATAAGCACATATTTTATTAAGTGCCATAGCCATAAGTTTTGGACACTGCCTGACCTGGGAAAAGAGGGGGGGGGAGCAGGAAAGGAAGATTTCACTTTAGCACCTTGGCCCTGTGCTTGATCCGGTGGCTCTCTTCCAGCTGGCTAGCCCGATCTGATGGGTTGTCCTCTACCAGGGTGATTCGTGCAAGTAATTGCTGGGCACGCTCCCGTTCCTGCGGCCCGGCAATGGTGGCGAGGATTTTTTGGAAGTCGTTGATTGCTGTCTGGCACGCGTAGAGTTCTTTGTCTGCCCAGATATGTAAAGGATAAGATTAAGCTCTTGATTCGTAAGGACTACAAAATCATAGACCTCAATCAACGGGGCAGCCATCTTGCTTTTCTACCATTCAAGGAATGTAACCAAACTGAGGCTGGAAGGAAAATTAGTCTGTTCCCTTTTATCAATATGTGAAGTTGTATGACTATTGCCAAAGGGTATACAGGGAACAAGACAAAAATGGCAACATCGTGATTAAGGTCTACATGGACGTCCAAAACACCTCCAAGACAGTGCTGTAGTAAAGTCCCTAAAAATCTTTCATAACTTGTCCAGTCTTAAGCCAAGTCACAAGCCCTCCAACTAAACTGCGACAAAAAGCATTCCATGCTCATGATAAGTCTAGCTAAAAGGTCCTGTGGCCGGTGTTGTGACAGGACCAGAAAAAGAGACTTGTGGTAAACTCGACAACGATCTCGCTCCAGGAAAGTACACTTGGTTTGGTACTGGACCCGAGCATTAAAATGTTACTGAGAGTATGCTGAGCAAATATGTGAAATGAACAGATATTCAATTGAAAGGGAAAAAAAGTCATGCTGGGGAGAATGGGGAGTCAGGTCGGCGTAGTGGATCTTCCCTTGCCATCCACCTTTGTGGTCTGGGTTCGAATCCCGGCCCGGTCCACATGTGGATTGGGTTTTCAGTCCCTACCTGATTCCGTGGGTTTTACCCAGAATATTCCTCTAGGGTTTTCCTCCCGCCTCTAAAACTGTAACTGCTTCTCATTGTCTCCTCTCTACAGGTTTCTTCAGGCTTGCGAGCTACAGTGCCTAGGGCGCTTTTGAGGAATCTTTGGAGTCATTACCAGAAATGATTACTAATAATCATAATAAAAGATGACCGAAAGGGTTGTTCATATTTTACACCTGGGCTCTGAGAAACTCATGCATTTAGTTTCTGTTTTTCTTACTGCAAGCCTTGAAGTAGGCAAGAGTTTCTCGCAACTGTGGCCAGAGTCAAAGTGCCAGTCTGCCAACAATTTGGCCCGAGTTTGTTGCCGTTATTTGTATCTGAATCTGTGTATTCTCCTGATTTTGGAACCACCTTGCAAGAACTGCTCCATCTCTCCCACCACGGGCTGCTCTCTCTCCTGCTGGGCCAACTCCTGGATGAGAGGCTCGGCGAAGGAATGCCAGCAGCCGCCGTGCGTCAGGTCCGAGACCAGCGCCACCAGGGTGGTCACGTCCAGATTCACCTTACGGTTGTCCTCCTCGCTTGATTGGCTGGCCAGCATATCCTGTCAACATTTCAAGGGTCCCTTGGATGATTTTTTTTTCTCAGACACACTTTTGTGGACCATCAAATTGACCATTTAGAACCAGACGCTGGGGCACAGTTGCACCTCCGACCGCACCTACTGATGGGGAACCATCCCCATGAAAATAATTGTACAAGAAGTCACTGACCACGAGCGCCGTGAGAAGGGCGTGCGAGTGACCACTGTCATTCCACTGTCATCACTATGATGCACATGCGCCTTATTAACAAGCAATAAAACTTGACTATTGGTCAAACTATACACTTGCTTGTTGATGGATCTTGAAAAGCCCCCCTTCTATTCCTGGGGTTCCCCTCTGGCAAAGTTATCCATTCTGACTTACCATCTGAGACTCTGTTATCATTGGCATCTGTAATGTGGCCTTTATGCTCTCTGCGACCGTCGAGAAGACCTGACCGTGTGCCTTGATGCCAAGCTCGGCCAGGTCATCTGCATTCGGACCAAACACAGCGCAAGTGATTTGCATGAGATGGCACACTTTCAACCACTTGCTGTGGTGATCAATTTAAGCAGAAAAAGTTCGGCATTCAAAAAAGACAAGGTTGTAGTGGGCAACTTTTTGGTACACATGCATAGCCAAGAGCCGATTTGCTGCATTCAGTTTAACAGTTATCTGCAAAATGTTTAAATGCAACCTCAAAATCTCCAACACCCTGGGCAAAGGAATATCGTGGGGGGGGGGAGGAAGCAATGAGAGCCATGGCCCCCTGTAAGAAAACTGCAAAACTTGTTTAAATCATGACGGAAAGCATGTAATAAGTCCCCAAAAGTAGCCACACCCCTCAGAGAGGGCACAAAAAGTTACATGAAAAAAAAATCCCCAATTTTTGCCCACCCCAAATGGTTTGGCCTCACCCCCCCAAAAAAAAATTTGGTCAGTTCATCCGGAGATCTGACAAGGATGCCTCAAGAATTTGGGTTGATGTCGGGAAAAATCGAGACTGCTGCCTCACCGACTATGGCTTGGGTGACGCCGCTGTAGAAGACCACGTGAACAGCTGGTGGCTGGTAGTTGATCGGGTGTTGCTGGCTGGCTCGGAGATACTGCTTGGCCTGTTCCACAATGTCATGTTCTCCGTATTCCCCCTCCCCTGAGAGAGAAAAATTAGCCAAAGACCAAATAGACGGCAATTACTTTCCGACATTATGCACGGTGCCCTGGTTTGGGTGGGTTTTGCAATTTTTTTTTTAAATATCCGACGCTTTTTGACTGATAAGTACACCCTCGAAAATTGGAAGTAAGACCAGTGTTTTCCCATGTTCCGTGCCAAGTTCTAGCCTTGTAGGCCATTACTTTCAATCAAGCCCACACCTAAAACCAAACCTAAATCCTGCACCTAAAACCCAAAACCCCACACTCGAAAAACCCACAGCCAAAACCCTTATCATCAAATCCTTCCACTCCCAAATCAAAGCCCAAAACCCACCACCAAACCGATTTTCACATCCAAAAACTGCTACTCAAACTCAACTTACTCTCAAAACCCAAACCCCCCACACCTGGGCCCCAACCCACACCCAAGGACTAAAATGCCAAAATCTGCAAACCAAGCCCACAACCACATCCCTGCCTTGTGGGCTGTCACTTTAACTCAACACAGACCTCAAATCAAGAAAAAACAAACAAACCTGAAAATCCAAGCCTAAAATCTAAACCCAACACCTGACCCCAACGCCAACACTTAAAACCCAAAATCAACCTAAAACCAAAACCAAATGCCAAAACCTAAACTACGTCCAAAACTCAAAACCAACCAAGCTCCAAACGCCTAGCCCGGTACCGGTGCAGCGCCCAGGCCTTACGGGCCGTCACTTTCACCCAGGCTGCCCCACCCCGTGCCACCGAGTCCACCACCACGGTGCCCTCCTGGCCCTCGTCGGCCTCGTAATGGAAGGGGAGGAGCACGCCCAGGACCCGGCCGAAGGACTCGGCGCTGTGCAGGACGCCCTCTAGGTGGCTTAGGTTGGTGCTCTTCAGCTGGTTCCCCTTGAGAGCCACGCTGTCGTTCTGCAGCTTTAAGTAGGGTAAAAGCACAACAAAAGTGACAAACAAATCATTACGACTTTTGCAAGTTAAGATTGAATAAACTCTGGTTCACTGAGTTACCGGTCTCTGGTTGCACATAAACATAACAATCTGAATTCCCCAGACTAACAACACTGTTGCTATACCTCGTGATTCGGGGCAAGCTTTTGCATAGCGACCACCATCTCTGGAATGGACTGGTTCCTTTGTGCCCTTCTTATCCATTGACAACAGTGTATTGGTGCAAGGCATCTCTTATGTAACTAAGCAAAAGCTTAGTGTAGCAACAGTGTCTTTAGTATGGAGAATTCAAATTGTTATGTTCACGTGAATTTTAAGAACTTCAGGGTACCAAATTTTATTCAAATTTAACTCGGAAAACGCCGAACCAGCTTTCTCCAGGTTTGGTTTTGAGGGGGACATATGGACTTGTTTTCTCTAAATATAACGCTCCAAAGTTTATTTTTTTCCTCTGTAAAATGTCCTCACTACCCTACTCCCGAAAGTTGATTAAGTCAATCGAACAGCATACAAATATCACTAGGGGGTCCGTAACTTCCAGATTAAAAAATACAAAGTTTCATAACTTCCAGATTCAAAAATATCAAATTTGCTACTGCAACATTTGAAAGTACAGACAGTAAATCATCCTTCACACCAAGTTTCAGTTTTCTCTTCTGTCTGGCCTTCAAAGCTGAGACCAAAACTAACAAGCAATTTGTTGGTACAAGAAAAACCGGCTTACCACTTGAACGTTAGAGGCAATAAAACAGAAAATGAAACTTTATCTTTAGGAATTTTTTTCAGGTGAAATCAGATCTGGGGTGACACGGGAGGTGCCCTCCTTTGGCACGGAATGACTCTTAGGCATAGTTCCGAAGTCATCTGTACCACTTTACCGATTTCACAAAGGTGCGCTCCGAGTGGATTTTTTTGATGAGCTTCCCGATCCCCGCGATCCCCGCCTTTTTGGCCTGAAGCGCCTGGGCTCGACTCAGCAGCTCCTCTGCCCAGCTCAGCAAGCCTTGGAGTGCCTCACCAGTGGCCTCATCCATACTCACCGCCATGCTGTGACTCAAGCTGAAAGATATGAAAAACGAAATCATGCAAATGTCATCCACTTTTCAGCTGCCAAAATTCTCTACAATTTTCATCAGGCAAAGACATCTTTTACCCTAACGGCCCAAGGGTTGCTGGACCTAACCTTCCCCAGTCACACAAACTTCAACAGGTCTTTACCTGTGTGATTCGCTTTGATTGGGTACAGCAGGCCCATTGCACAGTACACCGAGTATGGACAGGCAGTACCTCTTCAAACAAACTCACATACCATCATGCTGCATATCCATCCCCAACTGCTGGGATAAAGTGAGAAGGCCACAGTTCCCATTCAGTCAAAATTCAACAGGGTATGTGCAGGCCCACAGTACTCATTCACACAAAATTAAGCACCAGATAGTAAGCTACCAGTACTCAATGCCACAAACTCACACACTTTACTGGTGTTGAATTCTGTGTGGTTAGGGTTAATGTTTCATCGGCCCACTTCAAAGTCTTAATTCAATTTTAGCAGCGAGTTTTTCAAAAATATATGGGACGCAACCAAGAGCAAAGCTGAGAGATTCCATACATAGGATCGAAAGTCTCAAATTTTTCATAGGCCTACTTCAATTGTCAAAAACTGAGATTTCAATTCACCTGCATCAGCAGAACTCTGCTTATCAGAGGAGAAAGAATCATCCCAATCAGGGATCAAACCCTCCTGTTTGCCAATTATCCTCGAGACTTTCATTACATTTACTGTACACTTGTCTTCTGTTCTCTTACACATGTATTAATTTGTATTTATTGTGTGCTTATTTATTGTGTCTTTATCAATTGCTTATTCATTCGATTTATTCAAATTCATATTTAATTATGTGCACTATCTTCATTCATTTCCAGTAATTCCTTTTCTTTTATATCTGAATGTTTCTAAGTTCGAACGTTGGTTTCAAATACTTTTATACAGTAACATTTTTATTTATATTTATTTCCTCTATACACAACTTGAGGAGCGGCAGGTCTTTGGCCACGGTGACAGTTATCACTTTTGCCTCTCCTGTGCCCGTCTTGTATGTGATGAAAAAAAAAAAGACATGGATAAATAATAACATGTCCTACAAAGTGAAATTTAGCAAAGAAAATTCCAAAGCATTTACTTACAAAACACTTTTTTTTTGCAGACAAGTCTCACAGGTTTGTGCACGGGGCCCTCAAGTGTTGTCCATATATGGAACTCTTCCCCTGTTACAATACATTTATTTTACAACAGCCGTTGCAGTAGCCCCACTAGTGTGGCACGGACTCTCACTCCCGCTTCATCGTTAGCCACACATCCGTACGCGCAATTTCGTGTTGGCGTACTGAAAAAGTTTGGCGCACCTACCTATCATTGTGGGCGCAGTTTCTTTTGCACACAGAGATGATCCTTAGCCTCTCCGCTTTCTTGGCGCCATTTATTGAAGGTCGTTGAATATTACGTCATTTGGCCCCTCATCGTCTCAACGGCTGTTCCATATCAAGACATCTAAACTGCTGCCCAAGTTTTGGAAGAGCCCATTGGTACATGTAGTATCTTATCGCTCAGGCCGTGTATTAGATATGTCTTGACATGGAACAGCTGTCGAGACGATGAGGGGTCAAATTTTAAAGATGGCGACTGTGGGAGCGAGCCCGTGAGATTGAATGGGTGAAGGCAAAAAGATTAGAAAATACCAGAACAACGTGAGTGAAATCATTCAATAAATGGCGCTAAGAAAGCTGAGAGGCTGAGGATCATCTCTGTGTGCGAAAAAAATTGCGCCTAGGATTATAAGAGGGTGCGCCGAACTTTTTCACTATGCTGACACGCAAATTGCGTATGCCGATGTGTGGCTACCGATGGAGCGGTAGGGAGAGTCCATGCCACACTAGTGGGGCTACAGCTGCAATAGACAACTTCAAAACTAGGTTAAAAACTAGCAAAAGTCATGAAAGTCAGGAAATGGCCAAGTTGTGTGAATACCTCCTCATTCCCTCATACACCAAAATCAATTCAGCACATAGGCTAGGCCTAAAATCACAAACACATTCGCTTTGAGAGTATCTCACCACTGCTCCTTACTTCCTCAAACGAAATTGGAATTTCACAGTGTCACTGCGGTGGTGGACGTATGAACTCGACTTTCTTGAGTTCGAAATACAAGTACACGTAATAAAGCCATTTACATTAGGTAGGTCCTTTAAAAAATGCCATATCTTTGCACAGTAGACGTCAGGGTATCAGCAAACAACATGATTATTGGTCTGGTTCCGTTACACTTCTGGTTTGCGCAGGGCTTGCGTTAATTTCATTAACTGGCAATCGTTTAGCGAGTCTGGAAACAGATTAAGCGCGACCTTTTCTGATTTTTGGAATTGTCTCCATTCGGGATTCATCCAGAACACCACAATCGGATTTAATCATTTGTTGCTGGATTAGAACAGACTGTTTCAAATTTTGTCCTCATATTAGCCAATTATATTTTGCTCTAGGAAGGAAACAAGCTAAATGGTGAGGAATATCACCATACTCCTAAATTCTTGAAAAATTGAAAATCTTTGTGCAATCGCAGCTAACACAGTCTGATTTCTCCCCTCACAGTTCACAATTTGATATTAACAGTTTCCCTTTAAAGGTGCTTTCAAAGGTAATGTTAATTTTAAAGCGTTTAAAGCCTGTAGAGTTAGAAAAAACAATTGAGCCGCTAGTGGATAAAGCCCTAATTTATAAAGGCCTTTTAAATCATGCCGACAGAGGGCGCTCGTCAAAACCAGAATGTGCGGGCAGCTCTTTAATATGCAAATTTTAGTAGAGGTAGACTTTTTCCCGGCAGTTTTCTTTGTGCGCGTAGCATCACAGACGGGCTTCTATTTCCCAGTAAATTTGGCGATTCCCCTAAACTCAGCATGCCGAGAGCGAAGAAGCGTTTTCCCGGGGAGACTAGAGATGCCGCTGGACAGAAGAAGAAGTCGAGAGGGGCCGGTGCGGACGGCGGGGTGTCCCGAGCAGGGAGCGACTCGGGCATGGAAAAAATCGTGAGTGTGTGTGGCCTCTTGTGCGATGTGTCACTCTTTGTTGCTGTGCGTGTGAAAAAGCGTACGGGTTATTTGATAGCCCCGGATCGTGGGATCGTGTGTGGTGGGGAGCATTGTTGTTGATTTGGCAGATGTGGCGAGCGTGTCGTAGTCCCAACTTTAATTATTTTGGAAGTGGGGAGGGGACAGGGGTTACCATTCAATCGCAAGTCATATTCGACTGGAGGATTATGTTTCCGTATTTGCACAATTGTTGGTATTGTTGGTTCAAGCATTTCCTTCATGGTTCAAGGTTGGAATTTGTAACCAGCCACCCTACTCAATTCAAGTCAATTGAGTGAGCGTAATAAAACCTGCTTGTTTGGTTTATCATGTGAGAGTCGTCACCGCTTTGTTAAGGATTAAGTGACCTTGGATTATGTTAGAGTACATGAATTATTTCCAGTAATTGTCGCCAATTTTGTGCCCGTGTACAAATGATGTTGGTGTGTTTGATGATACAGTTAAACCAGCAAGAGGAAATGGACATCACTTGACACCCTTTGCACAAAACCCCATGAGACTTGTCTGAAAATTCCATTTTCTAATAAACGCTTTGATATTTTCCCTGCTGAATTTGACTTTTTAGGACAGGCTGTTGCTTTCTGATGGTTGATGACTGGTGGTACATGGAATTCTTCACTGTTCATTGACATACGATTTTTCCCTTAAAAACATCTTGGTTTTGCTCACCTAGATACACGGTAGATAGATAAATTAGACCTGACTTAAACAACACGTGTAATGATGTAGATCATGGATAGGCCTCCTTCTTGTGCGTCTCGGAACTTGTCTTCAGTTGTAAAGTAATTAGCAGTGTAAAAGGTACACCGTCATACCACTCGATGAGTGGGTTTGTGTTCAAGCTCTGTACAATCAAATCATGACACAGTGGCCTAGCTTGTACATATGTGGGTGCCATGTCAGGCCAGGCCAGGCATATTCCCATCCAACCGTAACAAAGACCTCTGTAACTTGTGATCTCATTGAAGACAACAAGGACAGGAAAAGCTGTTTTTAATTTAAATTTTTTTTTTTTGAGCCATAGGTGTTTATACATGCAAAGTCAAAATTGCGGTGACCTGAAACGGAACTCTTTCTGTTACCGATCAAAGATATTTGCATGTGTCACTAGGCAAGGGATAGACGGTGTCACCGGTGACAAGAGTACTGCAAGTCCGGCAAATGATGCTGATTCAGTTCAGCATTTCAAAAAGGCAAGGTCCTTCGAGAACAAGGCACGTGTTTGAGTCGGCTTATGGCTACATTGATGGGGCAGACCGTCGCGTGCATATGTGATCCACTCTGTGAAAATGAGTCAAAAGTTGCCAAAGCCACTTATTGAGTTTTCATTTGCATTGGAAAGAGTAAATTGAGTTTTTGTTTTGATGTATCACAGTATTGTGTTTTTTCTTGTATATTTTGGCAGAAACTGAAAGCGCCACCATTCCTTGGGGAGCTTCTCTTCAGCGGGGGAACCAACTGGGACTTGGTGGGTCGGTCCCGACTTCCTAAGTCAAGTGGTATGTTGAGGCCGAACCAATTCCGATAATGAAATATTCAAATATTTGGCTTGCCAGTGGTCCAAACCTAATGATCTGGTTGTCTTAACATTGGCAGTGGAGTTTCAGGTCAGGGGTCAATCCCATGCTGAAGAAGGCCTGGGTGAGAGCGTTGGATTTTGTTTGTCCACGTACAGGAATACATTATGGTTGTTTTGTGGAGTGACTGGCTATTTGTACCTTGTGCTAGTCTGTGCTCAATTTTTTCAGGTTTGGTACTAATATAGTGCAAGCCACTCCTTTAGGCCCATCCATACTAGGGCTGTGCCGAATAACCGAATATTCAATCAATTGTCAAATATTGGAATATTTTTCGAATTTGAATATTCGAATGTAAAATTCATGAAAAGGGTGGAAAAAAGTTTCTTTTGTTTTGAAGGAGAACACTTGCACTGTGGAGGCTTGTTTTAAGAAGTTTCCAATGAAAGCGACAGAAATCTTACGATTCAAAAAGTAAATTATTCATTAAACAATTTAAAAGGAACATAAATTTTCAACAGGGCAAGAAGTCTTGTTCGTCTCTTAAATCTCACTAAATCGTGGCGGGAGATACTCCTAGATGTGAGAAGCTGTTATATTGATCACAATTTACAATTGTGTGTTATTGCAACTGATTTTGTGTATGGTTTGTTCATCAACAATCTGCTGGTTGGTGGACCGAAAATCAGGATATTCAATCAAATTGAAGGTCGAGTATTCAAATAGTGAATTATTCAAATTGACTCAGCCCTACTCCATACCCAATGAGGAAATGACTTCACCCCCACTTCAGTCAACACTGTTGACTTGTCGGAGTTTAACAGGTTCTGTCCAGTCATGTGCCAGTGGTGACAGTGAACCGCTCACGTAGCTGTTGACATTTGTTGGGCTAAGCGTTTTTTCTAGTTCAGCATCCAAGGGGAGTAGAGTTAATCCAACCATCCAGGATCTTTTGTCTGTGAGAGGAATGTGGAACCTTGATGGTTAATTTTTGTCATGTGAACATCCTTAAGGATCACAGACTTTGTCATGTGAACATCCTTAAGGATCACAGACTTTGTCATGTGAACATCCTTAAGGATCACAGACTTTGTCATGTGAACATCCTTAAGGATCACAGACTGTGTCATGTGAACATCCTTAAGGATCACAGACTGTGTCATGTGAACATCCTTAAGGATCACAGACTGTGTCATGTGAACATCCTTAAGGATCACAGACTGTGTCATGTGAACATCCTTAAGGATCACAGACTTTGTCATGTGAACATCCTTAAGGATCACAGACTTTGTCATGTGAACACCCTTAAGGATCACAGACTTGGTTATTAGTAACCTGCATACAGGAGAGACTTGTGAGTAGCTCCCAGGTTTCTTCGTGTGTCTAGCACGAAATCTAATGTGTACAAGCATTGTTGCTCACCACTCATGCCACTTGAGCAAAGTCTAATTCGAGCATAAGAAGCAGCATAAGAATGACTTTGGATAGATCTTACGTCCTAAAGGTTCAAAGGATGTGGTTTCCTACCAGCAGTTTTGTTGCATGCCCCTGGCAGGTTTACTCTGACCTGGTGACGTTTTGTGTGTATCTTGTACATGTGCGTGCTCGTGCTTGGGTCAACAGGATGCCAGACTGGAGTAGAAGTTCTGTCAAGGTTGTGCTAAAATCAGATGGCTTTTGTTGCCTCATCTAGAGCCAGTGTGTTGAGGAAAAAGTAGCATCAGTGATGTAATGTATGCACGAACAATTTGTGTCTGAATGCGTACAGCGTGTTTCTGCATATGCAACAGGAACACAGCACCGATGACATTTGAGTATCCGTGAAATCTCTCTCTCAGGAACCGTAGGGGATGGTTCCTAGTCCCAGAATCCGTATTGTTGAGGTAGCTTAAATGTCTCAGGCAAGGTTGCAAGGGTTAACCCCTTCGTGGCTGGATTCGGCTAGACGTGCGATAAAAATTGAGATCCTCAGCCCGCTTTTCAGCTATTATTCTCGGCCCACGCTCGAGCGAACACAGTGAAAGAAGGCAGACCCTGGCTCTTGTATATATGGGAATTGGCCTTTGTGTGTAGCCCAGAAATGAAAAGACCGAATTTGCATCGTAATCACCAGCTTCACAATAGTTTCCACTTTGAAAAGAGGCAACAGGAATGTGGAAGTGTGAGTAGAGCTGCATGCCACCAAACAATCAGCCTTTTCACCGTGTAATTCAAAGCGTGCAGAGCATGCAGGGCCACAAACCGAGAATTTGCGGTTTGGCAGGTGGCCTTCGTGGCCAAGGGAGGCTGGAATCCTTGGAGTCGGCTTTCGGGAAGAAATTCCTGTCGTCAAGGGGTTAAGTGAAGATTACAGAAGGTTTTTATAAACCGGACAGTCAGGCTTATCAGTGATATGTAATCTGCTATATTAGCCTACGAGTCATTTGTGTCAGTGTAGCAAATGTTTCAGTTCAAATAAGATGACCCGAGTGTGCATCATTCCGCCCCCAATAAACTCCTTACTTTTTTTCCCCCCCTCCGTTAAGCTGGCAAGCAGCTGATTGGTGGACGCAACCTGTGGGGTCCCCATCGCATGGCCGTCCTGTCGGGCATCAAGGTTCGAAGTGTCATCTCCGGTCCTACGGCTTGCCACAGCGTCATCATCACCGAGGCCGGCAAGGCCATGAGCTGGGGTAAGACCGTTTAAGGATGCACATTCCAAATATTTTTTGCACTTGAGAAAGGTAATGTCGGCAAGTGTGAGCAATGAATGTAGTTAACTGTCTAGGGCTGTGCCGAATGTCTGAATATTCGATCGATTATCAAATATTTGAATATTATTTTCCAAATTTGGATATACCAATGCAAAATTCATGAAAAGGAAAACTTTCTTTTGTTTTAACTGTGGAGGCTTGTTTCAAGCAAATTCAGATGAAAAGCGACAGAAATCTTTCAACGATTTAAAAAGTAAATTATTCATTGAAACATGTAACAGGAATAGAAATTTTCAACAGGACAAGAAGTATTGTTTGTCTCAAAATCTTGCTAAGTTGTGGCTGGAGATACTCCAAGATGTTAGAAGCTATAATGTTGATCATAATGTACAATTGTGGGCATTATTGCAACTGATTTTGTATATGGTTTGTTCATCAACAATCTGCCGGCTGGTACGACTGAATATTCGGATATTCAATGGAATTGACGGTCGAATATTCGAATAGTGAATTATTTGAATTGACTCAGCACTCTCTACTGTGAGTGGAAACAAAAGAGAGGGATGTATGGTTTTCATTTGCGCATGCACAAGCCCGGTCAATATATCTGTCAGATAGTTCGACAAGTTGTCACTGAAATGATGGATGATCTCGTGGACCACTTTGGATCCAGGGCCCTGCGGCATGGTGCAAAGAGAGAGTTGCTGAAAATGCCGGGACAGGTTTTCACTGAACCCTGCCAAGTTATCACTCTTTCTTTTGAAAAAAATGAATTAATTTCAAGAAAAACATCTGAGACCTGTGATGATAATTCAGAGGTTTCAGATTGTTCCGTTTTTGCAGGTAGTTGCCAAGTCCTCTCTCAGCAATGAGAGAGACAGGTGTAGGTCACTAGAGAACTACAGTGGAGCACAGTCATTCCGAAGCTTTTCTCTCAGGCCAAATTGATATCGCACAATACTAATTCCCTCTTCAAAATGGTTCTCTGCCGTCTCAAGGTCGTGGGGACAAAGGCCAGCTGGGTCACGGAGACCTGAACAGGTGCGAAGCCCCCAAGCTGATTGAGGGACTCAAGGAGTTCACCATTGTCAACGCAGCGTGCGGCCGGAACCACACCATGTGTCTGACAGGTATTCGCTTGCAAGCGTCGACAGAGATACTGCAGAGCCAGACGCCGAGGCCAGACCATCTATTGGTGTATTTAGAGTTGCAGAGCTCTGACTGATTTATGCATCCGAAATTGATACTGTTTCTGTCAACATAATAGACATCATTCACAAGGAAGTCATTTTTGAAATCTTATTTCCGAAATCCATTCTACTCTTTTACGATATGCCCGTGTTCCTAGCCTCCATTTGGAGATTTTTCAAAATGAGGCTTAAAGCACTACTTCATATTCAATAGCAACTTTGAAATTATTCCTCACCACAGACTAGTACAAATTTGTGTTGAAAGTTCATTTTATCACCTTCATTTCTACTCTCAAGTTTCCAAATCGCAGAATTAACCCCTTCATCCCGGGAACTGTCACAGCCGTGGCTTTGTGTGAGGATTAGTGCATATCACACACACAGTCTATTCACCATGCAGCTGCTGGTTCAATGGGGCCTGCTTCTGGACAAAGCTTTGCATACTGGGCATACCGCAGCCCAGCAGTTGCTGTGAAAAGAATCATGACCGGAAGGGGTTAAGTTTGTTTTCAATATGGCGAACTCATGAATTAGGGCAGAAATGCAATAAGCTGTAAATTAGTTAGCTTGGGTGTATTTTAAAACACAGTGATTGAGGTGCCAATAACAGATTTAGCCATCAGCTTATCCATTGTATCTGCCCTTCCCTACTCCTCCCTATCCATTTATCAAAATACCGGTTTCAAAAAGCACCATCATGCTGCTATTCCCCGTCTTGAAAGTCTCTTGGATTACGTTTTTCTAAAAAAACAAACCCCTGACGTTGCGTTGTCATGGGACGCGGGCAATGGGTTTATCTATTTCAGTTTAACTTCTCAACAGAGGAGGGCGTGGTGTACGCTTTTGGGGACAACAAACTCGGGCAGCTGGGCATCGGTCATCAGAACACCCCGATTCCCACCCCCAACAGGGTAAGTCCAAATATCATCTCTAATCAATCATATCAGAGCTCCCAAAAAACACAAAAACAAATGGATGGGATTCTTCTTGAATATAAAACCCAGAACCTGCAAGGTCTGTCGACGTCTGTACCGATGAGGACACCGTTTGTTCACTCATGTGCTTTCCTGTGGTGCTCAGTGGACCGTGGGCCCCCACTGGCTCCGGAGGAAAGTGACCGTGAAGATAAAGTGTGATGTCGTCAGTGCATAGTCTCATTGACAGAGCCGAGATGGGTTGTAAAAACTCCCATGAAAAACCTAGAGAATAAAATGGGTGACGACTTCAAACATCTTCAAATGACCCCAGAAAAACTCTTCCTGAGATATTATTCAAGTAAGATGCACAAAAATGGATGAAACGAGACCGGGTATGTCCTTCTTTACAGTTGTCCAAATTCACAAAACATCTTTGAGAAAATCAGATTTTCATAGGAGAATTTTCTCAACAACAATTAACGAGAATACGCAACAAATCTGTAAGACATCAGGAAACGAACAGGAATGTGGAAAAAGGCGCGGATTCCATGGGGAGACATACAATTGACGAACAACAATTCGCCAAGCTGGGAGAGAGATCATTTCTGCACGACTGGTCAAGTTTCCCTGGTAACCTGTGCCCAAAACACATCCTGGGTTCCAGGCAAAAATCACCCTTGGATTGAGAGGTCACTGACATTGAGTCGTGTCTTGTTTTGTTTTTTTGCACGTGTAGCTGATGTACTCGGGTCGCCCCATTGTCAAGGTGGCGTGCGGGGGCGAGTTCACCATGATCCTAGACTACAAGGGCACCCTGCATTCCTTCGGCTGTCCAGAGTACAGCCAACTGGGTTAGTTTGTCCAGTTCTTTGTAATCAGAGAGCTCTTTAGGTCTTTCTACGGATTGCCGCTTGCGTCGGCATTTTTGGACTCCAAATTTTTGTGACGTACTCAGCAGCTATGGCACATTTCGAAGATATTTGGATCGACAGGCGTAGTAAAGTGTTTAATTCTTTGGGGATAGGTCTGGTAGGCCCAGACAGCTGGCTTTTGTATTGGGTTTGGCATACCTCAGAAAAACTAAGTCCATCAGCCTCTGTGCACCAAGTCCCCTATGGGTGTTTAACTTTGTGTGAATGGGGAAGGTTAGGGCCAGCAACCCTTGGGGGGGGGGTTAGGGTTAAACTGCTAGAGCACCAACTCGCCATTCCCCACGAGAAGAAGCCTCGACTCCTCTTCCTAGGCACAGACAACTTTGAATTCTTTCCCGACTTTGGTAGACCATAATGAGATAAGATGGAAGGAACTCGGAATTATGGGCTCTAACTGCAACTCGCCTATTCAACGTCACAATTACCATAACCTGGTTTTCTTGATTTTAGCATCTGCAGCACGTACATGTAAGATTTGGGTTTGTTTTTACACTGAAAACAGCAAAACGCTCATTTAGTGATAATGCTTTTAGTTTTGGGCATATTGGCTCGTTGACTCATCGTTTTAGAATACAAATGCAGATGTCCAAATAGCCACACAAAAGCATCGACAAATTTCAAGTTTTCTCTAGGTTTGTGCATAAAATGGATGCGCCTGGCAGGCTCCACTTTGCACGGCGAGTTAGCGCTCTAGTAGTGAAATACAGTTTTTTGTTCATGATATATTTTTCAGTAGTTTTTGCCTTTGGCTTGCATCATTACAAATCTAGTTGCTCGTGGTGAGACTCAGTGCAGGTGTATTTCCTAGTTGGGATGCATTGACGTGTGAGATGTGGCACTGGCGTGCAAGAGTATTTTCAGTTTGTTCTAGTAGTGAAGTGTTTTAAAGTGATTTGGAGTAGGCAGGCCTGCAGATGAAACAGAGATCCTGAAGTATCCCTCTACTGGTTTTGCGCCAGTCTTTCCTGCACGGGGAGGCCATCTGGTGTTCCTAATAGGTCAGAAACACCCATAATGCATAATACTGGTGACCTCTGACCTCAGTCACTATATTTTAAGTAGGAAGTGCAAAGCATTGTGGGAAGCTTACCGCCGCGATCGTAATTGTACACGTGCACGAATGACACTGCCATTTTTATGCTTGATTTTTATACTTACGGAATACCATTGATCCTTGAGCAAGATTTATTGGCCACTAGGGGAATTTGTGGCAAGTAATTTATTTTTGACAGATCGGCTGATAGAAGGTATTTGTTACATTGATCTTTCTTGTTACCTTTTTTTTTCTGCGACCAAACAGGTCACAACACCAACGGACAGTACTTTGTCACCTCCAACAAAACCTCATTTGACTGCGTCCTGACACCCCGACGTATCGGCGGCTACATTGAGAAGAACCGCGACGGCATCAAGTTCCTGGACAACATCGTCATCAAAGACGTGGCCTGCGGGGCTAACCACACAGTAAGACGGTGCATTTGTTCACTCTGCCGAAATGAGAGTGAGAAATCTCTCAAGAAACTGAAATTTCCCAACAAAAGACAAAGATACATCCCTGCCGGTCTCCTGCTTTGCTAGGTTAAAGGAACTTCACTAGCAAGAGTTTTATGCCCAGCACAAAATGTTCTGTCGATGTGGCTGTGAAGAGAAGTAAAATGAAAAATCAAACGTTCATACATATTAATGAGCTTCCGTCATGAGTCGTGCCGCTATTGGTTGATCATTAGTCGTGGTTTTTGTATCCTGACGAAGATTAAAGTGGTTCTTTGAATCAGAAATTTCTAATTTCAGTTTATCCATCCACTGATTTTCTGTTTGCATTCCCCCCCCCCCGCCAGGTTGCGCTGGACATGCAGGGGCGAGTCTTCACCTGGGGCTTTGGGGGTTACGGCCGCCTGGGTCATAGCGAGCCACGCGACGAGCCCATCCCGCGCTTCCTCAAGACCTTTGACCCTTCCAGCAACAGAGCGGCCAAGATGATCAATGCTGGGACTTGCTACTCCATGGCCAAGACGGACCACGGTGAGTCAAAGCCAGCTAAGCTGGCAACACCCCCCCCACCCCTTCCCTAACCTCAAAGGCTCTGGGCGACGAAGTTTCCTTAGTTACAGTTCTACGACAATTTGATACGCTTCTTTGGTGTATCAAAAAGTGAACTTTTTTAAGCATCTCTAATTCTCCTTGCTTTTCTAGACCACAGAGGGCGCTGTTGCTGTGATGTCAATCAGGGAAGATATTGTTCAGTTCTGGTCTCATTTCTGTTCGCATTACAAATCCAGACTAGCTTGTGAAAACTTTTCCGAGATAGGGTTGCTCATCGGCCTCATAGCCAAGCACTCAAACAACAGTGAACCACCGAGGAAAAGAAACTTCAGAACAGCAAAATATCGAAACATTCCGACTGGTAGCAGCCTGGAAACAAAGTTGTCCCGCGTCAGGACCCAGCGAAGTGGAACTGAAATTTCGTTTCGATCAACTGGTGGGCAGGTTAAAAAAATGCGGTACCGCGACACCGAGCACTCGGGAATAACAGCATCACGTTAATGTGTTTTCTTTGTTTTCTTTTTCATCTTTCACCCTGGAATAACAGAGCAGCTGTTTTTCTGGGGCCAGACTAAGTCGACGGGAGAGGCCACCATGTATCCGAAGACTGTGCAGGACCTGTCGGGATGGAAGGTGCGGGGAATCGGTTGCAGGTGAGAAGATGCCGAGTCTGGTGTCTGCGGCCCCAAGCGGGTGACTTTTTCTCTTCGATTCCCAATTTCTTCAGATTTTTTTTTGGGGGGGGGGAGCACCCAAGATTTTCTTGCCTGAAATAAAGTCTTTAGCAGAACGCCAGTAACGCCTTTCATCAGTACATGTAGTGATTTTGACGTTGTAGCCATTTGAAAAACACAAAAAGAAACGTTCCGTTACATTTTCCATTGGGATCCTGAAAAGCCAATTGATGAAAGACTGGCAGAGAATTCGGGGCTCGATGTCTCATCATCACCTTTTTCCAATCATGAGGTTTTTCAGTGACCATACTTGGCAGTAAGAAGCACTGGTTTGAATTGTATTCCGTAGTTTTTTGACAATCCACTCACCGGCTTTCTCGTCACAGGACCCACCCAATTTAGGGCTGAGCCAATTCGAATAATTTAGTATTGGAATATTCGACCTTCAATTTGATCGAATATCTGAATACATGTATTCGGTTGCACCAGCCAGCAGATTGTTGAACAAATCATATACAAAATCAGTTGCAATAACACACAAAGTTGTACATTATAATCAATATAATAGCTTCTCACATCTAGGAGTATCTCCAGCCATGATTTAGCAAGATTAACCCTAACACTCCTCAACACTCCATTAACCCTAACCCCCTAGGGACCATTGAAATCCTGCATAACCTTGTTGGGTTCAGCATGGGTAGGGTCAGCTCTGACGCTGTGTCTCGTGTGCATTTCTGCAGCAACCACTCCATCGTTCTGATCGCAGACGACAGCATCATCAGCTGGGGGCCCTCGCCCACGTTTGGGGAGCTGTGCTATGGTGAGAACGGCCCCCGCTCCTCCTGCCAGGCCAAGGAGGTCAAGCCCCTGGAGAACATCCACATCCATGCCCTGACCTGTGGCCTGGGTCACACCCTCCTGATCGCCAAGAACGACACGGTGGAGGACCGACGGAAGCTGCGGGCCATGCCCCTCTTCAATCCCACGGGGGTGCCAGTGAATGAGCCTCCCCTCCAAGAAGAAGAAGACGACGAGGAGGAGGAAGAAGTGCAGAAACTAGAGGAGATCAAGTCAGAAGTTGGGAACGGAGCACAAGACACTAACACCGAGATGAAAGAAGCCAAGATGGAGACGGTTGCCGGGCAAAAAGATGAAACCTTTGCTAAGGATGCAGTTGTCCCGAATGTACCTGAGAAAACTGGCACCACTGAGAGAGAAGCCGAAGTCCCCGAGAAGAACGGAGAGGATGAAAAGACTGCCATGAAGGATGCGGACGCCGAGATGAAAGAAGCAGAGATGGAGACGGTTGCCGGGCAAAAAGAGGAAGCCCTTGCAAAGGATGCGGTAGCCCCGAATGCACCCGAGGAAACCGGCACCACTGCGAGAGAAGCCGAAGTTGCCGAGAAGAACGGAGAGGACGAAAAGACTGCCACCAAGGACGGGGAGGGAAACTGCCCTTGCGAGAGCGAGGGGATGGAGACAGGGGAGATCGCAGCGAGAGGTGGGCAAGAATCAGCAGTATTACCTCCGGCCCCGGCCACGCCCGCCTCTTCCTAAGCAGATGAGCTGCATCAGCTCGTCCTCACACGGCGGAGGGAGGAAAAATAAATCCACTTCACAGTGACATGCGGCGGTCGATGTTTACAGGTTTGACAAAATGTTTCTTGCCAGCAGGTGATATCGTTGTATACCAGTTTTTTTTTTTCCTTCGGAGGTATTGTTTAGCTGGACTAACCACTCCTCTCTCAGATACATCATCCCATCATTTGTGATGAATTACTTTTGTTTGGGTAGCCTTATACAATTCATCTCTGTATTCAATTTGTAATCATTAGACAGATGATCAATCTAACCATCAGATCCTACCAATTAATCGATCAGAAAAACTCAAGTAGATATCGACTGTCTTCAAGTATCACTTTTCTTCCACTGGGCTCAGCAACAGTCGAAACAGTTACTAAATCCATTGCATGATCGTCGTCCATACCACGAACTGACACTGAATTGTAAGTGGGTGTCGATTTGTGAAAACTACGCTATCGACAATTAGAGTTTCACGAACCAGCACCGAGTGGTGCGCCGCGCATCCATCCACACCTACTGCCTTACCCCAAAAAGTTTCATTAGAATTTGTTTTAGCCGCTGGAATTAAGATCGGTATCATTTCGCGAAAACCGAAATGCACGCTTGAAATGCCGCACTGTGCTGGGTGCCAGTTCATGAAAACAAAAGTAGCTCAGTTCTCTAAAGTGTCAGTTTGTGGTGTCGGTGAGGTATTGATTATTCACTTGATTAGCTAACGAAAAATGTCGACTGCTAATCAGTCCATCAAGAAGATTTCATCTCATGTCATTTCAATCATCTTGAATTGATCAGTTAATTTAGGAAAGTTCTCGATCAGTACGTGATTGCGCACTCAAAACATTACCAGTTTCTGCATTTGGTCAATTATCTTAATCAGTTAAGCATCTCATCGATCATCAATCCAGATATAAGACTTAGTCATTTTGTCAGCCAAGTAGTTGGTACTCTTGATCAGCCAACGAATGAAGAAATAGACACGTTTTTTAGCAACTCTTTTGTGGGTGGAAAAATTTTGTTCCCTTGACACATCTCTAGCTGCACACAGTACAACTCAGAGAACACAGTTTTCCCTAAATTGACATCACCTTAGGCAGTCGCTGCTGAAGATAATGGATCAGTTGCTCTTAAAAGCAAACCGGTTTTCAAGCAGGATTGCTTTTTGGGCTGATGGTTGTTGCAAACTCTGATATTTGGGTTGAAAATATCTTTGAAAAAAAAAAAAAAACGACCAAATTTGTTTTGTTGCTCAAAAGCATTCGTCAGAGCAGTACAGATAGCATTTCGGGTCAACTCGCAGGAATGTGTACATGTACAACTCAATGCAAATCTCAGCCGGTCCCCTGCCACCAATGTGCCGACATAGCCTACACTCTTACAGGGAACCAGTGACTCTGCACTGGACATCAACGTTAGTTCCAGTCAATGCACTCTGTCTCTGTTTTATACGTCCGTTAGCCTGACGCTCTGCGAAGCTTAGAGACGGGTCCGCGTAAGTGTGATATGACTACAGTTCAGGGAATCCCTTCCGTTCAAACCGGAACCGCAACATGGGACCAATTGATTGTTACCAATCAAAGAATGTACAAAGAGACTAAAAGCATTTTGTATTTAAATATTTAATATTGTCTTAAAAGTTTGAAAAGTACAGAGATGCCAGACTCCGAGTCAGTGATTTCAAAGAAAAATGGAAGTATTTTCTATTAGGCGACCACAGTACAGCTGGGGCCGAGTCTCGTTTTTCTTTTCTACCAAAACAACGAAAAATGATATTAAAGAGGAATGAAGAAATTCCAAAGAGGGAGAGCTTGAGAAGAGAAATCAGATCAAGACGGAAAAGAAAAAACAAACAAACAAACTCCTTGAGCTCTTTTTTTGGTGACGTGTATAATACGTTGTTAGATGAATTTTGGTTTACTTTTGTAGATTGTTAATGAAAATTATCCCGGAAACGCCAACTCGGTGGAGCTGATGAATGGCAGAATTGTTTTTTTTTATGTTCCGAGTTTGGTGGTCGTACTTTGGGTTGAAGTTTGGTTTGTCTTAAGGACAACAAAGCCAATTGTTAAAAACATCCAAACGAAAACTGTTTTTAAGTGCCCACCAGAGATTCGCACACTGAATTTATGTTCTTTGAAGTACATGTCCTGCCATCGTGATTTCATTTTGTATTAAAAAGGAGAAAACTGATTTCCGTCTGTGCTCCAGAATTCACCACTAGAGGGCGCTTCAAAGGTGCATGAAGCTGCTCCTTTTTTCGTGGGCATGCACCGACAGCTTTACGAACACAGTTATCTCTGATGATTTACGTCCGCCATTTTTTTTTTTCAAAATCATTCCTGTGATTGTCAGATGCCCATTAAAAAGGCAGGTTAAACAAAGCTTGTCACGCATCCTGTTTCCTGATCCACCCAATTTTGGGGGCATGACCCTTAAGATTTGGGGAGAATGTTAACTTGGAAACGGGAGATAAAAATTGTGTCGAGCAAACGGGTAGTTTTCAGTGCAGAAAGGCACAGCAGACTCGCGCACGAGACTGTATGTAGCACACCCTTTTAAACCGAGGTTTAGAATTCTTTTCACCCGACCTCTCGCAGTTGTTAGTTTTTACCAGCTAACCAGCATCTTGACACTGAATTATTGAAATAAATTCCTACCTACGTGTACCAACCGTTGTCAGATGCCGTGTAACAGGAAGGCGAGGACCATTGGGGGGGGGGGCTTACACGTACGCATACTTTGTAATACGGGCGATTCACATTAGTGCGCCTCCAAGAGTTTGCAACGCGTTGACCAATCACAAGGCGTGAAATCTTTCGACCGTTTCCAAACGCGCATTGGGTCGACAGATTTCGCGCATTGTGATTGTTCAACGCGCTGCAAACTCGTGGAGGCGCAATACTGTGAAATGCCCGTATTGGACTTCTTCAGGGTACGGGCATCGTTGTGCATGCAAGCAAATCACAGCGACACTTTTCTCTTCCATATTGGAATGTACAATACCACGTTTAAGTCCAAACCTGTACAGTCTTTGGAAAAACTTGTTAGTCTTTACTATTTATTCGTACAAAGTTTAGTTTAGCGCGAGTAGACATTTTTTCGAACCGTTGTACAGCCTTCTTGTAAAGATGGAAACCAAAAGTAGGCGGAGTTGCATTAGTTTGTAGAACTTATTTGCACAAGCCGATCATGGTTTTGTTGATAGGTTCTCGGAAAGTAGAGCAGGCGCCTACCGTCATGCTTTGTGAATAACCACAAAAGAAAGAACTGTGATTGGATAATCAATCGTAAGTGTATTTCGTCATTGGATTGATTCAGACGGGCGTGTCTGTGCGTTTTGTTCTGTTAGGCATTCCATACTTTTCTGAAGTAAGCCATTTGTCCGAGGCTACTTTTATCACGCGCCACCAGGCAGAAGTGGTCGAATCCACGGGGTGTATGTCTTTTCGCACAGCGCGTAGCGATGTGTCGTGGATGCGGTCCGAGTTTTACAAGATCGTATCCTGAATTTTTGTTACTTTGAGATTATTTAGAAAGGGACTCATGTCAGTTTTTGTTCAAAGTTCATGGATTCTTTTTCTCGCAAGTGAGAACTTCTGAACATCTGTACATGTTCAATATCACTATTACGTGAAACCAAAGGGAAAATATTCACATCTATAAAATCCTTTCATTTGAATTACTGTGGAACTAGCTGTAGATCTTCATTGAATAAATGTGGGGCCAGCGGTTAATTTAAACTCAATAAGGGGACATGCAAAACTAAACCTAAACACAAAATTGCTGGACTCGTCGGTAAATTCAGACATGACGTCGTTCTGCAACGTAAAGACGAGCAATTTATGCAACGGATGCCATATTTATGTCTTTCCAAATATGCACAATTTTTTCCGTACCGTTTTGCTAAGTCGACTTAGCTCGTGTGTTGAGTACATTTTGTGTGACTGAAACACTTCTACAATCGGATAGGTCTTTAAAGACTTTGAAATCATGCACCCACACATCTTTTCATGAACTGAAATTCCATTGCCGTCCCCTGTCAAGTACATGTACTTTCAAAAATCGGATGAATCAGAATTTCAGAAACACATTAATGCAATAAGCACGGATGATTACCTGTGGGCGATTACCAGTTTGTTGTTTTCGGGAGTCATTGAGCTCTCTAAAATTATAACTTCAATATCCCACTGTGGCATTACCGTATTTCACCCCAATTTGATAAAAATGAAATTAAACTATCCTTTGTAAAATTCACCCTTTGAAATTTTGTACAGGAAGCAATAAGAATGCTTTCACAAAGGTTGAGAGAAAAATATGGAATTTCTTTTACGAAGTTTGAATTTTTATCCCATGGTGTTAAACTTGTTTATATTGCTAACTAAACCAACTCGTACCTGATGGCTGTTAAAATGCTAAACCCGTTTAACTTTGTGCCAAACTTGGTTTAGTGAATGTAAATAGAGTAAACCCGGTTTTTTAAACTCGGTTTTGGTCGAGGAACCCGTTGAGGCATCGTCTTTGGATTAAAAAGGAATGACCAATTGAAAAGAGAAGTATAAAGGGATTAATTGATCTGTTTTGAAGCAGAACTTGTCAAAGCTAATATCTCAATTTTGCCGAAGTGAGTAAATTTGGTCTTCTGAGTACTTTATTTTTGTTAACAAGACGGCCATCTTGTTTAACAGAGCTCTCCTGACAAGTTGACAGTTCTAGGGAGGCGTTTGTAGAAATTGTGACTGTCGTTTTATTCCTTTTCTATGGACCACGATAGGAATTAGAATTTTGCACTTGAAACAAGTTTCCAACACGAAAAAAAGCACAACTGTAAAAAGAAAACGTTCACACTAAATGTAAATGTATGGTAACAGAAGCATGTAGCATTATTGTTTCTATTTAAATGTTTTCCTTTTTTTCCTTTTGCATGTTAAATAGAAATTTAGAATAACTTCCGTTGAAAGGAATATTTTCCATTACCTCATTTTTAATAGCCAGTACTTAGTTTAGTAATATTATGATGGAAATTAAGATACCGTTGGTTTAGGAAAAAGGTGGATAGCTGGTATCGTTGACTTGATGAATAAACTTCAGAAATGAGTTGTAAGTATTAAAGAAACACGGAAGTTCGAATCCGGTTACTTGGCTGTAAATTGTGTGGTGCTAAATATACTTGGCATATTAATATGGGCCTCGAGCCGGACCAAAAGAGGGCGCTGTCTTCTTAGCAACGGAGGCTCATTTGGTCGGAACCATTGATCTCCATTATAGACTATATAATGGAGATCAATGGTCGGAACTGAACTTCGGTGGTTCACGAACTACTCGGAATAGCACGAGTGACGGTCGCAGCGTAACCAACAAATTGAACATTCCCGACCAACGCGGCTCTTTCCAACCGATGAGGGGGCACTTCTGTTCGAGGCGGTATATGTACATTTATTTACTTCAAGGATGAGAACTCAAGTGCAACAACGTGTCCTCGATTTTCATTTTTCCTTAATAACCCCTTTCTTCGTCGTCAAAACACCCAGCCATTCTCAGCTCATCCGATTGTGTGTAAACATGTACAATGTATTTGTGCCAACAAAACTAGTAAGAGCTGGGACTTCAAAGGCTGGAGCATGGTTTTAATACGCGTTGCATATAAGCCCCGCCCCGTTTATGTTCTGACAATTTCTACACGTATGTCCACAACATGCGAGCACGCGCGTGCCTGGAATTGGCAGCATGGTATTGAATCAATAGGATAACTCGTTAATAATCACGTGTGCAGTGGGCGGGGCTTACTAGATCAGTCTACATACAGTGGCTGCTCGGAGCTTATTTTATGCCTTTAATTAATTAATGACACATGTACATGTATATAATTATACCGTTTTCAGAGAATTAAAAACGTGTAAGGTTGGTTGTGGAAATTAAGCCGCTAATAAGGTGCACAATGTAGGTCCGCCTGCAGTAACTTCGATAATAACTGAACAGTCGTAGGTGTAAATCATCTCCCTGGAATTTGACACAGAAAAGCCCACTTGGTCTATGAATTTTTAGGCCTATCAAGCAAGTTCATAGAGGATTCAGGAGCCTGGTGAATTTATCGGTAGCATTTATCCGACGAAGTAAGTGTTAATGTTTAGTTTGTGTCTACTGCCACTTACCCGGTCTCTGCAATGACACACCCATCTCTGCTGACCAGGGCCATCTTCTGGAGGCGAAAGAAAAAACGTCCGCTCTGTATCTGACGCACGGAGTGTTTCCTGACTGCTTCGTGGCGGGGCTAACGGGTGTCCACCGCCGGTATGCTGAAGGTCATTGGGCGTTTATCATGCAAAACAGGGAAACGCAATTCGCCAACAGGCCATTACGTCATCGCTGGTGCCCGGTACTAAAAAACGCGCAGCTGTCCAAGATTAGAACCGGGAGGCGGTATCTAAAATCCCACGAACCTACGGTTACACCATTTACTTAGACGAACTTGGAGATTTTGCTGTAGAAATTCAATAACCACTCGAATTCCAACCAATAATTGGATTGAAACTAACCTAAATTTGCAGTTAAAAAACTCCCCAACCTCAAGATGCTTTGCCGAACCGCCGAGCCGTGAATCAAATCACTTTGGTTAGAGACATTAAAAAAAACACTATTGGATTCGTTTTGAAGGGTTCTGAAAAAAATCGGTCAACCAGCAGCAACGGAGATTGACATGCTCGGCAACAATTATCTTAGGTTTGTTCAAGTTTACTGCAAGCCAGAAATCACTTTTAAACCTTCTCCAGTTATAAAGTAAAACAGAGAGGAATCGAGCTGCATACATGCTACATGCACACGAAACTGGAATACTAATACGGGCGATGTACAATAGTGCGCCTCCAAGAGTTTGCAACGCGTTGGCCAATCACAACGCGCGAATTCTGTCGACCCTTTTCAAACGTGCCTGCATTGGGTCGACAGCCTTGATTGGCCAATATTTCGAATCGCCCGTATTGAGGGAATCTTGAGCGAAGAAAAAGCAAAAACGCCCATGAAATTGGAGTATTCAAGACCTACAACGCTGAATTTAATCATTTTAGTATTTTTTTCATAGCCAAGTCTATATAACGATATGGCGGTGTTAATGTGTTGACGTAAAAGAGCCAATTTTACAGTCGTCACATACACGTTCTATAATGCATGCCATTTATAAGCCTCATATAATAATAAAGTGTTTCATACTTAAACAGAATTACTTATCTACAGTTTTCCAATAAATACAATATCAAATTCTCTTTCATGGTGACGTCTCATGGTTCTCTTCTTTGTAGCATAATATCCCTTTTTTCCGCACAAATTAACATCTTAAATAAATATCTTTGAAAATATGTGCAGCTTTCAAGCTGTAAAGGAAATGGGAGCCTTTGAGACTCATTGTGGCGGCAGACAAACTGGTCTTTTAATTCGGAAGCGACTTAATACTAGCCCGTGAAACCTGGTGCGCTACTTTTTTTCAGTAGCTGGGGTGACAAATGATTCATGAAGAGGGGACAATGCAATACACCATTTAAGATATTTCAAAAACGCGAATCCATTACGTCGCTTCGATAGCTTAGTTGGTAGTGATTTAAACTACAGATCTATAGACCGTGGTTCGAATCCGACCCATTTATGCTATTCATTTTCCAATTTTATCATTGTGTTTGGGATTTCCTTTTTCAATTGATGCAGAAACAGAGTCCAAGCATGAACCCTCTAAGAGTCTTGAGAAAAATAGCAGACCAGGTTTCACGGGTTAGTATCTAGTCATTTCCTTTTAATTCCGCGCCGGTGGTGCACGTGCTCAGAACACGCATGCCTAAAACTGAACGCGCATGCCTACATCAATCCAAATGCTGTGCAAAATAGCCGTTGTGTCTGCCGCCATCATGCGACTCAACTTCTCCCATTAACCAGAGTGTGTCGGCTTTAACAGAAATAAAGGGTTCAGTCGAGGATGAAAAATGACGTCAGTGATACCCGCCAGCTATACATTTTTGTTTCGTTACTTCCAAACGAGTCTTGTGCAGTTTTTAACATAGGAAACATGGGTAAATAACATTTATGAAACTAACAGTGAAAAAACCTGCATTTTTCTGCCCTTTTTTGGAAAAAAATCTGAAAAATGAGAGAGGAGTCTGTATCCATGATACCCCATGTTTGTTAACACGTTATGTTCCCTTGACGCGATGAGAAAAATTACTTAGTACATTTTTTTCATTCGGAAATGTGTTGGTACAGTTTCAGAATATCCCAGAAATGTCATGTAATGATAAAAACTTGACCTCTAACGAGGCATGCAAAATCATTAGGAGTAGTTAAGTAGAAATGATTTGCATGCTGAAAATGTCAGTATCATGAGATGTGTGACGTTTTTGTATTACAATTAATAATACAGCACTACATTTGGAGTGTGCACCGTGAAAACCCTGGTGTAAAATCAACACTTTTGGTGTTATGAGATGACCACACCATAGGTATTACTTTAACACCGCAGGTGTTACTTTGTACACCTGTAAATGTTACAATGCACTGGAGGGCGTTAAAAGTAACACCAAATCACACCAGGATTTTTAACACTAGTGGAAAGAGTTGGTGTAGTCCTCTGATAACACCGGGGTGTTAAATACTCCAGTTTTTGAAGTGTGGACATGAATATTTCGATACGCGAACGATATTTGAGGTAATAGATGCAATAACAGTGAGAAAGTTACACGTACCGTCCAAAGGAGTGATTCCCTTTTTTCATACAAACCGCTCGAACAGAGTGAAATTTCCACTCATTCAAGCAGCCGTCATGAGGGATAACTGGAATAAGAGTTAGACTTGATATGGTTCCTCTTTGGGAGTGATTTTCTCTCCTTCTGGAGCATTTTTTTTTATAAGGGATGCACTCTTTTAGGGACTGGGTTTGTCACTCTTTTCCTTTTAGAGAGATATCTCCTGCAGACTGCATAATATTACATATCTCACTGAAGTGATACATCATATAAACGGTGTCGACTCTTTTCCCACTACTTCCTCAGTCACATTTAGCGGAAAAGACTCGTCACCGTTGACCGGTAATTTTTACAGAGACGGTGAAATGTTATTGGCAACGGGTTACATCGACCAATTAAATGATCGTGTTTTGTTGGGAGAGGGCCCAGAAATGTTATTCTGGTTTGGCCAGTTTATGGGTCCGTTTCACTTTGCAGCCGACATTAAAATAAATAAATAAATGTTCAAAAGTCTCTACTGATAACTTGGAAAAAGTCATATTTTTCTACTTCAAAATTGGAGTATTATTTTCAATTTTTCATACTAGTTTTCTCATGAAATGTTACATTAATTTGGTATTACCCCACTTTCCTAAACACATCATCAACGGGTTATTTAATACTGCAGGGCCGTTACTTAAAGGTTCCTATACAAAACATGAACACACTGATTTAAAATAGTCATCTTTATCGCTGGCAGTGTTTTTCAGTCAATTATTTTTTTTAAGTTGAACTAAATGCTACAAGGTACATTCGATTTATTCACACGATACATGTTATGTACATTATTGAAGGAAACGGCGCTCCTTGTAGATCACGTGACCGTTTACATCACGTGGCTCCTTTACATCACGTGGCCTTTTGTCTGTAACTCAGGGGTCACGCGGCAACAAATTCAACAGCGGTTTCACCTCTGAGACGTTCTCTCATTTTTTTGGGCCGGGCCCACCCCATTTCAACTCGACAGCTTTGGAGAGGTTCTTTCGTCGCGACTCCAGACTAGACCACAGTTAAGTGGGCGGGACTTTCCGGTCCAATAATAAATGGAAACAAAATTCGACCTACAGTTGACTCCTGGGGGCGAGTGAAGTCATCATGTACGATGGACGGTAGTAAACTCGACTTCTGAGTGCGGCACGCCGGATACCGTGAGACAGATTGTCCTCGTGGGTGATTCGACTGGCTTTTGGACCGTACCGTATGTTGCATGCGCATTATGCATATGTGCATGGTAACGCACATCATTGATGCTAACAGAATCCTATTAATGTGCAGTAGAGGTTTCCTAATTGGTTTCCTGGCGAGTCACGTGACAAGTTCAGCAATCACTGGTCCAATCAGCAGTCAGTACATTATTACCAGTCACAACGAACCTAATTAGCATACGACAGCCAAAGGTAAACGTAGGCGACTGCTCTTAAACTCCTGATAATGTCGTTACAGATGACAAGCGAAGACCCGTTGTATGACAGGCTGCTCGAAGAGAAGGAAAAAAAAACAAATTGACCCGTCTGTTTTGCAAGCTGGACACTCATCACTCAAGGACTGGTGAGGGCGCTACACTCCCATGAGCAGTCCCGTGAAGTCGGAGCCGGCCTGCACAGTGATCCTCCGCACGGAACTGTTATCCACGTATATCGAGGCGTACTGTCCAGCCTGAGGCGAAGAGGGGAAAAAAGGCAATTGAAATTCGTGAAAAGATTGATGAGCGTTTACACTCCTGTCTGAAGGCGCATGCCTGTAGGTGTAACCTTTAACCTCATCAAATCTTGACCCCATTTCTCAACCTAATTCAACCTCCGTCCGTTGTTTACATGTGGGGTTCAGTGAATTTATTTCCAGTGCCTTACGCAGACCTGAGAACGAAAGATGCATGATACAGGATTCAGAGACGCCCAGTGTTTCTCTGAAATGAAGCTTTAGGGGCAATTTGGGGTCCGAGTTTATTCGTCGCAAAATGAAGAGGAACGGTATAAAGAAAATTGTCATGATGTTTGAAACGAATAAAATAGTCTGGTTCCCTGCCTACCTCCAGCTGCAGTAACCCAGACAGGTTGACCGTAAATACCCGACTGTTGCTCTCCAGTCCAGATATGTACTCCAGGGACCTGGCGAGCAGAGAAAGAAAAAAATACCACACAATAAAACAGATTTCCACTTTGTGAAGGGTTTTTCGTCGAAAAGGCTGCGAGGGGAAAGGAGCTGTCCAAACAAAGCAAACCACTTTCTGATAATCTTTGGTTCCCAAGTCATTCACCGGCCACTGGGGTAATTTATGCCAGCTTCTTGTCTCGATATTAAAACTTTACTGCACGGTCAACTTATTCGGAATACGGTTCATGCATAAATAAATAATTATTGACGCATGCGCACTACTGCGTGCACTTTGATGAATCTGCATGGTTCTAAACAGACCTTGGCTGATCAGACTAGAAAGACGCAGTCAGAAAGTTAGGGATGTGGCTTACAATTGCACGCCGTGCGCTTACAGCGAAGCCATTGGCAAGTTAGCTGTAGCCACATCCCACAAACATGCGCGTTACTGATGGCCAAAACCAATTACAAGTTCGAGCGACGACTGTGTTGTTTTCAATCAACCACTGGTGGATATTTGCCTGGTACGCAGAAGATATCTTGCTTGTGCACAGGTTACCAGTTGACAAAACATGATGATTGTCGCAGGAACGTGCCTCAAGAGTGTACCACAAAGCTATTGATAAGCGACCTTTGTCAGACTGTTGGAACTCTGGCCTACTCGTAGAGGGTGGCAGAGGTGGCATTATTTTTTTTGGGGGGGGATCCTGTACGTAGAATTGGAAGGTGTCTTGCAAGGCCTTCTGAGATCATCTCGACAAAAAAATCTGGTGTCGGCCAACTCACGTGTGCCGCTGGCAGAGCGAGTTGATGCAGATGAGGAGCCGGACATTGTCCCGGTGGCGCAGCTCCTCCACGCGCTTGGAAGACACCGGGTGGTGGATGTGCAGGTTGGCCGAGAATTGGTAGATGGCGGACCGCGGAGCTGTGAAGCGACCCGACCGTACGTCCATCCCGTCTCCCCGCCGGAACGAGCCGTCTGAGAAAGGCTGTACACAGGCCAAGACAAGGCAAAATTTCAGTGAAGATCTCAATCCGAAATCACAAGGAAATTTCATTTTGTTCGCTCTCTCTCTTTTTAACCGGGTATTCATCAACTGTTAGAATACTGTCCGGCAATACGGGCGATTCACAAAAGTGCGCCAATCACAACGCGCGAAATCTGTTGACCCTTTCCAAACGCGCATTGGGTTGATAGATTTCGCGCATTGAGATTGGCCAGCGCGTTTACAAACTCTTGGAGGCGCACTTTTGTGAAACGACCAAATTCACTTTCATTCATTGCAATTACTTAAACTAAATCTATTTAATAGAATACTTGACACAATTACCATAACATAATACCCACAGGATGATTGTCAGATCTAAAGAGTTCTATCGTCAGCAGTGTACATGTAGATACACTTTATATAACGGGTTTTGCCCTTACCCAACGTATATATTAATAAACACAGTATGCTCAGTGCTTGTCCGAGAGCTTGCGGAAAAACTCACAACCCTGGGTAAGGGCAAACCCGTTATATAAATTAACATCTCCCCAACGCAAAAAATTGATCTTGAAAAATACATACACTTTGTTAGATACAATGTTCAGCCAAAGTTGCCTAAAATTCCTCGACCAAATAGTCGATTGCTTCTGCCTTTGATAACCTTACCGAGTGTTAATTTTGGATTCAGCTGGGTGACCAACACTTTCCAAGAATTGGTGAATAAAAACCATGACTTGCGCCGTACGAGCAAATAACGTTGTGCTTACAGTCTGAAAGTTGGCGATTTCAATGAGGCTCTTCTTTGGTACGTCCACACCCCCTCTGAGCTTGCAGTGGAACGCTATGGGAAGGTGCGGCATCAGGATGTCATCGTGCACTGTAGGCAGCCACATCTGCGTGGTATTCTCAACGCTGCAGGTGGGGCACTGGAGGCAGGGAGTAAGGATATCAGTTGCAATGGCGCAATTGTTACAAAGTGATGGTTCTAACCATACAAACACACAGAACATTGCAATTCGGCATCAGTCATACACTTCCATCATGTTTGCATAAAAAAAGCAGTTGGAACTGTTTCTGGACTCACTGGATGTGAGTTCTGAACGCATGTACTCTGAAATCGAAAGTTTTTGTTGAAAATTTGATCGGAATTGCGTGGAAGTTCGCATAAAAATGCTACCTAGAGTATATCCTTAAAATTGCAAGATTCCCTTCAACTATTGTTGCAGTAAGAGGTAAGTTTTACGGGGCACTGCCAACACGTGCGTCACCAAAATTGTTCAGATCGTGCTGAATGCAAGCTGCTCAAAATTTAATAGAATTTTCATTCTTACGAATTTCCGAACATTCTTGCATAATTGCGTTAAAATCTTGCAACCTCTTTGAGCATATTCGCTCGTCCAGGGGAAAAGTAGCATAACACGTATACTGCCGTGCTGGCATTCCTCGGGATTCAAGGAGGCGTGTCAACGACGACAAGAGGATTATTACGGGGTTTAGGAGGCGGGATGAAGGTCTAATCCGGATCCTGGCCTTTTCCCCCCAGAACAGGTGTGACAGCTTACCCGGCTGCCATGCTCCGGCCGGATCCGCAGACAAAACGCACTGGCGTAATAATATACCTGCATGCGTAATCCGATCCGATTTTCCTTTCCTGTTTTTTTTTTTTTCAAGAGCGCATTTCCGAGTCGGGCGTTCTTCCTGTGGAGGTGGCTGGTTTATCCTCTCGGTCTTTAAAGAAGTATCATTAGGTATTTTCTTCATCCGCGACGCGGGGGACCATTTCAGGACGGATAGCAGGGCGCTTGAGACGATATCGTCGTGGTCCCAAGGAACTGAATAAGGCAAGGCTGATGAGATTGGGGAAATGGCCGGCACGCAACCAAGGTTTTGCTTTCCTTTGCCAACACACAAGTTTCGTCCCTTTCAAGTGAAATTACAAATCAGGCCAAAAAGTCACGGTATTTAAGAGAGCATAACCAAGTTGAAAATATGATAGGAAGCCTATTCAATGCTTATGTCACTTGTCTTCACCTTCTTGGCTTTCCATTTTTTTCACTACCCGGATTGTTTCTGCCATTGGTGATCCCAATCGGCCTCGAGCAGGACCGAGAGAGGGCGCTATTTCATCAGCAACGGAGGCTCCTTTGGTGCGAACTGTGCATCGCTGGTTCGCGCTACCAACAAAATGAATACTCCTGACAAACGCGACTATTTTCATCTGAAGAGGGAGTGCTTCAGCTCGAGGCGGTCGCGATTTTGCCCGGCCCGGAGCATTCTTCTATGGCGCAAAACCCTTTGTTTGCTATATTGACACGATTTCCCAAATTGTCTTTGAGAGGTTTCAGGAAAACTGTGGTGCTGAAACAAAAAAAATCGACCGGGAATCCTGTCCATTACTGAGACACTAGTGAAAAACTGTTTCATCTGCAGTAATTTTTCTTTTCTCCTTGAAAGTCTCACTTCTGATGTACAGTTTAAGGAAACAAGATAGTAGCATTTAAGGGGCTTGGCTTGACGAAGCCGCACGCACTTAATACAGATTGAGGTTTCATTGGGTCAGGATTTACTCACTTTCTCCTGAATTATAATCTGGGCCCGTCTCTCCGCAGCCTCTGCAAAAAAAAAAAAAAAAAAAAAAAAAAGATCGACAGAAAAAAATGGTTACAGATTAATTAAGTAAATATCATTATGTATAGCTCTATCAAATCAGTACATTTCGCTCTTCAATGACTCAAAAAAAAAAAAAACTATTCATCTACTGACTTTTATGTCAACCATTTCTGGTGATAAAACCAAAGGTTCCTCAAAAGTGCGCTGGTTCTGTAGCCCAGAGGCTTGAGGGAACCTAGAGAGGGGCAGAGGATGAAGAAAATTTCCAATTTCGGAGGGGGGGGAGGGAGAAACCCCTGGAATGGCGCTTCGGGGAAAAACTCAGAATCGGATATGGAATGGAAAGGCAGTCTGCGGTGGGATTCGAAAGCGAGAACAGCAGCACTGCGTACGCCTAGCTGACTCCACCGATGGTACAAACAGGGAACTAAAAGCTTAGTCGGTTGGACTATTTGAATATTCAACCTTTGAATATTCGGTCTAATGTTTGGTTATACCAAATTGCCACGAAAGCAGAAAAAATACACCTTATACAATTTCGAAAATATATATTCAACATTGGATAACATTCGATCAAATTTCTGAACGTTCAAATAATCCGTACCGCCCTAAAAAGAACAATACTGTGAGGCATGTACCTTTAATAAGATCCCTGAATTCCTCAAGTAGTTCCTCCTTCGATACCTGCGCACCGGGCGGGCCTGGCGGGCCAGGGGGTCCCTGGGGGCCTACCAAGCCGGTGGGTACAACCTCAGACTGCGGTACAAAACAGTACACGGAGGGGGTTAAACTAGAGAGTGAATTGCCACGTGGGCAATTACAGTGTAAAGAGCAGTGATTGTCCAGCCAATGTTAAATATCAATACGGGCCTATTGCAAGGGAGCGTCTGTCAAATAATGTGGATTCAAACCAACTGGGGCCAATTTCATAGAGCTGCTGAAGCACAAAATTTGCTTAAGCGTGAAAAAACCTTGCCTGACAAATCAGGTTACCAGCCCAAACTCCATGTGATGTATATTGGTTTGGAATGGTATTCACCTGTCTTTTGGTTAGCAGGACAATCACAGAGTTTGAGCTGGTAACCATTGTTTTTAAAGCAAGGTTTTTTGTGCTTAAGCAAATTTTGTGCTTAAGCAGCTCTGTGAAATTGGTCTTGCACATATTTTCCTACACTTATACGGAATGTTCTTTGAAGTCCGGAAAGTGGGCAACACAGTACGCATATAGGCCCTAATGCATGCGATCTCCATTTGTATGCCTGATGTAGTGTGCTTGACAAAGCTGGTTCGACATAGATTTCAATACCGGGTGAGCATATTAATACAGGTACTGCTGGGTGTTAACTCGACACTAAAATAGCAAAGTGAATAGTGTTTTAAACCTCTTCTAACACCGTTTCAGCATTAATAATTGGGCTCAAATACACCAACTTGTGTTAATTCAAGACAAAGCAGTGTGTATAGTTAAAAGTTACGACCTCTACAGAATAATTATGATCTATACAGGTTACCAAGGTAGGGCACATTGTATTACACTAACAAAGTTTCCTCTCAAAGTTTTGCCTTGCTATAACAAGAGCATGGCACGCCCACAAAATGGACAACCTATGGCTCCTTTAAATTTAACAAAACAAAGGGGGAAAAGGGAGATAAAGCGGGAAATCTTTACATCAGCGGACGCGGTTGTCAGCTTTATTAATTGGCTATAATTCAACTTCCCAGCGGACCCTGTGTTTTTCTACGGCAGCGTGAATCCATCATCACGCCCACCGTGTCTGTGGGGAAGTTTATGGCGTGAAAACCTCCGCCGTCGCGAACTCAACGCGCGATATCCCGTTCAACAGGAAGGCTCTTTTTTTTAATTTCAGACGACGAAGGGCGCTTGGAAAGGGGCGCGTTCGGCCAGTCGTCTTGAGGGGTGTGATGTTGTTGTAGTCGGGACACTCGTTGATTACTGACTGCCGATAAATCTTTCATCAAGCCCCTGTTGTCCTTGCCGATGTGATTGCTTAGAGGCCGGCTCCTGTGATGAGCGCTCCACGCGATCGCGATGTGTGATTCGCGTTTGGGACAGGCGTTAACCCCCAACACGCCTGCTAGACGAAACAATGGCAGAGATTCGGGTGCCGTAGGGCCCAAGTTGCCCAACCCTGGTGGCCGTTTCCGTCGATGGAAGGGGCTGGACCAGACAGGCACAGACCAAAGATAACAGCTACCATCTTGTCTCATCTCGTCTCTTCCCTGTTTTGTTTGGAATGTATCGTCTTGTTTTTCCAAGGAAGATGGAATTAGCATGTTGGAAGATGTCGAGAGATCAAACAGTCGCGCCACGCACGTCAAGGGTTTTATTTTGCACCAAACCCTCACAGAAGCTTCACCGACTAATGGAAAACTTTTCTGCTTTGAGCCAAGGAGTAAAAGGGCATGGATGAACACCTTGACGAGTCGAACATAATCTGGGGAAGGGTGAAAATGCGGTGAGGGGAAGGGGCCAGCGTGCGCGAAGTCGTAGTCTCGTGCACTAGCAGACTCTTTCTGGAAGGGACTCGTGAAGCCTTCCATGTTAAAAGCATTTCTGATATCCATCCGTCAGGGGCGGATCTCGCTTTAAGGAAACAGCGGGGGGGGTATGGGGGTGAGTGAATACACCCTGCTTGGTGAATAGGCCTAAAGAAGAAGAATTGGAGTGCTTTGCATTATCCTGCATTCTGTGGGCAATACGGGCAATTCACAATAGTGCGCCTCCAAGAGTTTGCCACGCGTTGACCAATCGCAATGCGTGAAATCTGTCGACCCTTTCCAAACACGCTTTGGGTCGACAAATTTCGTGCACTGTGATTGGTCACGCGTTGCAAACTCTTGGAGGTGTACTTTTGTGAAACGCCCGTATTATGGAGAATAATGTTAGGGAATTAAAGGATCCGTAGAACGATTGTCTCCGAGACACAATTTTTGAGCAAGTTTACACTCACTTTCTATGTGTGAAACTTATAGCCTTTTCTGGAGTTTAGTGCACTTAAAAAAGCGCTTTTCAAAACATTACCACATTTCAAAGCATTTCCAGACAAGCGAGGGCGCTGTTGCAGTGATGTGAAACAGGGATATACCAGGCACGAAATTGGAGAGAGGGGTCCCCTCCACACAAGTCCAATCCCTATACACACTCCAGCCTATTGTTACTTAACACATCCCCCCTAGATGTCTGAAAAGAATTCCTGAAATACCAGTATAACAATAACCAACACAATGGCGCGGGGGGGGGGTTCTCTCTGTCCTATAGTTTGCATCAAATGAACAGGAAAGACAGTGTCAATGCAAGAAAGGAAGATCTCACCGATGCAATACTGAGGTTCAACGCCCGGGAAGAAATCACAATTTTGCTCATGAGTATGCAAATTCGTAGCACAAAAGCAAACCCAAACCCTCCGAAGTTCGGATTAGTATTGCAAAGCATTGAAAATAAGGTTGTGAAAAACAGAGGGGAAATATCAAGGGCCGTAGTAAAATATTTGTATGACATGGCCCCTTTAAGAATTTCAGTTAGCATTCGCGGGCCATTCTGCCAGAATTGAGTCAGTCAGCCCCAACAATCCTATACTGTCTCAAATATCATGCTTCATTTCGGGTTAGTGCGCGTACACTTGACAACTGTTATGTTCTGCCACGGTTCTGCAGTACACACTGCTCCCCGAAATCCGGTCCAAAAATGTTGCAGCGGAGCAACAGGCTGGGGGTGCCGATAAGGGGATCTTGCAACACCCAGCTCACCCCCTTTCCAAAAGGTTATGGCCACCTCCGAGTCGAGTCGTGTCTTCGCGGTCATCACTCACTAGGTTGCGGCTTATCGTCTCTCAAAGAGCGGAACCTCCACTTGTTTTAATGATCGAGAGGACTAGACAATGTTGTCGCTACTTAAGGGGGCTTCCTCCTCGGCTAAGCCTTGGGCCGTCGGGTTTTCTTTCCCTTCTAGCCTCTAAAAATACACAGCCAGGGTCGCGGCTTGTGAGCCTCCCGGCTCCCCGAAGCCCTAGACGGCTATTAAAACGCCGGTTGGAAAATTGAATGTTTCCGTCAGAAGGAGGACGATATGGAGGCTACAGGAGAAGAGACAAAAAAGTCAGGGGGGGGGAGTAAGAGGTCGGGGGAACAAAAGAAGAACAGGAAGACCGACGACAGGGTGGATTAATTTTACCCGGGCTTGGCAAAAAAATCCTGATTTTCAGTTGTCTGAACAGGCTGTCAAAAGCTTTATCGCCGGGGTAATCTCGACGGGATCATTTTGGACGGCGCAAAAACAATCTGTACTGCGCACGACTGGCCTCAGAACCCAGGAAATTATGTGCGAGTCCAAATCGGGTATCGGCGGCTACATAGCAAATTCGAAGCCGTCGCCACGAGTTGGACACTGCATAAGACTTTCATTTTTGTCGCTCAGAGAAGAATTCTCCTTCATTTTTATTATTAGCTTGCCAGAAGTCCAGTAGTAATTACTAAACAGGATCCCGTTCGCTAACCTCTAGGCCTACATAATAATAATTTGTGCATAGTCTTTTTTAAGTACATTATATCGACTACTGTTGTGTATAAATCGTTGGATGCGACAAGTCTTGCCACAACTGTGGATTTCGAGCAGCGATGAAGAATTCCAAATTGGTCAGTGTTTCCAATTGGGCCACTTACCAGCTTCCTGGGGTTGCCTAGTTCCCCTCGCTCCTTCTTTTTCTTCTTCTTCTTCTCGCATTTCTTGTTGCTGCCCTCGGATAACCTGGAGGAGTGCTGGACGAACGACAGCCAACTCCCACGGGGGTCTACCCGAGTGCCGCCCTCGCCCGTGTCCTGTCAACAAAGGTCGAAAGGTCGGATGAGTGCACGCTTTTTTGACAAGCTGAAGCGTAAGACGAAAGCCCGCTGGCTTATTCGCTGATTTTTTGGCATTACTTTCAGGCGCCAATTTCGCCGATCTGCCATGCGGGGTGAGCGAGATTACCGACCAAACAATCGCACGATGAACATCGCTGATACCTGGTTGGTTTGGCGCCACGATTTAATTAGCTCCATGAAACTGGCCAGAGGCACCTGTGACGCTGTGTATGTCCAGTGATAACGACTCCCCTATTTTAAATGATGTTCAAGTTTTGACAATTGTTAAAACGCGGACTTTTTTGTAGGAGAGCAGTTGCCACCCATTATGTCACGTGCGCACGCGCGAACATCACTTAGAGGGTTTGAACATGGAGCTATCAAAAGGCTCCATGGTTTGAAATCCATCTCCAGGTCTTACATAGGCATCCGGGTGCCTTCATCGTGCCTCGCGCACGCGCCCTCCGAACGCACAAGCGTAAACCTTGTGCCAGCATCGCGCCAAGAGTGCAGCGAAACTCTTCCCATCCTAATTGTTTGAATAAGAACAGAAATGAGTGCGTTATTATTGTCTGTCAGATAGTATAATGCCACCAAAAGTCATGTAAACAAATAACATGAGCCATATGTGGGATTAAGACAACAAAATCGGCAACTTTGAAGTCCAACGAAATGTCACCCTGCTGAAATGTGGGCCAATTCATGGCTTACATCCCGCGACCCATCGTCGGTGCCAAATTAAAGAATAACACGGGGCGGTTTGAGGTTGTCAAACCATAGATCTGCATGATGTTGAGATCGAGGCATAGTGAAATATTAACGTAACAGTTTCAACGGCGTGACCCCCCGACGAAAACCGCGCCCGGAGAGTCGGCGCGTGTCCCGTAAAGGCCGCTGGGCACGGCACGGTTAGGGGCGGCAAACAAAACAAACCGCGAACTTGTGGAAATGACTTTTGGACTGCCTCGATTAATCAGCGTCTTCGGCAAGTGATTAAAAACAAGCGCGGTGAAATAAGTGTTGCAGAAAAAAAAGGACCAAATCCACACGTACGCCTCGGGCTTTGTTTATAGGGCAACCCAGATTTCTTTTTTTTTTATGCAAAGGGTGAGGCTGCATCGCAGGGCATATCTCATCCGCTCTCTGGTCTTTAAGCTCGAGGCTGAAGACTTTAAAGAATTATCAACGTTTAGTCGTGTCATCACATTTTTTTATACCTTGGAACGAGCTCAGCGACGGACGCCCCGCGGAGATAGATTGCCTGGGGTCGGGCGCGCGTTGGCCCCTCGGCATCCATTCTCATGACACGCTGAGCTCGCCTTCCTCGTAAAAAAGGAGAGACCCGCCCGTTTGTAAATGTCCCATCAAATATGCTTAAATTGAGATGACCCCGGTGACTGTTTTACGCCAATGTAAACCTCGCCGCGCATAATAGTTGGGCCGCATGGGGACTGCAGAGTTGAAATATCACCGGCAAATTTCACCGGGTTTGTTCAGTACACAGTAAAATGCGTTACCGGACTGCCTGGTCTTTGAAATGGAACCGGTTCCCAACAGAAAAAAACGTAAATTTTACGGCGCTCAAACTCAAAGTCACATCTCCACTGGATGGCATAATTTGAAGACCATGCTCCTCATTTTGTTAATTCTCAATAAAGAGCAAGATTACTTCAAGAATAAATCTCATAAATAAAAGAACTGTGACAGGTCCATTATTGGCTTGTGTGCTGTCTTTGCTAAAAATTAAAACAAAGCAGCGACAGGTCACGAATTCTGTATACGAAAGTGCATTGCGCACTGTATTGTGACATGAGGACCAGCCGTGTATTCGGGGGCAGGAGGGGACAACTCCCCTCCCTCCGAACACGACGACGTTTCATCATATTTTTGTGGGGGGGGGAACTGAAAGTATGCACACTTAACTTAAGAGTAATAATATGCACTGTCGGGGGGAAAGTGGTGAAAAATATTTGGACATGCCCTGACTCAAAACGTGGATATGCTACTGGTGACATTTTTGAGCGCTGTTTTGTACATTTGGAGGAATCTTTCGGCAATAGACCTTATTCACGGGGAAGCCATTTTGATCGTGTCCATGAATCGATCATATTCAATCTAATAAATGGGGTGGTGCCAGACTATTTGGGCCGCCAAACCTCACTTTCATTTTTATTTAATGTGGCTTCAAACATTCAAATACGATTTATCACAATTTTTTTTTCAAAATGTGGCCTTAAGTTGTAACGAACTTTTATTTCGTTGCTGTTATTTTTACTATCAGGTTCCAAAATTGAAATGCTAACCCCACTTTCAATCCAAGATGGCTGAGACATGAAAACAGTCCATTGATAGATGACCTAAATGTGCGAAGGTTGTTGCGTACACCTTCTGTCAGTAAAAACATGGTTCCGACTGGCGCATCAAGGTGAGAGAGACGTGAAACTTGTTCTTTGCACTAGTGCTGTGATCTCTGACCCACACCCAACCCTCTTGCCTCCCCCGTGAATCATGTGCAAACCGACGTCAAAATCCAAAACCTTCGAAATCCGTCAGCCCGCGTCAACCCCCCGTGACCGACCAACAATTAGCCCTGAAGATCGCTCAACTTTGCCCGCCAAGCGGCCAAGGACAATGAGAGAGAGAGAAAAAACCCCCCAAAAAGCAGAGATTGGAAAATAAATACTCCTAGTTTGGAATTCTCCGTTCCCCCGTCCAGTAGATGCTTCCTGCGCGACAGCACCCCGCGTCGCTACACGTCACCTTTGCCGCCAATTATCGCTACCATATCGGTAATTAATGACCGGCTTTTTGCTGTTTCGCTTGAGAAGGGCATGTCGAGGATATTTTTTGTGGGGGAGGGGGTGGGTGGAAATTCTTTTTTGGTTTGACGGAGGACATGTTACTAATTGACTGTCCTCCGGCCTCGATCAGCGTGCAGTCCCGGCGCAGATCGCGGCAACACACTGACGGCTGCGGTTTGCCGGAAATTTATGGTGCCGAGAAAACATTTCGGCAACCAAGGATCTCCAGCTTCTTGTCGAGTTCGACAAAATATGCACAGGCCACAAAGAAGGAATGAATTGTGCGCCTCGTGAGGAGAATGAAATTTGCTGAAGAAAATCAAAATTACTGTGTAAATGTTCAAAACTTGAGAGAAAGTCGCTTACATGAATTTGACAAAAGCAATGCATCTAAAATTTTCGGAATGGACTATGATATGAAAGTCACTACAAGCCTTCCGCTGTGCTTATTATAGGCATTGAAATGTTGTTTGTCCTTTCATATTTAACAGTTACATCAAAAATATTAATATTATGATCTAGGTCTTGATATGTATGGACACTGGCTTCTAAAATGTCGGTTCCTCCTGCCAATTTTGTAAACATGTATCATTTTTTAGAATAGCATGTGAAATGATTGGGAGTGAGATCATTGATAAAGGAATGAAAACAACGTCTGCGCATGTTCTATGCCCCCTGCAGATGGTTAGGGCATAGGCCTAGTCTATCCGCTTCGAGCAGAAGCACCCCCTCACTGGTTGAGAAGAGCCGAGTTGGTCGGGAGTGTTCATTTTGTTAATTAATAGCTCTGCGACTGCAACACTTGCGTTTCATAGTTGTTCGTGAACCAGAGAGTTACTACCAAAGGAGCCTCCCTTGTTAGGAAAAGTGCGCCCTCTCTCGGTCCAGCTCGGGGACCATTATGGGCACTAATGGAAAATCCCGCCCACTGCTCACGCGGGCGACAATTGGTATGTCCTCTCTCCAATGCTATATTGCATTTACCGAGACGCGCGCGTCGTACGTGCGTGCGCGTACCTCAGTCACATAACACGATTTCGATTGGTCAGAACACCACAGGGGCGGGCTTAATGGATCAGCCTGCTACAAACTCAGACCTGCTCAGTCTGAGTTGAGAATGGAGCAATAGATTATTACCTTAGGTTTATAGACCCCCCCCTTTCCCGTAAGAGACGATCTTTTCCCCAAGGTATAATGGTGGAAGAAAATGAGAAAGAAGGTTTTTAGCCTCAATGTAGGAACGAGGTTGTATACCAGCCTTGCTGAAGAGGCCATCCCCGCATGAGCTAGCACGTTCACTCGATTATAAGGTCGAAGTCAGCACCGGGTAATCTCGTCCCGCCCGACATGGTCGTACTTCCCAGAAAATCGGTCCGCCTTAACCCTTAAACCATCATGGCGCAGCCTGGCTGACTAAGTTTGACTTTTATCTATTAAAGCCTGGCGCCATCGGAGTGACTTGAGGTTGAGTTTTGCAGGAAGTGACACACAGCTATCAAGACAGATGTGTCGTGTCCTGTGCTGTATTCACGAAAACCTGGTCTTGTTTCTTTCATACTACAGAGAAATGTGGACAGAAATGAGTTCGAAATCTCTCTCCCTTTCGAACACACGACCCTACACTGGTTCAAATGTATCTTTCATTTTTTTTTTACTGGAGGTTGTGACGACATCGTTTTGCCATGTACACGGTCCTACTCATCACCAGTTGACTGAGCTGGCTTTTTGTTCTTTTGGCACGAGTAGCCATAATACCATGGACTGAAAGACAGTGGCACCAACATGTAATGCCTTCGGTGAGTCTGCATCCGGTTCTGTCGTCCAGAGCAAGCTAGGTCTAGGTCTTCGCTCCGTTGGAAATACGCAGAGACGTGCAGACAATAGACCTAGCGGGAGCTCTGGAAGCCTGTTTGGGACACAGCCACAGCAAGATGCAGAACGACCATGTGCTGTACAATTTGAAACGCAAGCACAATCACTGCTGGTGCTGGTATGGCTGTAAGCTGGAGCTTTCCTCAACGGGGTGTTTGTGCCAAATGCGCTTGCGCACAGTTTGCCAATTTGTCGCAAGGCCACTGTAATCGAGGATTACAAAGAACTTTAGGTTCATGTAGGCCTGGTTCCTGAGACAATATTCAACCATCGCATTTCACGGTAACCGGTTCCATACAATCTTGCAGCTGAAATAAAGACTTTAAGTTTATTAATTACATGTAGAAAAACATAATCTGAAGTGAAAAAATTGCATGATGAATCAGCGAGCTATCATCCAATCAAGCTACCCACAAACTTAAAAGCAGAGGAATGTCTTTTCTAATTAATCCGAGAAAAGCCTCGACTCAAAAATGTCCACACTACTCAGGAATGTAGGACCCAAACGAAACGAAAACAGAAACAATTTTGTAAACTCCCCTGGCCTTGCTGGCGTTGAAAACCAACAGCGATCGCTTTCCCTTCCGTTGTGATAAATCCACTGGCTCGTTACCAGAATCCTTTATTACTCAGAAAAAAAACATGCTGGCTCGATCCGACAGCGCAATAAAACATGGATTATTAATTATCCGAACATGAGGGCTAATTGATCTGGCGACCTGCTCTCCACGGAACCAACCCCCCCTCCCCCCGCGAGTCAGCAAGTTCCTCCCCACCTGGGCTTAGCTGGCCTTGTGGGGGTTTACTGACGGTGCCTGCGGGCACCTGCAGATAAAAACACCTCTCTCTACCCGTGAAGATCTGACTAAAATCTTTGCTTCCAGGGGATCTTCTGTCGATGTAAATGGTGTTAAAACTTGAAAGGTAAAGTGGTGTAAAAATAAAAGTGGTGAAAATTAGAGAGAAAAAAGGACAGGGCTTGCGCGGTGCCGTCAACGTCCTGATCAGTGCTTTGATGAACCTCCATTTCAGAGGGTAATGAGTACATCATAATAATTATGGATTATAATTTCTTATATGTGACTGGCTCTGCAAAAATGGCCCTCGGGCTTCTGCGTGACAAATGGATTTTAAGTGATGCCCACGGATAGAGAGGCATTTTACTTAAAAGATTAAATTTGAGTATTTTTGACTTCTGTCGCACATTCTGTTCCCGACATACAGTAAATAAAATTTTGAACTGACCTCTGGCAGACGTCGGAATGGTCTGTTATATACAGCTCAGAGGCATGTACGTATGGAAATATTTACAGACTGATTGAGACTGCCGTGGACTTTCTTTCAAGTAAGATATTTTAGGATTAGTATATGGTAGTCCGATTTTCGGGATTTTACCAATGGTGCACACCACCTGTAAGGGCCTTTTTTGGCAGAGTGGGTCACATATACGTTCACTGATCATCAGCTTCCATTTCAAGCTTAGTAGGTGAGTGTTTTTCTTTTCTCGCCCTTTATCATGCTGGAAAGCTGCAATTTGCACTGAAGATCTGATACAAACTGACATGGCATGCACGGAGTGGATCTCACAGGGGTAAAGATAACTTGCTCTTCCTGAGAAAAAAAAAGCTTGGGGGGGAGCAGCGGTTGCTATACAATGACGAATTTGTACTTTTATGGGAAATTGAAAATGGCAAAAATGAAACAGTGGCACTGGATGGTTCTCTGAAACATCACAAAACGGACAGTCTAAAAACGGCGCTTAGGTTTCAAACATATTTCTTAAAACGTTTTGCCCCCTCTTTTTAAACATGTTTATTGTTATGCGTTTTTAGAGACGTGTTTAAATTCGAAGCGAATTTCAAATAGCTGAACATGTACCATGGAACAGCGTTTAGTATTTATTCCTGAACACATTTCAATCAACACGTCATGGGTTTGCGTTGAAAGAGGTAAGCACAAAAAGTGTCCAAACTCTAAACTTTTTTTTCAGTGAAGTTTCGCTGGGGACATTTTGGTATTTCGCGAGTGGCGTTTGCAGCGCAACTCTCGTCCGACTGCAAACAATCCCAAACGAGACTCATTGTAACGTTTCATCCTCTTTTTGTGCGCGTCTGTGGTTCTGGCAGTTGGCCTGTGAAGCAGTTGTCAGCGCTTGCATCAAACCCCTGGCGACGGTAATAAATCTTATCCAATTTCTTGTCCAGATCCGTTGCCGTTTTCTTCTCTGGCGTTGTGGGCTGAAAGGGACCCGAGTGTTGACGGAGCGGTGCCGACGATTCGGCCTCGTGCGCCAGCAAGAAAAGCCCCGTCGCGCCACCGTATCGCGTGCAAAGTAAACGCCACGGGCCAAAAGCAGTTGGCCGTTCAGAGCGTGTTCAGAGTAAAAACCCAAGAGGCTCTCTATTGCGCCCGGGCCATGCAAGGAGATCAAACACGTCGAGTTGAATGGCACGGAACGCCTAGACCGTCAGACCGGCGCTTGTCAAGGGCAGAGCCTTTCTTGCCATTTCCCCCGGTACAAAATGTTGCACTCGGGCGTGTAAACACACAACACGCGCGCACCCATACAAAGAGACGGGGACCTGCATGACATGAGCAACCGGCCGGGGCACTTGACGGGTTTGTTCGTCCGGTGATTCCCAGCCGGCTGCTTGAAATGGGAGGGGGGGGGCCAAAATTCCCTGTGGTCCGTAGGGAGAGGTAACGGCACACCAAAGAGAAACGGTCCAGCCGAGGTGGCGACAACGTGACGACAGCTCTCGATGCCTCCCAGCTACGCCAACGCACAGCTCCTCGCGCGGCCTTTCACTTGTTGCCTACGATTAAACCAGATCCACACTCCAGCAGCCTTATCAAATAGTAAATCGGTGTTTTCTTACCTTTCTTTTTTTTTGGGGGGGGGTTGAAATAAAATTAACCCTTTTAGGGAACTTTACAGGTAAACGGGGTCTCTAGTTTGACGGTCGGCGACTATAAATGACCAGCGCACGGCGATAGGTAGCAAGAGATAAATAAGCGAAGGGAAAAAAGCAGTCTCGTTTTCTGCCCTGCAGTACTTTTGCGCATTATTAACGCCATAACCATCAAACTCGCTTGCTGTCAAGATTCGAACCTCCGACAAAGTGGGTCGCCAAAGTCACAGAGTCAACTGATTCCAAAGCATGATTGCCTGCTCGCAAAATGAAGCCTAAAGTTGGGGACACTACGATAGAACAGACCGAGCGCAGGCTCATACTTCAAGGCGAACGTGAAAGCGAGGCGAATTTGACGTCGCGAAGTATTTGAAGCAAACCTAGCTTGAACTGGAAGGTCTTTAACTTTTACGTCTGACGTCACAATTTCGTGTTTGTGTTTACTTTCGTGTCAAGTATGAACCGGCCTTAGAGAAAATGAAACCTTTAATAATTATTTTAAAATGACTACTTGCAAGGTTACGAGTAGCTGAAAGTTTACATTCAGCCAGAAAACAAATATTTATAAATTAACGCTTAATTTTGTTTCATATTGGAGACAGGATAAAAGTACAACACAGACTGGAGAATGGGCCTTCGAGTCTGAAAAAAATTGCTTGAAAATCGATTACTGCAGTGTTCCATCATCAATAAAATTATCGATGAAACGGGAAAAAGATAGCAATACTGGTGTTCTTTAAGAATCGAACAAAAAGAGCATCGAGGCCATCGACAATCGCGTGCCAAGAGAAGAATATCCGAATTCCTCTGACGGGCACCATGCATTCTTCTCCTATGACCTTGTCTTGATGTCTTGATGCTTTGGCTAGTCTCCTTCTCCAGCTGCAGCGGAGAGTAGCCTCGTCCGCGGGCGTCAAATTGTCTGCGACCGAGTCGGTTTCACCTTGAACGCCGATGCGGGATGAGCGCACTCCCCGCGATTCTTCCCATCGCTCGTATTGGATCCGTAATTGTCCGCATCCCGTATGTCCTTCGCCGTCCATTGCTGTCTCCTTTCTTCAACGGGCGACGGGAGATTCAGCAGGCGGGGATGATGTCGCCAGCGGCCCAAGGCTGTCTGCTCAATCTCCCGCTGACTGCGCGGGCCAATCTGAGATTTATCGGAGGCAAGGACAGGGAGTCTGATATATTTACGATTTGAGACGACTGCAGCATTGTGGGAGGATGGCATGAATGATGCAGTAATTTGCACAACCATGCTATCCGGCAGACAAATATTACGGCACGTGAACTTGTTCTCAAGTCGTTACGGTGCGGGTAAGAAACTGATCTCGAAATTTCAGAGAGAGAAGTAAGTCCCAAATTTCAAATTAAATTCTGAGGCCCCCCAAAAGACATACCGAGTCCTGAACTCGAGTGCAAGATGGAGCCCCTTGTAATTCGTCTCGAAAAAAGTGACATCACGATCGAGTCTATTTCAGAGATCCTTGTGGAGGTCGATGAGACCTCTAAAGTAATCAGCCGGGCAAATGTCCTCAGAGTCTGGTCCTCACTTAAGTCATCAGTGGACCTTTAGCCCTATTTTTGCTTACGAGGACTGAAACTGACTTCTTGAAAGGAGCAAGGGGATATTGAGTCTTGATACTCAGGATACGAGACCCAGTACTCGTCCTGGTAAAGGGACATGTATTGCAAAGGTCGCCATCGGATGGAGTGGAAGTCCTCATACAGTATATAGTCTGAGGACAATCGGTCTACAAGATAATTATTTTTTTCAACAAACATGATGGTCTCTCACCCTAGAGGGCTTATTCAAAATAAATGGTTCGGCTTGGAATTTTTTTGCTTTAAGTTTCAACTACTTGATAGTACAAAGCACTATTGTTTGTACAATTTGTTAACCATTGGATGCATCAATTTGTTATTGTGCCAAAAGTTCATAAGTTTCAGCACAGTTTCGTCACACAGAACTTCAAGCCGCTACTATACGAAAAAGTCAGACTTTGTTTATGGCCGCCGTCAGGTGTGGACCGACGGAAATATCTCCCTCGGTGCCTCGTAAAACAGCGATAAAAATGCTGAGAATATTTTTCATGCAACCGCAGCGGGAATAAATAACAGAAATTAAAAATTTCCTAACAATATTCCACAGATGGGGGGGAATCTGCGGATATTTACGGCAACAGGTGATGCACTCTGTGGACGCTGGACTGCACTGTCGGTTTGATTTCGGCTGAATGAATGACACACGGTACAGACTTACCCGATGAGACGCCATTACTGGGACGGCACAGGACTCACGCACGCGTACTTACACTTGCGGTACGCATGCGCATTAACATATAAGGACACACTGCTGGTCGATGGAGCATGTAACGCGCGGGTATCAATTGTGAGCGCGCAGTGCTATAGCAGTAGTGATATCAATTTTGGGTCGCCGAATTAGTCCATGCAAAATGAGCGGAGATCAATTTTGGGGATTAGGCCTACTTTATAAAACCCCAGAGAAAAATAGACATTCTGAGGAAGCCATTTTGGCCGTGTTCCCTGAATCTTTCACATTCAATGCAATCTGGTAAATGGGGTGGTACCAGACCAATATTAAAGCTACCCTTAATACGCAAGCAGCCCTCTTTGTTCTCCAAATAGAAGAGGATTTGTGCAGATATTGTGTGACCCAAATCACGGTAAGAATAATTTTATTAGATGAGAGATGAAATTATTCTTACCATTGCACTTATATTAAAAACATTCATTATTTGTATAATGGCGTGAGCAGCAGCAGACAATTTGAGGGAGCAAGAAAACAGCCCCTGCAGTCGCGCCATATTCACCACCTCTCCTCAAGTAGGTCTATTAATTGCACAACTGCGCGGTGTTTTTTAACAGAGAGCTTGCTCGAGCGTAAGCAGCGCTGGATCCTTTCCCCATCACACTTAGGCAATCCCACGGCGGCCACATGCAGTCTCTCCCCCCCTCGCCTCCATAACAAGCCCACGAGTTCCGTTCGCATGGGCCACTGTCATCGACTTGACGCCCTTGGGACACCCCTGCCTAATCCGCGGCGGAAAGGCACAGCAACCGCGGTGTAGGAAATTTGATTTGCACGGAGGGCCCCAGAATGGTGTCAAGTGGAATACCGCAGGAGCTTGTTACAGTTAGCATCAAGATGGGGGGGGGCGTAGTTTTTGTCAAGGCAGCAAGTAATACTTTCACGGCATAGAGCAAAATTATTTCGCACTAACAATCTTAACGTTAACCCTAACGATTCTCAATAATTCTCCTATTCCAATAATATTTCATACACCCCAGGGAGTTACATTCAATAACAATTTCTTTGAAATCTCAGTACGGTTCTAATAAACCTAATGTCCGGGGGCCCAACATTTGAATCACATACTCAGTTCACAATTTATAAATCTACAAGAGAGTTTAACCATTCCTATTGGTCGAGCGCCCGTCACGAGGCTGGTCCTAAACGACTGATAAGGTACCGACTGGCTGTTTGCTACGTCACGCAGTACGCGCTACGCGTGCGTCGGTTACCATATAAGGGAATTGTTCACAGTTGCTCGCCATGGCGCAGCTGCAACCTACGGCTCAGGCATTAGAGTTGCGTCCATTATCTTGAAGCATCTTGAACAAACGTTTAAGGCCGCCAAGTATACATGTATGCTCAGATGAATACAGGTGTACAGATGAACAAAATTTAACAACTTCTGTGCCACTGCTCTCTCTGAGGGTAAAGATAGCGTCCCCAAACTTAATTCACACAGTGACTCAGGGGCATGCCAAACAAAACTACGTCCGTGGTTTTTCATGTAAGAAAAGTGACGTGGAGAATGGGTACAGCTGCATAACAAAACAACTTTCCGTGCTTGAGTGTGCCATCTCCCGGCAGGAATAATGATTATGGTCTCTAAGGGAATTCGAAGTTAGACTGACGGAGCCAGCGTGGTTTACGGCACAACGAAAAAAAAGGCCAAGCCACTCATCAGAGTTTTGGGGAACTTCGCGCGACCTGGGCGCCGACGATGGAAGCACCTGGAGCAAAAGAAACAGAGAGAGAGAGAGAGAGAAAGAGAGAGAAAGAGAGAGAGGCCCAGGAACCGAGTTCTAGAACGGCGCAGTGGGAGGGGGGGACTTTGCTTGCCAGGCTATTGTGATCTGAGGGTCGCGCCTAGGGGTGAACACGACGATTACAAGGGATCATAACTAAAAGAAAAAAAAATACATGTCGCCGAGGTATTCACACGACATATTCTTTTCCTTGCGGACAAGAAAAATAGTCTCGATCCATTTTGATAGAGCCAAAGCAAACACAGTGGCTCTGGGCTCTGTGGATACAAGGCCCTTGCACAAACAGCTTCGATTTTTGACTTTGGGGAAGTATATTCCTAAATACAAAACAGGGTTTCAAATGTTCAACAAGATCGGTAGTCAAACATGGTGCCTGCGAAGCTGTAAGAGGCATGATGGAAAAAATCCCTCTTATCACTGGGTGCGTTTGATTAGTTTACACGAGGCAGCCCCAACCGGGGAATGACTTTGTGTGCTGTGCCACACAAGCGTGAAGGTGGGAACGAGGTTAACTCGAGTCAACTCACATTGGCCAACACAGAAAGTACCTTGCGTAACTGTGACTCCTTGTAACACCTCGTAACCGGTAACTCGACTCATAACCTGTGCGTGAGACTATCCAGTCGTGCACGTAGGTCTCCTCACCCATAGGCCTACCATACGCCTTGTTTATTACAACCCGTGTCTGCGCCGTATGTTCAAGCCTAAAAACCCAGGAGAAACAGACATTAGAACGAAAATAAATTATTCACCATGTTTCCAATACGAGCCATAGTGAAGGTCGGCTAAATATCTATAGCGCTTTAGTATTACAGGAGTGAACGTACTACGCCTTGGGGGTGCAAATCACTGATATCATTCACACCCGTATTCTTGCCTTTTGGTATCAGAAAACACGCCGTGCGCAGACATTGTGCGGGAAGAAAGACTACAGCCAACTGCAAATTACAATCGAAATTTACAGTTGTTGAGGTATAGCAATCAGCAACGCTACAACAAATTCTTGTCAAATTTTTTGTGGACCTATATGATGTGGAGTGAACAGCATTCACCATTGCTTGATTCCATTCCCTGCTTAATTCTCGAGTGACTTGCCAATTTTTTTCCCCATTTGATGGTCAACTGACCTTGTGTTTTATACAGTAACGAAACGACATAACGGGGAATTTCGACAAGGGGACAGTACGAACTTCTCAGAGTTAAGCGCTGGAGCTGGTGGAGCAATCATCTTCGCTCGTATTAAAATATTTCTCATTTTTTCGTCCCCCCCAAAAAGCTGACCCGAGTTCTTGGTCTGCATAATGATTTACGGTTTGAAAGTGACCGACCTTGAAGAGTGTTGGGATTTATTGGTATTTTTGGAAGAAACTCAGGGTAGGCCATGCAGGGGAAAGTTGCTCGTTTGTATTAATTAAAGAATTTCGAACGCCTCGAGTCCTTTATAGAATAGAAAGGTCGATGCGACCTTGAACGCAAGCAAGAGATCAGGATATATTATTTCGAATTCGAATGAGAGAACCGCCTGGTTCTCCTCACTTCGGCTACGGCAGATGTTTCGTCCATCGCCGGCGTCCGTCCTGCCCAATTGGCCGGGTGACAGTGAGCTCTGGGCCCGCCGGTGAAAATCCACCAGGTGGCTTGCCCGAGACGTCAGCACCGTCCCGCGTGAAGGGTCCCACCTGTTCCTCGCCTGGGACCACGGGCCGAAACCGAATACCCGGCTTTTGTAATAATGAGCAGGTATAATCGATTCCGGTCAACCGACGTCGCCCTAGGTATAATGTACATGTACCAGTATAGTGCGTTGTATCGTGGGTGCTTGGGTACTCGTCCACTGATTTAATTTTCGTCCGTCAACTTAAAGCGAAATTGGTTAATCTAAACCGGAATAGATGCTAATTCAATTGTAGCTTTCCTTGGGCAGCAGACTGAATTTTTGACTCGCCAGGATGTGATTAAAAAATATCAGAAGAAGGCCAACAAGTCCAGAATGAAGTGTCACAACATTTGCTAACAAGTTCATGACAGATTCCAAGTTTATTTTTGCTTCGGATCCAAACTCAAAATCTATACTCAGAGGAAACCAAGTTTTACACTCATGTTGGGGGTTTTCTGTCCTTTAGTGTTCAGCCATTTTTTTCTGGTATAATACCCGTTAAGACTAATCCGAAGAGATGCCATACTGCGGGGCTTACTGACAAACGCACGAGTCCTTAAACTTGAGCGCGTGCGCACTTCTGCGTGTAGCAGCGACGCACCCTATAGGTCGAAGAGGAATGTGACGCGCGCTCCCTACCTGCATGCTAACAGAATGGCCCTATACGGTGAAAGTTTCTAATAAGCCCTGGGCGATACCAACAGAGGGAGCAGGTTTCCTAGCAACGGAGGGTCCTTGGTCGGAACTGCACTTCGCTGGTTCACAAACGACTCTGAAATGCACTCGTTACGGGCGCGTCGCTACCAGCAAAATGAACACTCCCGACCACCGTGGCTCTTTTCAACCAATGAGGGGTGCTTCTGCTCAAGGTGGATTGGTCTAATTCACAAGTTAGCCACACTGAATTGAAAGCGGGGATAACTCATTTATCGCAGGAACATGAAAACATAAAACTGAAAGAAGTGAAATAAACTTCATTACAAATAAATGTCATTTAAACTGATAAATAGTTTCGGATGTTGTTATTAACTATATCTGAACGTTTTAAGCCACATTAAACAAAACACTGAAAAAGAGGTATGAAGACCAAAATAGTCTGGCACCACTCCATTAACAGATGACACTGAAAAGACAGATTCAGGGAACTTAACAAAATGGCTTCCCTGTGAGTAAGGTTTATTCTGGTGGCTTGATTAGTCGATAACCAAACGTCTTGCCATGCACCGATGTCTTAATGCAACCACTCGCATCCAATACCCACAACATCAGAAAAAGAAACCCTGTTTGTCACAACACTTTGCTTGTCTTTAAAGAAATTTCATTTCCTATTATGCCTGTCCGGTGAGCTAAGATGGGAGCACAACAAACACCCCAAATCACGGCCTTAGGCGGGCCCGTAACTGGGTTACACAGCCGTCTCCCCGGAGCATTAGACGGGGTTGGGGTTTGAGGTGTCGCCAACGTCAGTTCTCGTTCCATCCAACCTCGCCTCCGCAAAGGTGATCAAGCTGCCAGGCGGAATTATCCGTTTAGCAGGTTTTGGCGCTGCACTCGCAAGGGGGAGCCGACGGAATGTTCAGAGGGCATTGAACGGTAAAGCGTTCATCCAGCGGACTCTTCAAATTATCATGTTTTCATGGTCGGAAAGCAAGGAGGAAAAAAATCACTCGTGAACGAGAGAGCCGAGTTCTGATGAGCCACTTGAATAATACTTGCGATGTAAAGCCGTGATGAAACACGACTATATGCAGGAAAGTATCTCTCAACTTTAACAGGGAAGTGAACTTCAAAGTCAAAGAATTAAGAAATAGCCTGAATCTTCAGTCAATGGAGAACAGAAATCTCATGAAGTGTTCGATTTTATACAGCAGTGGGGGGCCTTCTTCAGTGAGCCCAACTGCAACCTGTGGACCAACTTGGAACTGACGACAGGGCATGCGCGGCGTTCCCTTTTGTCTGTTGGTGGGGGCGGGGGGGGGGGAGGGACGCTTTGCAGATCGCACCTGCCGGGGACCGAGCGCACATTCGGCCGCTGATCACTCGTGACAGCTCGCATGCCGCAGTGAAACTTGTGTTTTTGCAGACGTACCATCTGCCCCGGTTGCCATTTTCTCTTTCCCCCCACGGATCCCCCCCCACCTCCAACGGTTTGACGGCGTATAAACTTTGGCTGAAAGCGTTTAATGATGGACAGCAGCAGCGGCAACTCACAAGTCAACGGCATTCAACGAGGGGCAGGCATGGTGTCGATGTGAAATAAACCAGACTCGGCTTCTTAAGTCTTGCAGAATAAAAGAAAATTCCCAGGAAGCGAACAGAAAACAGTTTCCTGTCAAAACATCTGTTGTATGCTGTCCATAAACACAACCACTTTTTCCGACAGCTTTACTCCTGCGGGAGCAGTTTGGTAGTTTCTGATTATTCTGGGCATTATCCGAAAGTTTCTTTTCCACTGTTATTTTTCAACGGGCTGTTTCTCCCGTGTCCTTCCTTCCATCTCTCTGGGAAATACCGGCTACGACATATACGTTACCGAAGGTTGACTCGGCACTGTGGGAAACGCATTCAAGTATCATTCTCCTTAAGTCTTAAACAATTTGAATGATGGGAAGATAATGAGCACAACCTTCGACGAAGGGGGGGGTGATCTTATGTGCCGTATGTCAGATGCTGCGGAAAGCGCAAAGATTGCGAATGACTCAACATACGTGTATTCATCTCCCGAAACTCCAAGTAGATGAGCTTTTATTTATAGCTTAATATTTTACTTCTAAATTTGATTCCTAATGTGCATATCTGGACATCTCTTCTCGACGATCCAGGAGACTGTTTCAGGGATGAGATTGAAGAAAAATGAAATATTCACGAAATGATTACCACAGGTTTTAAGGGTCCAAAAGCAGCGTAGGATCTAGGTTTACATTTGGGTTTTAGCCTGGAGGCACCCCTTGAAATTCTAATTTCTTGTGGTCTTTATCAAAGTTTCTAAGTAAAAATATTTCAATGGTAAAATTAAAATTTTCCAGATTTTGAAAGCGATTGCTTGAAAAATCCTGAAATCAGGACAATCTAGCTGAAAATAAAGCTGAAAGCGGGAAATATCAACAAACCCCACACCTGCTGTTTTAAAGATTGACCTATCCTGACGGGGACAGTAAAGCAGCACTCCAACAGCCAAAAAGGAGGCACCACAGTTGCCTTGACAACACGGTAAGTTAATCGTCAGTCTTTTCACGAAGGGACAAATGTTACATATCACTGGAAAAAGATTTTTTGAGAAAATCGCACTTGGAGTTGGTTTCTATTTCAGACACTAATTTCCCTAGTATTTAGCATGCCTTTGACCTCATTAATGCTACTGCATGAAAGAGGGGATCTTAAATGACACAAAACCGCCAAAACAGCATTTATAGAGGTCACTTAAATTGTGTATTTTGTAAACAAACAAATTCGTCTCTTCGTAAAAACGCTAAAATTCATGCGACTTTTGTCTTGTCGTGAAAACGCGTTATTTTTTGCCATAGCGCGGGACGGGTGCAAAATTGTTGCATTTGTGTACGTTTCCAGAGTAAAATTCGTCTCTTCGTGAAAACGGCGAAACGAGTTTGCCCGTGAATCTGCCCTTTAGGCCCTATTGCTAACGCCAAATCTGTGGAAGAAAAATTTGCCTCTTCGTGAAATCGCAAAATGCGGTTTAGTTTAAATTTGCCCCCGGTAGATCATCGTGATTTGGTTGATTTCAATAGATTGGGGGGAAATGATTACACCAAGTTGTAGGCGTAGCACAGCTTATTTAATTTTGCCATAAACCAGAAATTTGCAAATATCATAATTTTGGGCCAATGTGTCTCTTCGTGAAAACGGTGAGGAAATGGTACTAAGTAGGCCTTTGAGCGTGTAAGAGTTGTGCCGGGGGCAGGGGAGGGCACTGGCCCAACGGTGGTCGAACGCGGCAAGAATACGCCAATCCACTGCGAACAAACTCGGCTTTCCACACGCGACGTTAACATCTTGTCTCCGATGCATGAGCCGCCAGGTCGCAGCAGAAATCACTCTCCGCGGTGACTGCGACAGCCCATTTAATGGAAGCTTTCCTCCCTCAATCGGACGCTCAGCTCAGCACGCGCTGCGTCATCCGTTGTCTCATCCGTGCGGCGGGTGTTGATGTGTGCGCCGGGGGCAGATGACGGCCGATGATTGAAGCCGGAACACCCGACGACGCCCGCGCAGCTCCGCTGGCGCTACGCTATTCCTCCGATAGAGGTCGTGCCTCGACTCTGTGAATTAACTCAAATAATTAACTTTGCATCTATGCTCTCTGCGTCCGTTTAGAAATGCGAGCAATTATCGATATCTCAGTTGAAGACTTCTCTTGACTGTGACGGTGGCGTAGCTAAGATTTTAATGGTAGGGGGCCACAAAGGGGCACCAGCATCTTATTGGGGGGCACCAGCTATCAGTGGTGTGGTTTTGGGGGGCAATTTTCTGTTAGCCTTGTTCAAAATCCATTCCTCTTTTTTTTTTTAGTGGGGGGGGGGTACCTGTGGGGGTCGGGATTTTGTGAGGGGCACGTGCCCCCGGGCCCTCCCCCAGCTACGCCACGGGAATGTGAACGTCTACACCTCTTTACGAACGGTTCCCATTGAAGTTTATTGGACAAATTAATTATCCCTGTTTGGCATATGTTTGTGATAGGCAAATCTATCTTTAGCTTGACCGTGGAACTCGCGTGTGCCCAAAAAAAAGATGAATGCTGCGATACAAATGAAAAAAAATTGGCACGGAAAAATATGGAAGCGGTTGCAATGGATTGTCGGGGTAGCACAAAATGTGCGTATTAAACGAGAAGAAAACACAATTTTTACACCAAAAGGGGGCCGCAAAATGATTCGCCGTAGTTCAGAATAGAGTATTTCTGTAGCAGTAACGTAAGAAAAGAGGTTGAAACCACATAGGCTACTCGAAATATGCGTACTGCGGTGAGTGGAAAATGGGCTATAGTTATGGGGTGCGTATCAATCAAAATGTTTTTTTTTTCAAATGAAGTTTCCCAACGCGCGCACACTGAGCAATGGTCCAAAAAAAAAGGTTCTAATTTCATGTCACGCCTGAGAGCCCAAACTCCATCAACAACAATCGCCACAAGACACGGTCATAACAGTATTTACAGAGAGCGGAGAAAATCCACTCCTAACCCAGATTTCTGGCAAAGTTCACTACGGTTCATCACACCTTGGCCCGATATAGCACTGGCCCGTCAGGATATTGCCCCGGTAGGGACTGGCGCCCTTGGAAAGCTTGGGACACACTGCGCGGGTAGGCCTACACTTGTCGGGCCATAAATTTCGGGCGAAACACTCATGTAGGAAATATTACCGACGTCGCGTCGCACTATCGGCTTCACTTATGGTATTAGCCCTAGAAATATTCCCCAATATCGCCAAGGTGCAGTATTTCACCGGCCAAGCTTCCGAAGGAGCCTTTGAATTTAATATCGTGCGGTCATTTTGACGCCGATTGTGTGAAAATCGGACATGCCTTTCTCGCGCTACCGGCATCTTATCCTGGGAACAGGTACTCGGTCAAAATAAAAAGGCATACTTTTCCACTTAAACAAGCTCACTGCACGCGGGCCGACACGCGCAGGGCCGTAAACTTTAAGTAACCATAACATCAAAACCCTACCTCAGATTGATTTAAAACTTCGCTTTTGTACTTATCCTAAGTGTCTACAAGTGCCAGCAAAGTTTCGAAATTCTCAGGCATGTCTATCGGCTCTGAGACAGTCCAGTAAAACTCGGCTCTCTGGGGGGTTAACGGAAGACTGCACAATGCATGGACAAATATCTGAGTAGGTACAAGAATTGGCATTGTATATGAATAAACTTTCCAATCGTCAAAAGGAGCCGTGCAAAGAAATCAAGTGAGGAATATTGAAAGGCTGGCTACCTTCCAAAGCCAGATAGCAACGCACGTGATGACCGTATGTTTATGCGCACGCGCATTTTGTGAGTAATAGCACTACTTTCATGAGTAGCACATGAATATTTAGCACCCAGTTGAAAGATGTCTAAAACCCTTAGTCTAGCAGAAAGTTGTGCGCACTTGGCTTTTTTTGTCACTAAGAGAACAGCTCCGAGTTACTCTTACCATACTGGGGTGTTAAATTTACCCCCCCCCCCTGTGTTATCAGAGGACTTCACCAACACTTTTCACTGGTGTTAAAAAGCTTGGTGCTAATTGGTGTTACCTTAACACCCTCCAATGCATTGTACTTCTCGGTGTACAAAGTAACACCCGCGGTGTTAAAGTAACACTCTATGGTGTGGTCATCTGGTAACCCCAAAAGGTGTTGATTTTAATACCAGAGCTTTTACAGTGTATAACGAGACGGCCCCTTTAAACAAGTCTGTGTTTTTATAGGCAAACGTCGGAGCAGAGGCGGCCCCCAGAGGGACCGTTATTCTTCCGTCAATCGGAACTCTTTGCTCAGGTCAACAGTCACTGCTCGCGGTGCATAACCGCCAGCTTCATCGACGGTAAGATAATACGATCGCGAAGTTGAAACTATTGCGAAATACACGGCCTGACACACAAACCTTTCGAACTATATTTCTCATAGAGTGTGCAAGGTGTTTGTGCGTGTGGTGGATAAAAGGCATTGTTGACTGAAATTTACCAACAACTACAACAGTTCAAAACCGAAAACGAAAATAACGATGCACGGTCATTTTCCAATCGGCGTCGGTTGCACGATCTCACCGTTTCGTCATTTTGGAGGCACAACGAAAAGTAAATTAACCGAAATGGAGTAAATTTTACACTTTCCACAAAACACTCCTGTCGTAACTTCCTCTCTGAACAGCTCTGCATAAATCAGAGGACAGTGCCCTCAGTCAGACAGGACTGCATTGTGGGAAACGTCGACCGTTTCAAAGGGCGACACGTCTTCTGCCATTCACCCTCTTAACTGGTATTTCGTTCGGAAGAGAGCTATACGGCTACTTCAGAGCACACAGCATGTTCAAAGTCATCACCTTCTGATTTTTCATTAAAATGCTTGAACCAAAGTTGGCCGACTACTCATAGCCTACCTCAGTCTCGGCTGAACAAGTCCTGAAATGTCAACCATGACTTCACAAGACGACTAACTTATCGCTGCGACCAAGAAAAGGTAAAAGGTCGCAAAAGGTCTGACTCCGTACCCTCTCTGACCGATCGGAAATGACAAATCAAAAGAAAAGGCACTAAACGGATCGGGACACTTGTCTTCTCCGATCATGGCTTTGGCGATCCTTTTCCGGCGGTTGCATAGTCTTTAATGACGTCGCACACAGTGCCGCCTAGTAAGTTTTCGTCTGTTTTTGGTCACACCGCCACATAGGCCTTGATTAAAGGCTAGTGCGTTTGTATTACATAACCGGTCATGATTAAATCAACAATTCAAAGCATGCGGGGTATGAAGCCAATTGAATTTAAACACGTGGACATCTACCAACAGTTCAAGATGTTCATAGGCCTACGTGAATCGTTCAACATGACTACATGTACTTTAGAATATAAATGACAGAAGAATTAGGTTGAATGTCATTCCACAAGTGATGTAAAACAACAACAACAACAATAAACAATCAACACCAAGAACAACAACAGCGACAACAACAAAAAACAACAACACTAACAGCAACAAGAACACAACACCACCAACAGTAGCTACAACAACAAACGAACAACAACAACAACAACAACAACAACAACAAACAACATCAACAGCAGCAACAACACCACACCACCAACAGTAGCAACAACAGACAACACACCAGCAACAACTAACAATGCCACCACCACCACAAACAAAAATAACAACAGCCACAAACAATACCAACGGCAGCAACAACAACAAACAACATCTACAGCAGCAACAAGACCACCAAGACCAACAGTAGCAACAACAACAAACGAACAACACAACAGCAACAACAACTAACAACGCGACCCCCACCACCACGAGCACCAACAACAAATAACAGCAACAAACAAACAAACTACACCAACAGCAACAAAAAACAACAGCAACAAACAAATAACACCAACAACAAACAACATCAACAAATACTACTTTCGCGGAACTGTCGACCGATATTATTGGTCTAAAATGCATGGTGTCCATGCGCACTCCCATGAGAGAAATATCAGCACGGGAAAAAACCTCGGCACGTGATAGAGAGCGGCCGCGCTCTCCACTTGCCTCCCGTCAGCGGTTAAACGCTTCATTTCACAAGCAAGCGTCAGAAATTCCCAATGCTTGTAAACAAAATCGCCCCCATTCCACCGGCGACCCAGTTCAATGTCAGCGCGAATTTGCGGGGCTGTGCGGACTGACGCAAGAAAGGGAAATGAAAGAAGAACCTGTACAGTTGAGTGTTCTACCGGAACGGAAGCCATCATTTATTGTATCCGGCAGGTCTATGCCACCCAACAATGTTCGTCATAACAGCCCGTGTTGACATTTGGCAAGCAGGCCGTTTGCAATCGACGTAATAGTAAAGTTCTATTACCCGGAAGGTCGTATAAGTGTCATAAAAAGATATCGTGCACTCAACACATGTACGCAGAACCATGCAGGGATCAATCCACTGCCGGTTAGCTAGTAAAAATGTAAAATTCTCTCTTTTAAAAAATATATGCCGGTATAATGACGTTACGTATCCCGTACTTTTGCACACGTTCACGTGTTTGAAATACGCACCTCTACAACGTGTAGTTGAATATTACACGATCGGAATAAAACATTTTTGAAGTGATTATAATTGTCAAGTACACAGAATTTGCTAAACCCAGACGAAAAAAGCGGTGAAACTCGCGGTCATTTATAATTATGTCTCTATGTAGGTCTCTGCAATTTTGAGCGTGCGAATCAGAAACCAAAGCAGGCTCCAGCCTAACGGTGCTTCCACACGTCACGCTACAGCAATTTCTCTCATTTTTTAAAAATCCACCAGTCCGTAACGGTGCCACAAGGCACCGAAATGTGACTGAAGTATGCACGGCACCAGGCTCGAATGGATACAGAGGGAAAAGGACATTGTACCAAAAACAGGTACTGTAGTTTTGATCTGTTCCCTGACTTTGCTCTGAACAACCGTCTAGGTAGGTAAGGATAATTATTCACAACAAAACATAACCCACCCCCTCCAAAAATAGATAGTTGCAAAGCCTGAAGGTAGACACTCTTTCAAATGGCGCCCCTCTCGTTTCTTGGACATGCACACAGAGCCAGTTTTCAACCCTAATGTTATCAGGTCTGCCCTCGGATGGAAGTCTCCAAAACCAGGGGGTTGATCCTGGACCATGTTAAAACAATCCCACATTTTCTTCGGTCCGACCAATTCCCTTTTTGAAAACGGTCGGGGTACCGGTGCTGTTCTTGCTGTCGGCGAAAATTATCCACCCAAACAAGCGCGGTCATCCATTATCCTGTGAACGCTTGACAAATATTTCGTCACGCATTCGTCCTCCAAAGTACCCTGTCTTCAATGTTTCATTCTTCATCGTCATGTCTTTTCCAACCCTGACCACACTGGCAAGCCTAAAACCATAACTCAAGCTGACCCGGAACTTCGCAGACCAGCACCGAGTCGGTGGTCCAAGAACTGAAGCTCATTTTCCTGAGGCCTGGAATTCTGAATTTCTATATTTTTCACGGCCACCTACATCTCGACGGACCACACACGCGCAGATAAGACAAGATCGTGTACTTCTCATTAGATAAGTTGGCGAGTTGATGATACCTACTTCAAACAAACATTTTACGAACACTTGACATTCCACAAGCGGGATCGAAGAAACTTGGAATTTTTATAGGGCGTAAAATATTCATCTATCAGCGGCCGAAAACATTCTTGGAGAAAAGTCGGAAAACAACGGCATGGGACAAATTAGGCCTATGCCGATAACGTATACGATTTCATACACCACGGTCACCCGAAATATCAACACGAATGAATGGTGGTTCATTACGTGGCCCGACTCGAGAAAAGACTAGTCTCAGCTCACTCCCATGACAGAAGTTAATGAAAATTCTTCAGTGAGAATTACGAACTATACGGTAATTGTTAACATCCAGCGATAGCATTGTGACAAATGATGCGTATCTACATGAATTTCTTTCTTTGGTACTATGTCAAGGAATATAAGCATCATGTATTAGATCTTTGAAACTAGTCTGAAAAATCGAGCGGGAAATTTACAGGGGCATCGGCGCCAAAGTGGAATGCCTTCGCTGGGGCTCCCCCCCCAAAAAAAACCGAGTGCATACTAGACAAACTGAAATCCAATCTAGCTGCCACGGCTAATAAGTACACGAGACCAAAAGGTGATAAAGAAAGGGGATCATTTCGGCTGTCACTGTGATAAGTTGGCATTCTGTCGTGTGCCGACCCCTGATGATGGATCAGCGTCCACATCAACTCCGCTGAGTTTGGATGGTCGGGAATCTACGTGTACTGTGGTTTCAGCCAACCCTCGTCGACATCGCGATCGCTGCGGATTGTATGTCGGTCCATGTCCACTGCAACCACCCACCTCGGCCCCTCTCAATTCGCTCGGTGATAAATCATCAACTACTACGAAGCCAAATTCCACACAAGATATCGGGTTTGCTCTTTCTGCCTCACGGCCGCGTTTTTGCCTACAGACAGCTACATGTAGTAAAAACTATACTCGCAAAACTGAGGTGTAACGTTAAAACGGTACGGGAAGGTTTCCCACACGTTTTTCAAATTAAACGCGAATTCCAATCCTTAATTAAAAAAACCTTCAAAAGCTGTAAATGTACACTTTTTGGAAAAATATGACTCAACCAAGGGTGATATTTTCTGCAAACTTTGGCCACCCAACTCAATTTTCTATTTTCTGCAATAGAAAAATGTACGCGCCGGTTAAAATTTGGTATGCTTTTCAGTCCTTTCCGCTTATTTCAAGACTTGACCGTTAGCGAATGCACCTCAGAACGGCGATATTTTGTGTCCTTTCAGCCGGAAAAATGGATAAACACTATAGTTCTACACTTTTTTTTTTTTACAAAATAACTCCTTTTTAAGAAAAAGAAAATAATAAGCCACATGTTATGAGAGAGTATAATTATGAACAATGCACTTGGGAAAAATGCGCCGGATTTTGTGGATTTGTTTTTCTAAACTCCCTGGCCGCTGTAATATCTGTCGTGTCAGGTCCACTTCCTGCTGTCTGTTATCGTGGCACTTGAAGTTGAATAAATCACGTCTGAAAGCGCACTGTGCGAGAACAATTGTGCTGACTTAATTGACCGAAACACGAAAATAATACATCTTTCACAGGTCCTCTCTTATTGTCCGCTTTTGGCTCGAGGCTCTTTCAGATAGCCCAAACTTGTTGTGGTCATTAAAAGGCATACAGTTTTTTAATGACAAGCTTCGATATGTCGAAAAGGCAAGGTCATTTGGGACCAAATCACCTGGGGGCCAATCTCATAGAACTGCTTAAGCACAAAATTTGCATTAAGCGTGAAAAAACCTTGCTTAAGAAAACCGAGGTTGCCAGATCAAACTATCTGATTGTCATGCTAACAAACAGGCAGCTAAATAGGATCCTAAAACAATAAACATTACGTGGAATTTTGGCTGGTTACCTGATTTATAAAGCAGGTTTTCTCTTGTTTGAGCAAATTTTGTGCTTATTTAAGCAGCTCTATGAAAGTGGCCCGCGCGCAGCAGCCTGACGGCCAGCCAGCTCAAAACTTGTTCGAGTGCGAGTCGGCGTGCGGCAGCGCTGATTGGGCCGACTTCACTTTATTTTGAGCATGCGCTGTTCAAATTTTGAACTTGCTCACCAGCAAATCTTTTTATATAGGTATTAAAGCTGTGATAATTTACACCTAGCGTTTAGGCTAACGAACGATGCAATATCCCCCATCGTTGATATAACAAGCTTTACTGGGTCAAATGCGTCCATTACTTGGTACTGGCGTGCTCTATAACTGCTCTTACAAAAACGACCTAACACGGGACGACAATGGCCGAACAAACAAATCAAACTGACAAAGGGCGGCGGGCTCGTAGGTAATAAAAGAAAAAAAATGACCAAAAATAATTTTGAATTATAAGCTCCAACTTCTAAAGTGATTATTAAGGGGTGTGAATTGCACACCGGGTCTTCCAGCGGTCATTTTCCTGTCGTAACCCTTCGTCTACACGCCGTCCTGGTCTGGAATGGAGCGGCAACTTTCACAAATGGTGAAAGGTTGTCCGCAAGATGCGTCTTTCCCGAACACGATGTGACATTTTCACCGAACACTAATTTTCTGAGGTTGTTTGTCGCCGTATTGTGTCTGGCTAAAAGGTGGCCGACCAAGGGAACTATATTATTTTTTGAGGTTCGGTGCATGAATCTTTTCCGATGAAGGCACCCTGTGCCATTTTTCGAGAAAGTAAAAAGGGCACTATTCCACTGGCCTTGATTTAAGTCGCATAGAGTGTTGCTGTGTAGGCCTACGCCTAAATGGAGACTGTGTCTTTTCACATTGCTGCAACTTGATTTGACTCTGAATAGTTTCTCTGATCATCGCATGAAGTTCTGAAAACGGCATTGATAACAAAGAGCCATCGTTCTATCACTTTCAGGAACGCCCCAAACAACACTGTCTGCGACTGACTTGAGGATACGTCTAACAGACTCCGACTTCCCAAGGACCAATCAGCACGGAGAGTCCTTCCAAGTTTGAATCGAGTATACACGGCGAGAAAGGCAGGCCGATTCATCACTGAGTGGGCCGGATGTGCGGGTTGTTTTACGGGGAAGCGCTCCTCCTATAGTCTCCTTTCAATAATTCGTTTTAAGAACAGCCGGCGCCCAGTAACCAAACGTCTGATGCCACCGTGTCTGACCCAGTGCTTGCAGACATGTTTTTAAATGTGAATCATAAAACGCCGGATTTCGTTTTGGCTGAAGACGGTAAACATTAACATACAATTGTGCAAATGACAGTAAGCTAGGTCAACGTCCTGATACCGAAACGTAAGAAAAACTCCCGTCACTCAACAGTCACCAACCTTCGAGGATTCCCAAGAACTGACAGACTTGGGAGAGAAAAATAAAAGGCACCTCGGCGACTATCTCTTGCTTATTGAGGATACCGAATGACTACAACCCCACACGGATTTCACGGTAATCTGACGTGGCCAAAACCGGTCGGTTAAGCCGGCACGGCAGACACCGGGGCACCGTCCCATAATTCCCTGCTCAGCCAACCAGCCCCCCCCCCAAAAAAAAAAAGCACAGAGGGGAACAATTAAATACAAATGTAATTGAGAGGCAGCTGTATCACTCACACTCACAGACGTCTCTGCTTGCTTGGAATCGGCTCGCCTCCTCATGCGCGCCAAGACAAGCAAAGATGCGATTGTTCCCCGTGCCGTATCCATGGAAACACCGGTGGCTCCCTCCCTCCCTCGACTTCCAAAACCAGTTTTCAATCAGCGGGCAGACAATGGTTTTGTTTGGAAGATGTCTAGGATTCGATTGGAGGAGAGGGTTACAAGGTTTTACACACGTACTGTCGGGTTTTGGCGCGCTTTTATCTGGGCGGTAGTGTGTGTCTTCGCTGATACGGGGATATGGATAGGTTGGCTCTTGTCAGTGCGATGGCGCCGGCCTGGTGGCGCGAGGGCTGGGCCGGCGGAAGAGCTCCGTGCCGCCCCAGCAGCTTCGGCTGCCAGGCATGGCTTCCGGAGTGATAGAGATGATCACAAGAGCGAAGACAAGACACAAGCCAGATCAATGCGACAATGGCAAGCGAATTAGGGAGAAAAACCCACCGTCTAGGGTAAAAAAGCTATCTCATTTCCAAATTGTAGACATTTCGCCAAAGTGTATGCTAGATTAAGTAACCGTACACTAATTAAACTCAGACGTTTTAGGTTAAGAGCTGAATTGTTGGCAGCGTGTTCGTTTTCCTTTGGTGCCTCGGTGGCATAAGAAAACTTCTCCGCGAGCGTAAAACAAGCAACTTCGTCTATCCGCGAACACGGACTGGAATCGAGACTATCGAAGTACGCTTTTTCTCAGGGGTTAGTCGACAATAGTCAGAGCGGCGTCACAGACTGGCATCCTGTCCCTCTCTGACTACGGGTAACGGAAAACAACTTGTTGCATGGGCAATCCCATCAGTCTAATTTTTAAAAACTCACCAGCGAGAATTGTCATAAATAGCGAACGACAGCCCCGGGGAACCTACGAAATCCATACCTGCAATAAAGATTAAGCTTTACATTATGCAGTTTAAACACAAGGGAGCACGCGCAATTCGATAGGCCAATGGCGCTACAGAAGTTGTAAATATTTGTAAGTTAATAGAATTTTTATGGCCTACAGGCAAAACACGAAACCCTCAGCGAAGTGACTGTATATTCGCGGACATATGATATCTCCAATTGAGCGAACTTCATCCCAGGCCGGATTAAAGTTTCCACCTTTTCTTTACGAATATTATTGGCCGTGCAGAAGGATGACATTCCTCGAATATCCTAGTGGCGTCAGCGTGTGTACTTTTCTGAATCGGAGTAGCACAATTCTTTGAGAAGCGGGCAAACGTTGTGGCACCGGGATTTATTGAGGAGGGTGACAAAAACAGCCTCGAATTACAATTTGGAGAACTGCTGAGAGAAAGCGGGGACAGCAAGACAAAAAAGTTGGTGATCGACTGGACGGGTGTCATGTTCGGACTTGAGCCTCGGATCGAGTGCGCCGGCACGCCGCCTTCCGTTCCCCTCCGACTCCCCCCTGGCGAAAACGCGGCGGGCTCCGCGCGCCAATTGCCCCGGTGAGCAAGCTCTCACTCAGCGCGCACGGCCTGGGGGCTGGCTTTTTTTTTTTATTATTAATCAAGAGCGCAAACAAAACCTGCACAATGGGCCGTACAGGCAACAAGTCAACAGCGGAGACAATGGGGGCGGGCGCTGAACAGCCTGCCAAGGTCGTCCCCGCCGCATTGGTCCACACAGGTTGGGCTAGCCTGCCCAAGAAATTCGCTAAATCAAAAGAACACTCTTGAAAAACTTAACCAAGACAAGCAGCTAAAACCAATAATGGTGTAAGTAAAACCACAGCTAGAATTGTCGAAAGAAAGACTCCACATTTCTGGTCGTAGACCTTTAGCACAGACATGCTTGTACTACTTTTGCACGACTGTTCTCGTGACAATGCCTAAGAAAACATGTGACAACCCAGTGCAACGTATCATTGCAAACTCGTGTTTAATGCTATGGGAGACTTTGAGACGCTTGGTGGCGACAAACATACCAGTCCCTTTTTAGCTGTTCTGAGCATGCGCACATTGTTCTGAGCATGCGCAATACCGTGAAAAGGGACCGATATGTCTGCTGCCACCTAAAAAAAAGTCTCCCATTGAGATACATGACAAGACGGTGCCTCGAATGGCCATGCATTCGCGATGCCCTCTTCGGGGGGAGAACACTGATTTGTGACGGGTGCGAGGAAACCGTTGGGAGAATAACGAATGAAGTTGACCAAATTATTTGCATAGTTCAGGTTTCCGCCAGGGCCAAACCCCCCCCCCCCCGAAAACGGCACAAAACCACGACGGGATGTCATTCTGCGCCTGGCTCAGTGGGGCGCTCATTAAGGACAGAAACGTCTTTGGTGCCTTCCCCTTCTACACGTAATTAGCCGTTGCTACGGGTCGCGACTAAAGCCCCAAACTGTTAAGGGGTACAAAGAGATTCGAATGGAAATATAACAACGCTTCGAAATACAACCCTCTCCAGCATGTCTCGAAATACATCCCCCTATCAGTCTAATAACTGAACGTCCTCCTTCGTTTAAGATTGGACGGCGTTTTGGCCACCAATTGAAGAAATCTTTGGCATGGAAGTTTGATTTGAGCTGGGCATCTGAGGCAGCCGTGAATGCGACCAATTCGGCGGGCTTCTTCTGTCCTAGAAACTGCACAGACAGATGTCACCTAGCCAATCCACAAAGCGAGTGGAATGTATGTTTTGCAAGGGAAAAAACGATGCACATGCATAGATATACAGATGGTCGCTGTTAGAGCCTAGTTTCTGTGCATCTGCTTTCGGGGATGTGATACATGCTCCGCTAACGCTACCATGGAAGGCATGCTTCTCGATACTTATCCAAGTAGAGCCAGGCGCAGCGGTCTCCGGACGGTATTTTAGGGTTCCTGTTAAGGGCATGGACGCATGGATATGAGCTGGGCTTAACGCCATTCCACGGTGTATGCGCTGAGCCAAGAACAACTGAAGACCAGGTCAGGGGTGTTGATCTCTACGAACCAGTCGCCCAGGTACTGGCAGAGGTAGTCTTGGTTGATATGCCCCTGCAGTTTGATTGGTTCACTGTGATTGGCTGATGAAGCGCGGTGTGCTTTCCAGGACTTCCTCTTCTTGCACATAGCATGCACAGCCTAAGGCTTTAGGTCCAGGGTGGTCCTTCAGGCCAATGCAGTATCGGTCCCTTCGCCCTGATACTGAAAGGGAAAAGCCTCATTGGGGAGTCATTCACGATGTGTTGAACCTAATCGAGAGACCCTATGGACTACCCGATGACCTTGTTAGGGCGGAAACCTTGTATAATAAGGGCGATTCATAATACTGCGCCTCCAAAAGTTTACAACGCGTCGGCAAATCACAACGGCGAAAGCTGCCGACCCTTTTTAACGCGCATTGGGTCGACAGATTTCGCACACTGTGATTGGCCAACGCGTTGCAAACTCTTGGAGGCGCACTACTGTGAAACGCCCGTATCAGGAAAGAAAACAATGAAGAGCAAAGGATTGGGCCCCAAAATGTCCTTGTCATAAGCAGAATGTTGTTTTCACAGTAGTCCATAGTTTGGTCTGGCTATAGCCACTGTCTTTCAGTCATTCCACACGTATGCCGACTAAAGGCTATTCTTCCATAGAGGATGCGAATTGTATTCAGGACTAGCCACTGCGGGGGGGGGGAAACATGTTTAGGACTGAAAACCAAGGACGGACCCGGCTACCTGTTCCGGATTGTGTTTATAGTCCAGTCACACTGATCAGCTGAGACAATTATTCCCACTGAGCCCAAATCGATGCCACCATGACGCGGACGACAATCGCGATGCTGTGCAAACCCACGGGATGCTGAATTCGCTTCCAAAGGACCACTGCTGCAATAGAAGCCGATCAACTCATCTTCCGTGTCTTCTGATCAAGCAAGCAATACCCGGCTACTCGAATGTTTCCAAGAAGACCCTCGCCACGATTACCTCACACAGCCGTGCTACACCCAATTAAGCTCACCAAACCCTGTCCATACCTCCAGTATCCGGCCGAACAATCCCACCGAGGACTCTGCATGGAAATGCGCGGGTCTCGAGTATTAGGCCCTAGTGCAGCATTGTACAGTCTTCTGACTGTCCAAGCTTCGCACTCCCCATCGGGGATTCTTGAAAAAAAAAGAGGTGTGGGAAATGAAATAAACCTCACAACCATGCAGCCATCAGACCTACACTACAGCATTGCATGCCAACACGAAAACCTGGTTGCCGAAGTTTAGTTTGAGTAAATACAAATGAACGATTCTCGAAGCACTACAAACCACATTATAAACTCTCAAATGATTGTCTCTGCGAGATACTAAAAATTTATTGATGGCATTGCAACTCCCTTTTAGGAAGATAAAATTTTTTGACTTTTTTCAGAACTTCTCTTTGAGTGATGCCTCGTTTTTGTATTGTCTGGGGAGGAAAAAATCGCGTTTTTTCGCGTACTGCACGGTACTGCGTGGTCCTGCAATTGTTCGTACATGGGCCCTCTTGGGAAGTCTTGTTTTCCGGGACAAAATTGCGGTCTGCAGGGGGGCTCTATGAATGATGACCGACGATTCCTCAATTTCAAAGGGTTTTTTCGCGGTACAACCCCTAATGAGTGTGTTCTATACGCGCACCGCGGGCTGATCAGGGGGTAATTGAGTTGTTGATCGGCCGACCAAAAAGACGAGGAGCCATCCAACTAAAAAAAAGGGGGAAGGACTGTTGACGAAACGACCCCGCTTTTGTTCCGTTTGGCCATTTGAAGGGGGGGGGTCGATTTCTGGTCAACACAAGGAGACAAATTGGTTTCCCTGAAACAGAAAAAGAAGAAATTCCAGTGCAATCGCGAACAGTGACGGATATAAGCCTAAAGATCACAGTACTTTACAGCGGTCTCATTACACACGAGCTCATTTTAAACTTTCTGTCAACCAAAACCCATGAACTTAAGACATTTGGCCGAGCCATGCCACGGATTTCAAGTTGGTTTGACCTCGTTTCACCCTTTGTGTGAGACAAAGATGTCATTGTATAAAACCCGACAACAAAATAAAACACACGTACGTCAGCCACATTGAATGAAAGCGAGGTTATCTTTTTGTTTTTAAATTTTCACCTGAGAATACACATGAAAGCACTAAAATAAAACTTCATGACAAATTAATGTCATTTACACTGATGAATTATTTAAAGTTTGTGATTTATTATATCGAAATGTTTTAAAGCCATATTGAATAAAAAAAGTGTGGCCATATGCAGCAAGGTATGAGACGGAGAGAACCCCCCCTGCTTTGTGTTGATCATTGTCTCGCAGGAATCTGGGGAATTCCTTTCAGACATCTTGGGGGATGTGTTAAGTAACAATAGTCTGGAATGTGTATAGGGATTGGACATGTTGGGGGGGGGGTACCCCTCGGTCTCATTTCTTGCTGGGAATAAGTGTGGCATACAACCCAAAATAGTCAGGGACCACCCCTTTTAACAGTTAACATTAGATAGGATACATTCAAGGAATATGATCAAAGAATGGTTTCATTGTAAGTAAGGTCTATACAATTCACAGTTCATAAATCTTAGTGTAGGCCTACCCAACTCTTTCTTACACAGAGCTACAGGCCTTCAGACAGACCGGGGTATACACGATACTTCTAATTCTGGCCATGACCACAGACGGAGCATGTAATCTGCAGAACTTTTACAGCCAAGTGCAATTCATTGGCGGCTTAGAATGTTGCACCTGGAATCACTAATAATGCCGATGGTTTGGGCTAATTCTATGGACACCTCAGCATGCTGCAAAGACAGCTTGTTTACCGTCTTCTCCTGGATGACGTTCGGTTGGGACCCCGCAACAATAGCAGACAAGGGGTATAGAGAAAGAGTGAAGGGGGGGATGCAGCCCAGATTAGCCCCGGGCCCGCCCCCCCCCAATCAAAAGGCCCAGGTGTGCCGCTGAGACATACAAGGGGGACAAATAGGTCCCGTGTAATCAACGGCGGGGTTTATTTACGGCTTTGGTGATACGCGTTACACCTAGCATTGGAGCCCTCTTCACCGAATCATAACTCGCAGTGTGGATGGAGCAGAGCATTGAGAGCTGCCTGACGGATGTCTCACTTTTAAACCGCTCGCTCGGCACACCTGGCCGCAGTTATTTTTCTATCCAGGAGGATTTGCCAACCATTATTTTCTATCAAGCTCGACGCTATACTCAACCTTCCTTCCTCCATGACTCAAAGAATAGCCTTTTAGAGTATAATCTCTGAATTGTTTGGGAATAGTTTTGTGTTGGTGGCTTGTAATTGCGTAAACAATCTAGGAGGGCGTGCTTTGCGATGTTTGTGACAACGCGTGCCTTCAGAAAAATGGTTTCAAAACAAGTTTCAAGTAAGAAGACCAACTGATTTTTTTAAAGAAATACAAAGAAATTTGAAAAAAAAATTCTTAGGAATTTCTGTGCTTAAGGAATGGAGAATACATTCGTTTTTAACAACAACAGAAGGATAGGATGTAATTATTCACGGACATAACGTTGGCTTGCGTAAAAAATGAAAGCGTATGTAGTTGATTATATGGCACTTCTGCGCAGAGCAATTTTAATTAGAAAGCAGCAATGGTGAATGGTCATGGACGCTGACACAAGACGATTCCAAACACTTGGGCACTTCGTTAACAGCCTTTGTGATATCAAGATTCCCAGCGGAAAGGTAAAAGGGCCGAGCAGGAGCAATTTATGGGGTGGACTTACGCAAATCTACCTGAACAAAACAACGGGGATTGTCCGGTGAACTCAAGAAGGGGGGGGGGAGTCGAAGTGGACCAGATTGGACACATTCTTGAGTGGCGCGCAGTAATGCGGTCTAAAGTGGCAGAAATCAAGGCGTTGCAAAGGAGAGTTTTGTTAGCGATGCGGTGGATATAATTTAGGAGGACAGGAGCGGTAAAGGGAGAGCGTCAACAGGTTTTCTCTGTCATTAAAATGGAACTGGTGGCGGGGGGCCCCAGCGGGTAGCGTGTTTTGCACCGCGGTGGGTTCGGAGAGCAGCCGGGAAGGATGGAATTGGGTCGGTGAAGAGTCGAGGCACAGCCAACAAAACCGGAGCGCTGCATCAAAGTTTTAATCAGCAATATCGAGGAAAAAAGCAGTATACGTATGACAATTTCGGGCACAAAACGGATTGGGAACCTTGGAACTATTTCTGAACTATGGTGCAGTAATGAGAAACTATTGAATCAGCATTTCGGTCAGCGAGTCTCGTAGAAAACGGCGCGCAGGTCGGCTGCTGCTCGATTTCACTTATCTTTGTTTCATGAAAATCGCGAATGACAGGCATCGCGCGCTGTGCCCTGCGAGGTTTATCGTCCCCCAAGCCTTTGTTGGCGAAAGAGGACTGCCGAGTTGGATATATACAGCAATTTCTTGCACTTCATTTCAGCAACAAAGTTCACTCGCCCAGGAAATGAGGTGTGCTGTAATTTCCAGAAGGCTATGCCTCAGAATACGGTATAATCTTATTAATAAAGAACGCGTCATGTAATCTGGTAAATTAAGTAGCGTTGTGAAGACCCTGTATTGACTAAACGGGTGAGATTATTAAAGGAATCAACAATATGTTTACTCAGTAATTTACCTTTATCACACGAATAGGCTTCTTTACAGATACAAAACGATACTGCCTACTTTTGACTGGTCGCACTTCGTAGAGAACAGGTTACGTTGGGAAATGATTAATTTGTTATTCCTGTGCTTTTTAAAAGGTCCATTTTGGAAAAAAAGGATTCAACAATACAATGTCACTTTACAAGCCAACGGTACTAATCTCGCACTAAGGAAGGAGGTCTTTATGTACGTAGAGTGGATAAAGGGGTGGGGCTGAATCATTTATAATCGAGGGGGGCCTTCAATTTCAATTAAAATAAAACTGGTAAAACATGTCCTTGATGATTGATCGCGGGGTATCTTTGCGGAGGTTCATTGTCACTGTTTTGTATAAAAGGAAGGGACAGTTAGAAATCAGGATAAATCACGATTTTGAGTAGATAGGATTTTGGAATAACTGCACAAACAGCGACATAGCCGTACCCAATTTTTTTCTGAGCCGCAAATAAAGGTATCCCACGTCCGTACAATCTGCAATCGTTCCCAGATGGATCGGCACCCACACACACCACCGACCACAGCGCGAGGAAAGAGGCTCCTCTATACCGACCAACCAGATAACCATTGTCACTAGTCTACATAGTTCGGTATACAAAACCGATTTAACACCTCGGGGTGTTAATCAGTGGGCACAAGCTCACCGCCAGCAAAAGGGAGTAACGGTAATACACGGACTGTTTGCTGACCACTATCTGCTTTTATAGCCCTAGCCCCCCCCCAGCGAGTCGATAGCCGATCAAATTAGCAAGAATCCTAGGGAGCACGCGTCTATTCCGCGTTGGAGAAAACCGGTCTTTGCAAAAAGCTGTGGATAGATACCCCTCATCCACTCCTAGTTATGGGAAAAAAAGTCCGGAAATTGGTAATGTTTTACTCACTTTTTGAGGACGCACTGATCTACAGAAAGAATTTTTAAGACTCGTGTAAAAAGAAACATAGAGCTGTTCCTATCTTGGTCGCAGATTAAGCAAACAAGATTTTAATCTGGAGATTATGGTAAGCGGGACGCGCAAGTTATAACAGATACCTTCAAACTAACCGCACGTTTATTTTTTTGTTGGTACAGGGCTTGGGGAAAAAACCACGTTCAGAAAGAATACCCAAAATTTTAACAACGGACTTGACACATTTTTACAAGCTCCTATGCCAAACATTATTTTCACGCAAAACAGGTAGCTAACGTCATTAGAACGAGTCAGAAAGAGTCATTATACATTTGATGCACACTGCTAATGTAGTCATGATTCTTTATTTGGCGTATTCAACGATAATTTTCAACGCTCTCGTGCCAAATTCCGTCTTATCGCGCCCTGACAAGGCCGACCTCTATATCTCAACGCCGTTGGGAGAACATTTCTTCGGCGAGTCCTTCCGAAGTATGCCTCTCTCTTGCGTAATTATCCCGCGGGGAGTTCCCACTGCACTCTCGTCACACAAATCCCCGGGAAACTCAGTCACAGTTCAAACACCCACAGTTCACAAAGGTTAGTTGTAGCTCGTGGGGCAAAAAAACTGGTGTGGCAGACTAAATCACATAAATTCTTTCTGCTTTGCTTGTCAAAAACAGGGCGTACAAATGGTCCAGACAGACAGTTGAAGTGGGGTGAAGCAGTGGCGTGACTACGGGGGGGGGGGCGAAGGCAACATACCCCCTCTTCCCGGGGAAAGTCCACGCCCGTCGGGGGGCCCACTAACTCCATTTGAAATTTAGAAAAGTACACAGTCTTTGTACAAGCCACGGTTACGCTCTAAATATGTGCTTAGAGTTTCAACTCATTTCCAAACACTTTTTGTACCCACTTTTTAAACATGCTTAACCGCGACATGTTTATCAATCATTATGCGCTTACGAATGTGTTCAAATGCTAAGCGGATTTTAAAAAACTACACACATACCATGGAACAAGATTTTACATTTAAACACATTCCTAAACACATTTTACCGTACTGAATATGTCACGGGTTAAAAGTGTGGAAAAAGTGGGTACGGAAAATGTATTAAACTCCAAATGTTGTTTTTGAAGTGTAAATTTGTTTTCGGTGCCCCTTCGACTATTACAAATGAGCACAGCAGAAAGATTACCTCAGTTAAACCATAGACAAAGGACACAGACATTTAGTCTTCTAGCCCATTCGTAATAAATGACCATTTCGACAATGACAATGACCTAACGTGGACATTGGCCATCTTTCTGCCAAATAGTGTAACCCTGTCTTGAAATGCACGTCAAAAATCCAAGTCGAATCACTTCTGAATATGAACGCAAACATGCCCTGCCAAACACGGTGGCCCTTACATATGTAAACTTGTAAACGTGTACAAAACTCCCACACAACACGGAGAAAATTTCAAATCACTGCTATTTCAACCAAATTCAGTTTCCTGGGTTGAAATTTCGACTGTGTGTCCCTTATATAAAACACCTCAATTTGCGACGGATGAATGACGCTTGAAAATTCCTCCTTTTTGAGTAAATTTGAAATATGTATTTCGTGAAATTCTCGTGGGGTACCACTTCAGTACCCCACAAGGATCAAAACTGGCCTTGTGGGGTACCTTCCATTGTTCCGGTACCCCACAAGGCACCATGCACAAGCGCGTTATAGTTTACATCCCTGAAGACACAGTCACATAAAAAGGGGTTCTGGTCTCGAAGCAAACCGGAACCTGGCCCCGTGAGGCGGAATCAAGCTGGACGTGTGCCGTGGTGATGACTCTCGCGCGATCACGAGAGATTTCATTCCCACTGATATTTTACGACATACGGACAGAGGGGGGGGGGGCTCTCGACGCCAATCATGCGTGCGTTGGGGGATTTACGGGTCGATGAACTGTGGTCGAGCAACCCAAGTGGTATAAACCCGGCTCATTCCATGAAAAAAAGTACGCCACAGATCCCACTGAATCATAGGGCAAAGGGTACCGGCATTAATTGGACCACAGACTTTCATTAGAATCACCCCCATTTCTCTGCACGGTGAAACAGAACGCTGTGCACAAATCGAAGCTAACAACAAAGTGCACGAATGGTTTACCGAGAAAGTGCTATTAAAAAATAGCTACCGCTGGAGAATCCACATCAGGAACGGAGCACTATCCCTGACCTTGACAGGACGCGCAAATACAGAGGGTCTCCGAGTGACGACTGCGCGCGTGGGAAGGGCCTCCTCAGGTTTAAACTGTACAGAATATCGACTTGCAAAACGTTTTAACGGAACTACGGACAGTGACAACACAACTTCACTGGGCAGAGAAAGTTTGACGAACAAACGACGTTACCTAGCAAAGTGTCACGTGACAGACATGACAGCCCTAGTTTCTGTGGCAATGTTTTCGCTTCATAGCAACCACCACTTGCATTTGGTCAGGACATGTGCGTTCGGGAGAGAACTTTGGAAGCTGCGGTTTACAAACACAAACAGGGCGCTCGTTCTTCGATGTGCGAGAAAATGGATTAAGCGCGAATACTTCTGAGGTTTTTATTTACTGGGCCTCCCACTTCGAGGAAACCAACCGAATGAGATGAGTAAACGAAAGCACCATTGTGCGCTGGGTGGGAAGGGCCGGGAGTCTAGCGATGGTGTCTGAACGGCCGGCAGAGTGGCCGCGGCGATGCGAAAACACCCGGCAAGCTTTCTTTCCCCATTCACGGCACTGGAGCCGCGCTGAGCAAACCCTTCAACGCCATTGAGGAAATGTTTGAAAAATAGATTTAAGCGCTTATAGAATGTCCGCGGCCCGCCGAGCATGTCAATACCTACCTGGCGGCTTGCCGTCGGCCGTTCACGAGCAAGAAATAAAGCTCTAAACACATTGGGGATATCACCCTCAGTCAACACCTCCTTTCATATGCAAGGATTACGCGTAGGGATTAAATTGACAGGAGAATAAGAGGGGATGTATAGACTTACCACGATCGAGGTGTAGCTAGCCGAATCTCCGTCTTCGCCTTCTCCCCCCTCCGGGTAGCCGTTCATTTCTATGTATTCCAAGCCTTGGTCTGGGAGGTTGGCCGGTGGCTCTACCCCCGGGGGAGCCTGGGGTTCCCCGGGCACCGGCTGGGTCCGGACGGCCTGGGTGCCCACGGCCCAGCACGGCAGCAAGACCAAGGAGTGGGCCACGAGGATCACCAAGAGCCGCACCGTCGCCCCCGCCAGCATCACGCCCGAGTTCGGCCGGACAGCTCCGCCGCGAATTGGAAATCCCGACCGGTGACCCATTCCAAGGGCATCCGTGTTGTTGTAGAAAAACAGATGGGCCGGTGCACACGAGAAGCTCGAGGTTCTAAAAGCACAGAGTATCGAGAACAGGGGCAGTTCACGAGAATTCAGATTCGGAGATGGGGAGAAATTCCGATGCGATCGACAGGCCGTCTGGCCCTTGAGTGTCACCTCTAATCAGCCGGGCAGGGATTTGAAGTTCGCGTTTGCCTCCTCCGCTGAAAACTGATATCGCCGGGGCCGACCAGGGGCAAAGCCGTCCGCTTGCTCAGCATTGGTGATACATGAGTTGAAAAACAATCAGCCAACAACTCTAATCCCGTGAGTGTGCTAACTGGGCCTGTACACCACGACAGCCTACACCAAAGTGTGACTGAGCCTCACACACACACAGCGTACTTAAACAAAATCACAACCAAGCCATACAATTAGGACGAATTCCCATCACATTATTTTGTCTTCAGAAACGCAGCAAGCCGTTCCAAATCTTCGTTTTCATACATCGACCAATCCCGAACGACTTCGCATCATATTCCACCCCGAAATTCCTGACGTCTGACCAATAAACGCTGAGCTCAGTACGGTTTGTGATCCGGAAAAAAAAAGAAATCACGATTCCACAGCAGGCCGTGAGTCTATAATTACTGTACTGAGGACTTCAAAACCGTGTCGTATTCCTCATCCGCAGTCGCAACACAGGTGAATCACAGTTCAACCCGGGAACGTTTGAGGACTATCAGTGTTGGGAACTTCCCTCGTCGATAAACAAACTATCATCGTGTGCGAGGGCGGTCACCCACCGTCAACTTGACAGCTCTGAAGTTGGCCATCATCTACAACAGATTCACCACAAACCATCCGCAGCGCACTAGCCAGAATGTGGCCAAGGAGAGAGGCTCGGCGGATGCTTGCCACGAACAACGGACCCTATTCTGAAACTGTTTCCACACGGCGCTACGAGGATAATAGCGAGCTGTCATGTCATTCTTGCGTTTTTGTACCTGGGCTGGCTCGGACCTCAATTGCTCACTGGTGCGTTGGACAGTCGCCGAGACTGCCTTTCTTGCTCCTGACAGGCCGCGAAGCCTTTTTTTACACAACCGCGGATTACGGCGACCACTGCAGCTGCCCGCGTGCCAGTACTTTTGTGTGTAGTTTTTTGTGTGCGCCACTTCCATGTACAATTACGGTGTCTCGAAAGGAGACTATCTCTTCGCTCGGTTGGTTTTAGATTGAATAGTCTCCGTTCGTGAACCTTATCAAAATTACAGTTCGTTTCTCACTGTGTGTAATCTGTTTTTTAATGAACTGAGTGTCACGCTCAATTGAGAAGGCTTGGTGTAACAAAATTCTGTGGTTCTCTGCCCAACTCGCTAAAACTGTGTTACTCACATTACTTTCAATCCACTGAGTTTCTAACGTCATTCTTCGATTGCTTAACGCTATGCATCAGTACAAGTATTCCAAACATGTTTCATATTTCAGCATTGTTAAAAACTGTAATGGCACGATAGTGTTAACGAAAAGTGTTTGACTGCTGAACACAGCTTTATACTGCGGGTTGGTGGTCAAGGCCGATCGGTCTTTTCTACGCGCGCTTGTGTGCGCTGCACTTTTGGTCACACAACTTTGCACATTAGTGAGATTGGGAACTACGGATGAAATCCCGATTGGAGGTTCTGGGCCACCTTGACTTTGGCCCCTGAAAACTTAAACAATACGTCCGGGTGCATGGGTGTCACTCGTGCTCATTTTGTGGAGTCTGTGTTACTACATTGTGGTTTTGCCGGCGGAAATACTGTGAAGAGCAAAACCACCATTACATTTGTAAACTCACAATAATTTGACATACCTTTTTTTTTCGAAGGTGCACAAAAGTCATGGTCCCTGAGCGTACAAAATATTTTGCGTTCGCTGTCTTGCGAACCAGTGGTTCGGAATGGGGCCGGCGGTTACTTGTGCGCAGTAAGCGCCAGACAGGTTTTTGTATATGCATTACCAGTCGATTCGATTTCTTTTCAGAATTTCACAAACGGAAAATCATGCAAGAGGCCGGTGCTCCAGTTTACCTCCAACAAAATAAACCCGAAGGCCGCACTCACAGCTTCAACTAAACTTGGGAAGTCGCTATATCTGATCGGAAAACTGCTACTGACCAAGAAATGCCACCGGATAGTTAGTTTGCCCAACGACTTTCTTGCAGTGCGAGATCAAGATTGCTTGCTTTTCTTTGTTTCAATTCCTCTCACAGTTTCAAAATGGAGTTTGAAGTCAGTGACAGGCGAAGGCTTTGAGCAGTGAACCGCAATTTGTCGAGCGTTTTGAGTTTTTCTCCCGGGACAGGCAAGACGGCGATTGGTCTCAGTAATCTGCTGACAGTTCGTTTTTGTCAGCACAACCCCAACTCTCTCAATCCAATACTGATCAGCGACATCAGAACTCACAAGTTTTCTGACAGTGACCTGGAACTCACCGTTTGACAAGCATATGAGACATTCAGGCTATTGCCGGGGTCTTCTGCTCAAGTCACAACAAACGTTTCAGTGTTTCGGGGTGTAAAATTTAGACCGAGCAAGGAGAAAGCGACACAAAGCTGTGCATGGCTTGGTCCATGGTTCACCGCGTGTAAAATGTTGGCCTTTTCCGCTAAGTGTAAGATAAGAGAGTTCATGTACTCGATTGTTCACAAAAAAGAGGGCGCACTATACAAAACGATCGCAACTTCTGAAAAAAATAGAGGGCGCCTTCAACAATCTGATTCCTTGCTGTACACGCGATCTCGATCTCTTGCTCAGTGGAGCTAGATTTTGAGAATAACCATCAAGCAGTTGGGCAAATGAACATGGATCATTTGACAAGCACATGCATGGGTATAAATTCCTAGATCACGTAGAATATTGAAAATATTTCCTAAAGGGCCGATTGACAGCAGTTGTCTGAGAGAATGCAGGAAACTGCATTGAGGATCAGTGGCTTGTTCGCTGTGAGGAGAAAGTGTACCCCTGACTTGCTGCCACGTTTGACTGAAATTTCCACACCAATAAAAAAAAAAAAATTTCATCTTCTTTTTTTTGGGGGGGGGGTTGTGATGGACAGTTTAATTATTTATTTCCAAGTGTTTCAATTTTTGGACTGAAATTTTAAAGAACCAATAATCAATTTCAATTTGGGGAGGAGGAATTGAAAGCGTCGACAGCTTAGAAACGTTATACGAGTACCTTTCTTTGAGGAGGATGGAGTTGAAGTTTCTTTTGCGGATGAAAAAATGGGAGACTTTAAAGCAGCCTGGTGGCGGCAGACACAACGGTCCTTGTGGCTGAAGTAGGCACACGCGTGCAGTTCTAGGCATGCGTGTTAGTTCTGAGCACGCGCATATAACCGGAGAAAAGGACCGGTTTGTCTGCCGCCACCATGCGTCTCAAAGTCTCCCATTGGACAGTCAGATATTGAAAATCGTCCATTTGCCCTCCCCTCCCAACTTCAGATGTTGATACGCCATTCTCGGTGATAAACACCTGTACGCACATGATAAACTCCCGACTTAGATATGAATTCTAGCCTTTGAATTGAGAGTTTTTTCTAAGGGCACTTCTGTTCTTTCTGCGTATGCGCTATCCGTTCAAAGCACCCCCAGGAATTAATTACGTCTCGGCCTTGCGCATTACGCAATGCGCAAAAACAACAAGAAATATATGGGACCAAGTGACAAAACGAAAAGATCGGTTTTTAATTCTAACGGTTGGAAAAATTCTGTCTTTTCATTACAAAATTACAAAACTACTTGAATAAAACAAGCCAACAACTAACTCAGGCAATCAGACCGCGTGACAAATGAGCTTCCTCCTGTAGATTATCATATCGTTGACCGACAATAGAGTGGTATGTGCGTTGTTCCATTTCCTAAAGAGTATCTTGTGATTGTTTACTTGACGCTAAGTAAGCAGTTCTCGATGGAGAAAGTGCGGTACTGCTCACACACAACACGAATTTATCTTCTAAAGGCCTTTTCTCTCTTTATCGGTGGGATTGAGTGACGCTAATAAAAAAGACCACTTAGTGCCACATTACGCTGTGGTGCTTTAATCTTTTTGATGCTAAAAGGAAATGTAAGGTTGCTGGTACCATGGCATATGATTCAAAATACTTTATTAGCATACCATGTCAATTCAAGTGCCGGTACGTCTCCGCTGAAAGATTTTCCGCAGCCGATGCTGTCAATAAAGCTAGCACTGCAGTCTGCCCTTTTGTGTTGAAAACATGGGTTGGCAGGGAAATTTTGAACTTCGCCAGTCTCGGTGAAAGAATCGACTGAAAGCAAAACTCACCAGAAAAAAAACTTTGTAAGCGGACACAACAAAAGCGTTGCTCTTGGCAAAGAACACGCGGCAGCTCCTCGTTATTCTGTCAATGGACGATGGAAATCAATAGCCCCTTCAATTGTGACGTAGACGATTCTGAAACCATTTTTACACATCAGGCAATACAAGCATTGTTGATTATAGTTGTGTTATCACCAGAAAAACCACTTTATAAGTGGCTCTTAATCGGCGGCAGGGCGATGCTACTGCATCTACATTCAGTCGGAGACCATCTTTATTCCATGCAGAATTTACAATAGATACATAAATGTTAGGGGTCTCGACCTTATTCCAAGACAACGGAGCCTGTTTGTAAACAGCCATCAGATGTAAAGATGCAAAATCTTCCCGTATTTATGAACAACGTTTGTCCTGTGACGTGCTGCCCATTCGGACATCCATGTCGTACGGAAATGAAAATTGCCTAGCAATACTTATGTGGTATTAGTTTACACTAGTCATTCCTCCCCAAATGGACTAATCAAACCTCACACAGATGATAGAGCACTTAAAAGGCCCGCAGTTTTTCACTAGCAACATGTAGGTTTTAACTAATTGAGTAATAAAATTTCTACTGAAGTGAAGCGGTGTCAGAGCACCACCGCAATCAAGCAATTGCTCAAGCGGTTTCGCGTGAGTGCTAATGCACTCAGTGCTCACTGCGTACACAGCTTGTGTCGGACGACAGATGAGCCAGGATCCCATGCCCACGTTTGAGAGCTAAGTCAGTCTTTCTGGGGTATCCGTTCAGTTTGATCCGGAGTGATCGTGTTCAGCTTCGGAACTTGGCCCGGAGAGCGGGAAGAGTGAGGCCTGCTTCAGTGTCCAAAGCTGTTGACCAGAAGGAAAAACAAGCGAGCTAGAAAATCGTACCGCACGTCGAGAAATCGTTCATCAAGGCATGGCTGAGGGTGGCTTCTACCAGCGGTTTCGCCGGTCGGTCACCCGTAAAAAAGTTACCGACACAGACTCAAACACGACCACCCTGAAGCGTTGTCTGACGTCTACCGATCTGGCCCTGATGGGCATCGGGGGCATGTTGGGATCTGGTGTCTACATCCTGACAGGGGAAGTAGGCGTGTTAGCCGGGCCGGCTGCTACTCTGTCCTTCGCCATCGCCGGCGTGGTGTCTTTGCTGACAGCTTTGTTGTATACCGAGTGTGCGACCAGAGTTCCTCGGACGGGAGCGTCGTATTTGTTCACCTACGTCGGGCTGGGAGAGCTGGCGGCTTTTTTGGTGGGCTGGAATGTCATTATTATGCGTACCTTCGTTGTTGCCTACGCGGCCCGAGGATGGAGCGCTTACTTCGACAACCTTTTGGGTAACCGAATCCGAAATTTCACCATTGAGCAACTCATGCACGGGGAGAAGTGGGAATCGGCGGTGTTGGTCGACTATCCAGACCTCATCGGTGGGGCTGTCACCTTGCTGGGAACGATACCCATTGCCGTGGGCACTGACTTGTCGTCGAAGACCAACGGTTTCTTCGTGGTCGTCAACGTGGTGACTGTCGCCATGGTGTTCGTGGTCTCCATGGTCCACGCCGAGTTCTCCTATCTGACCGTGCACGGTTTCTTCCCCAAGGGCTTCGGCGGTGTGGTGGCCGGCGCGGCAGTCTGCCTGGGGTCCGGCTACGGTGGCTTCGAATCCATCCTTTTCAGTGCAGAGGAGGCTAAGAATCCCAGCCGGGGTCTCCCAATCGGTATCATCTCCGCCTACGTCGTCTCCATCATCAACTACCTCGCCGGCGTGGTAGCCATTAGCGTCCTGACCGATTATCACGACATCAATCCCCTGTCCCCTTTCGTCACGGCCTTTGACAACATCGGTTTGTACTGGATGGGGTATGTGGTAGGCTTGGGAGGGCTGTGCAGCATGACAGGTGGAGTCCTGAACACCATATTCTGTCTCTCGCGGAACATCTTCGCCATGGCGAGGGACGGTCTCCTGCCTGCGCTCTTGGGACGGACCAACGAGGTCACCCAGACGCCCATCATTGCTACCGTCTTTGGCGGGGTCCTCTCCATTCTTATCAGCGTCTTCGTCGACTTCCTGTATATTATCGAGTTCATATCCTTGGCAGCGCTAGCCGATTACATCATTGTCGGTGTGGCCGTCATAAGCCTCCGTTACCAGCCTTCGCCAATGCGAAGCCAGTACACACCGCTTGTCGGCGCAGACGCAAACGAGAGCCACGCCGGAGAGGAATTGACGGACATGGTATCAATGCCCAGAAACAACGATCAAGACCAACAAGATCCGGAAAACTACCCATCAACATCAGACACACACTCAGACAAAGCACCCATGCTGTCCACTGATCCCCCCGGTCGGGGCAGTTCTGCAAAGTTTTTCTCGGCGCCAAGGCAGTGGATCAACGAAAACCCAACCACGTCGGTCCTTACGTCCATTGCCGTGCACCTGGCTTTCGAGGCTATCACCGTCTCGCTGGTAACCTACCGGATGGATGATCTGTTGAGATTAGATACCTTCACGGTGGCCGCGGTGGCGTTCTGCGGTGTGGTCACGATCTTTTCCTGCTTCCCCCTGTTAGTGCTGCCCAAGTATGGCGAAGGAATCCCTTTCAAGGTAATTTTCTTTGTTGGTGACAGTCTTTTCCCGGACCTCCCTTGTCTGGCAGACTGCCACAACTCTTTCTCCTTCAGACAATATTTCTTTAGCCTAAAAAAGCCAAGTGGAATCCACTCCCTCGAAATTCCTCGTCACAATGCATTTTCCCGTCTTGAGCATTTTGGACATCTTCCAATAATGTCTCGCTATCATATCAAAACCATTTTTTTGGAGGGGGTGAAGATACCATTTTTCGAAAAAGATGGCTGACATTATTATTAACACTGTATTTGAGGCACGCGGCTCGCTGACGTGAACCGCATATCTTCAAACCCGTTAATTGATTTCAAACTTTCAAAAAGGACTAGCAAAGGGACAATCGATACCCTAGAGTTTGGGGAGAGGAGAGGGGAAGACTGCATCCTCCCCGACAGTGAGATGGCTCCCCCAAAATGTTTTTAAGGGTTACTAAGATGGTGTGGTTTTACGCATTCATGTCGTATGTGTGTATCATTCACAGGTACCCTTGATGCCCTATCTACCGTTGGTGAGCTTGTTGTGTAACGTCATACTCGCCGTGCAAATCCAGCTTATGGCCTGGGTAGAACTCATTGTGTGGATGTTAGCAGGTAAAGAAGTTTTACCCAGTTATCTTAGTCAAGGAGCACGGACCCTGAAAAAATGAAAGTTCTCAACCCTCATAACATCTAAGGTCTGACAGCATAACTTGGTGGAATAGACCTTAGAGAACATTTCTAGGTAGTATGTGGCCTCAAATTGTGGTAGCACTTTTGCGCTATACGTAAAAATATTACAATATTTTGAAAATGCGATAAATAATAAAACACAAAAGAAAATTCGAAGTCTTGCTTTAAGCTGCAACTTCTAGCTTCTGTTTTTATTTCATTTCCCAAGAAATGGATAATGAAACATTATAATCCCTTAATCTGTCACAAATGTACATGTCAAGGACTTGGGAGGTCCAAACAATGCTGCCACGCCCATTTTTCGGTTGTAGGGCGGGAACGTGTAACTCATGTTCTAGTGGCTCATCAAATTTAGCGTATTTGTATAAATGGATTCCCATTTCTTGAACATTTCAGTGTTTTAGGTGGTCAAGGCAGCACTACCAAGTCCATTTTTCATTTACAGAAAAATGCAAATTCCTCATTTGAGGCTTATCCTATCAGATTTAATTAAACTCATACTTTAATTTGAACTGACTAATTGTGGCTGCGGATATGCTACACCACACAGTGTAGCATATCTGCAGCCACACAAGTGGGGCTAACTAATGTCTCCTCATATGAATTCAAATTAAGATCCTATTTTCTTTCAACCAAATAATATTTTAAGGCCTTAGGTGTCAATAAGGCTTTACCACAGCCACTTTTTAAGTTCCACAGGAAATTTCAAGCCCTTGTTTTGCATATTTCTTTTGGAATTGATACTGCATGGTTGCAATGGAAATTTGTAATCCACTCAAATCTGCATCATACTCCCATTTTCTTACAACAAAGCAACATTTAAGGGACTTTCTTGTTGAAGAAATATTGCCACATCATGTTTTTAAGTTAAAGAATGCAAATATTAGCTTAAGGTTTCTGTCGCTACTGTAATAGTACACTGGCTGTAAATTACTTCTGTCAGGTGAAATATCTGCAACCAACTCTCTCATTGCAATGTCAAATGTGCTCTCCTGTTTGCTTTCGATGGCAACTTGGCGCTTGAGATTTGACTTGCTCACATATGTGGAAAAGCAGGCTTTGTGATACTTTCCTTCAGCTGCCACAAGGTCATTATTGACACCACGCAGCACCCGCAGCAGCTCTTCATCTCCTCTACACTCAGCAGCATGATAAATAGTTTCACAGACTTTTTTGTGGGTTAGCTGTTTGCAGAACAGGCACTTCGACCAGTCAGTGGGAGTAGATTTGGATTTGGACACGCGTGGTGTTCCACTACTTGTATTTGAACCCGCACTACTGACTGTGGAAATCTCTGATGGAGTCGGGGAAATGGCACGTCTCCGTTTCAGAAAGTGACGCAGATTTTCCTTGCTTGTGAAGGCCTCATAGCATTTGGAATGCCAAAGAAATGAAAGTTCTGGCAGATGTCCAATGTCAGGCTTCAGACGTTCATACACATCGTCTTCACGGATTTCTAATGCAGAAATCAGTTTGGGTATAGAGGACGGCAGTGGTGTTCTTAGGGACTCATCTGTATCTATCTGGCAGATTACACACTTGTCAAAATTTGTTCGTCTTTTTCTCTTTGCAGGTAGAAGGACAAATGACCCCTCATCATCTTGGCTGTCCATGCTTGTGAGGATGGGCACTATAACATTGAAACAAACATAACAGCAACCAAATAAAATTAATGTTTGAAAGTGCCTTGAGAATTAACCACTACTCTTAACAACACAAATAACAGTATGGATAAATCTTTTTGAAATTATGTATATTTATTTATGAATCAAAATCTATTTCTTTTTAGTATACTGTTAGGCCCACATGTCCAACGTAAACCATAAAAGAAACAGCAATGGGAGTGAAACACACACCTGCAACAACCCTTCTTGGTAGTTAGAAATAATCGCCAGAAGACAACATGGGATGAAGCGACTTGGCAAAGAAGTGACGTATCTGTTAAAATAAGAACGAAAAGGTTTCAGTAAATGTCTGGTCTGGAAGAAATATCAAAAGACCATCTAACTTTTTAAAAACAAATCCCCTATTCAAAAAAGCAACAGCAACATCAATTTGTGAAACACATACTCGTTCTTTTTAGTCCATGACAGTGAACTCCATTTGCTGTTGGCCCGCTGATGAAGATGGGACGATCATGACAAAGCTCTCACAGAGAAAAGACGTCTCGGTGCTGTATCATATGAAAGAAATGATTTTGTATTTTTTCACATGAATGATGTTGTCTCAAGTAGCAATTTAATTTAAGTGCTAAATATGGATACTACCCTTACAATGGTGCCAGTAAGACAGAGCCTGTTATCAGAAATCTTAATCAAGGCCCACATGTTTAATACAAAGTATAAAACACGTAGAAGAAAGGGTTACACCCAAGAAAGAGCGCTGAGAATGAAAAACACACCTGCATTATTAACCCTTCTTGGTCCGTTGGTAGTCAGAAATAATCATCAGAAGACACTATAAGATGAAGTGACATGGCAAAGAAGTGATGTATCTGTTAAAATAAGAACAAAAGGTCTTGTAAATGTCTGGAAGAAATATCAAAAGAGTATCGAACCGTGATCTGACATGGGTTTCCCCAAATTCACAATCCCCATGACCATGGTCATGAACAAACATGACAAATCGTGTTGAAAAAAGTTATGCAAAACACTTCTGGAACCTACCAATAAGCTTGATTGTCCTCTTCAGTCATCAGGCAGAAGTCTGTCGAATGCTGCAACAAATGCCTTAGGCTTTTGTCAAACTTCAGAGACATTTGCAAGTCGAAAACTATGGATGATCTGCAACTAACGTGACTAAGCTACATGTATGCTTGCCATGTGTAACCTGATCTGAAACCCAGACCCGTTGCATGAAAAACGAATAGCTCTTTTTCATGTGAGGCACCAGACTATATGCAAAAACCAAAAGTTTTATTATTAATAATTTAAAATACTAATATTAAAGTGTTTTTATAACAAATAACCATTAAAAAATAAAATCTTTGTAGTACATATTTTATTATAGTTTTAAATGATATAAGTACCAAAACAAATGCGATAAAACTTGCACTAAAAAATACATTGTGTTATAAGCCTAATATGTAAACAGTGTTTGGTCTTTACAGAAATCCCCACTGAAAGAAGGCTTGACTCTTCAAAAAATCACGATTTTCTCAAAAGTGATACCACAATTTGACACCACATACTACCTAGTGAAGATGTGTAAGGTATAAACTACCACTTTATGAAGTCAAACCTTAGATGTTGGGGGTGTTGAGCTAACTCCTAAATTAGAGGGTTTTCTGGACTTTGCTCCTTGACTATCTGACTCGACACCCAGCCAACCAAGGCTCTAAGGACACAGGTGGCACTTGTGACGTAATTGTACTAACACTCCAACAGTTTAGCCATAGTAGCCAGTAACAAGACATTCAAGACACTGACTTGGGGGTCAGAATAACGAATTGGAAAGCTGTCGAGAAAGACAGTAAACCCTGAGGCACCATACCCCAAACAAGGATTTTATTTGTAGAAAGGATATTATCTGTAGCAAAAATTGCCCTCTTTTGGTAGTCTGACACTATAAATAACCTATAAAACTATAAAACACCTGGGTCAGACATATTAAAGGATCATATTTGACCCTTTCTGGGTCAAATATGACCCCAAACAAGTCATAAGTTGACTTGGAAAAGGGTCAGGCCCCATGGGACCCAGATTCCGGGTCAGTCTGACCCAGGTGTTTATAAAGTGTGGGGAATTTAACTTCAGGCGAACAGCGTTTAGTCACCCATCCAAAAAATGGAACAACCTTTTGCTGATCCACTGCCAGACGCGGAGTTCCAATTTTGTTGGGGAGATATCACCAATGATTCCACTCTTTCTTTTCGACACAACTTGAAAATTTGACAAACTTTTCCCTCCTGTTTAGGTGTCGTCGTGTACTGCGCGTACGGCATGGACAACAGCGTGGAAGGAAAACGGAAATGACGTCAGATCCGCATCGAATATGTCAACAGTTCCGTAGGTGGTCAATTGCAGTACTCAGAAGATGGCGCCTTTCATGCAACGTCTTTTATTCTTAAAGCTCTCAAACATCGACCTGTAAAATAATCCACTGCCTTTCAATTAAGAAAACCGATATCAAACTTATTAAGTGTCACGCATGTTACTGAAAAGGGTCTTCACAATGAAAATGGTTGCACTCATATGTAGTGTGTTCTTTATATCCCAAATAACTACTAAGCACAAGTCTTTATACACATTGCCTGAAAAACATGAAAGAGTAAATAAAATAGTTTTTAGAAGGCTTTACTTAGGACAAATCCACGATGCGTGATACATTCAAAAGTACAGGCATTTAATTAAACAAAATGTTTTCTAGGAAATATAAACCAAAAAAAGGACACTAACGTACTCAATGCTGACAAGTGTGTGATCTTGAACGTCAGATGACGGTAACAACAAATTCACATGTTGGATTGAGTTTAAACATAATTTGTACATTTTTGTACGGATAAGGAGTGCTTCAACAAAAATCAGGCATGGGGAAATCAGGTTCCTGGGAGAGGGGGAGAGCTGGTCCGATTCCCCGGCTTTTTAGGGTTAACAGAGGCCACGTAATGTGAGTTACCACAAGGCAATTTACCAGAATCAAACTAATCTGTGCTTATTTTGGAGCGATGACTACGGAACTTGGTTACTTTTTGACGTACAACTTATAATTCTGTGGCCCCATGCATGGACTTGATATACCACACGGACATGAAACTGAGAAAAATCTAGTTACAATTTTTGCTTCTTGGAATTTTTCTGTTTGGTCAGAATAATACCTTCCTCTATATTTCAAAAAATGGGCCACCCTGGCTGTTGAGATTTTTAGCAAATAAAGGTATGATATTATTCTATACATTCATGCATCTAACTCAAAAAGTTTGAAAATGTGGCATATCAGGTTCATGCATGAGGCCACATAATTAGTGCCTTAAGGGTATAGTATATAGTTGTACCAAGAGCGTATAGGATCACATCAGAGTTACCGGAATTCACGCCATGTCTTTTTGTGGTTCTTGAGTTGCATGTAATACAGATCTATTGTCGGTCAAGCAGACACTTGCAATGTTGGTTACTAATTTCATACTTCAGTTATTCCATTTCTTAAGATAATTCCTGAAAAGACTACCATTGTATGCCATGAAGGAATTGAAATAACTGCAATATTTTAAATCAGACACCGGTAAAACTAACGCGCGGTACTATTGTTTTATTTTTTATTAACTTTTGGATGGCCCTCTGAATAAATAAATGGTCATACTTTAACAATATTTCATGCAGTAGCTGCTTGCAAGGCATTCTACTTTGATCAGTGATGGTCAACTGGCTAATAATGAAAGTCCTTCACTAGGCAATATCTGATACTATCCAGTGGCGTAGCCACGGGGGGGCCTGGGGGCACGTCCCCCACTAGTAAAATCCTAGCTACGCCACTGATACTGTTGGGTAATGCGTGATATAATTGCAGCATTTACAAGAGTCCCCACTTAGGACAGTGTATTATGCCTAATTTTGATCCAGCTGGATTTTTGTGCCAAAATGGATTTTATTTACTAACTTTGTAAATTTAAGGGTGCTGACTTCAAAAAAGTGAAATGTCACAGGAAAACGTCTTAGGCCGCCATTTTGAATTTCAAAATGGCGATTGAAAGTATATTAGATGTATGTAAGGCACTACTTTAACGTATCACAAACATGGATGCAACCCTTTATTTCACTCTTCTGAGTTGCTCACAAGTGGAGATACGGGTGGAAACATAATGAACAGTGGCGGCCAAAAATCCAGCTGAATTACATAGGATACTGCGCTAAGTGGGATTATAACAATTACATATTGAAACTGGAGTAGAGGCTACTATGGTTGGAACTATTTTACGCGGTAACATTAATACCAAATCATTCAAAGTGCAGGGCGTACAGGGCAAAGGTCACCTGTACTGAAGCGCATGGAATTGGACGCGCTGGATAAAATCCATCAACGCCCTCAATGGGCAGGAACAACATCGTGCGAAACTGAACAAAAACAACATGGATAAGGGCATGAAAAAGCGAAGCAACACTCACCATCACTGCAACACATAGCAGGAACCCTCTGAGCTGTGCGGCACTTGGCTGGACAGGATTCCAAGGAAGGAAAGTGAAACTTCGTATGCGCATGAAGCCCAACCGGCAGCTGTCCTGTGTTCGAAAGGGAAGGACATGTCATCGTACGCAGTATACGTAGCAAAACAGCAGCTCATGTATTGATGCGCCCTGTAGACATGCAGAAACACTCTATGAGATAAGTCTGATAAGATGCTTCATCCCGAAATAACTGTCATCGTCAGTTATGAATCTCTGCTAACCTAAGCCAAGGCAATGCTGAACATTTCCAAACCCGTTACTTACGGGCTAAAACTTGCCCGGGACCTAATTCAGCCTGCGCGACCCAACACACAAGGAGTTACGTGCACGCACCAGCGATAGACGCTTTACAAGGCCATAATAAAGTGACTACATGTAAACTCTGAAGAAAATAATAACATGCATATACGACCCACAGACAGATTTTGGACCTTCATTCGGATTCTCGTATTTTTGTCTTTTAATTTCTGTATTAGTTGAATTCTACTTTTCTTTGGTGCTGCCAGAGATCGCCCTGCTGATGAATATTTAATACGTGCGAGGGTAGATTTATCTGCGGTTTGTTAAATCGAAACTTTTAAATAATTTTGAATCAGAAATTTCATATGTACATCACCTCAGAATTATTAACTATAAACTGCTCAGCAACTTGACATACATACCAACATAATACAAATGTTACTACGCATTTTCTTCTTGTTACAAAACATTTGAACAAACACGAGCCTCAGTTGCTAGGAAAATTGTGCCCTATCTTGGTCGCGCTCAGGTCTCATTCACACTGGGAAATAAATTGGAAGTTTTACAAACTTAAATATTTTGGCTTGGGATACATCGGCCACGTCAAGGCTTTTCATGACTTTGAAATGTTTGGTTGAGCAGAGGAAAATTTGTAGATTTGTAAACTACACATCAAAGCAGTGTTTGAATCTACTGATGTGTTGTTATGGGCCTCGGTCTTGACCAAAAGAGGGCGCTATTTTCTAAGCAACGGAGGCTCCTTTGATGGGAAATGAACTTCGCTGGTTCACGCACGACTGTGAAATGCATGCGTCACGGTCGCATCACAACCAACAAATTGAACACACCCGACTAAAGCGGCTCTATTCAACCGATAAGGGGGTGTTTCTGCTCGAGGCAGATTAATAACCCTCAATATACCACATAATATCACAAACTCAGTTTGGGCATACGCTTCACGACCACTTTCTTCGCTATCTTTCAACCGTGGTGTCACCTGAAAGGGCACAGGTTCCCCACACCAATGACGTACGTTTCAAGTTACCGTAGTTGGGGAAATACCAGCAAAAAAGAAGGCAAAAGCTCTTGTCCCACTGCTTCGTATCTCGGTGCGATTCTGTCTTTTGTTCACACTTTACCAGCCTCTTTCTGCGCAAAGATGGTTCCATATTCGCCCCTAAAAGGTCTAAAAATTGTTCAAATCTTTCAATCATGGTGTCATCAGAAACGGCACAAGCTCCTTTATTTGTTGATGTAACTTCCATGTCCATATTTGCTACATGTATTATAGAAATATTTGCGAAAGAAGGCAAGAGTTTCTATCCCACTTCTTCGTGTTTCGGGCTTGTTTCCTCGCAAAGATGATTTTTTTTAACCACCACTAACTTCTCATTATTCAAAGTTCATGTCCAACGTGACTTTAATTGTTAACACAACACGAGGGTGAAATCCCTCAAAATAAACCCCACAAAATGACAAAGTTGTTTAAACAAGAACTTTATATTGTTCCCCCGTGATAACACATATTCGCTGAGTCAACACTGCCAACATTTTATCAAGGCCTCTATTCGATTCCTATCTAACGTTCACTGTCTGCCATGAAACGGCGACAAATTTGTATCTCTCTACCTTTTGATCCATAAATTCGCTTATTCATTTTGTGCGTGTAGTTCAGTTAATCTAAACTGTGCACTGCCATCCATCATGTTTTATGCTGATAAAACTGTATTGTGTTTTAAACGCTGGTTGAGCCAGTGACAATGTTAATTTTCAATTTAAAAAAAATTCAAGAATGACTTCGTACGCAGCATTCTGGACAACAGCTCAATCCGGACAGTCACGTGAAGTTGTGGCAAAAGTCGTATACATGCGCCGCTCCAAGACTGACTTCAATGAGTAACGGACGATGCGCTCATAATACAGGGCTTTTATTTTGTTAGGTGCATGTTCCTAAAACTGATGTTTTCTTGTTCTTTTGTCAGTTTCTAGGGGAGCAGGATATTTCTGTCCCCGTTTGCCTCATACATTATCTGTCGAATCGAGAATAGAGAGATTCAAGACCTCTTCTCTGAAATCGGACGTAAACTGAAGAAAGTTTGGTACTTTTCCAAAATACAGAACTTTTATAGTCTTAGCATTTCAGATAGTTCTAGAGCCGTGTGTGTCCACTGCTCAGTACTTGTTGGAGTTGGACCTTGGCCGATACACGGCTGTTACGCAATCCAAGCCGGCCAGCGCCTTGGCACGACGTGACAGCTCAATAATCTGGTTTTATTTGCACAACCTATTCGATGTGCACGCACTCAGCATGTAAGCTGTAGCACTGTGACAAGCCAGATTAAAGTAGCAGCCAATTACGCTGGCAGTAAAATGGAATACCTAAAGTTTGTCTGTGTTTTGTGTCTGGTTTTCCCTGTCGTGTTAGCGGACGGTGAGGACCCTCCAGTGGTTACCACGAGCCAGGGTCGCATCGTCGGCACGAGGTTCGAGTTCAGCCCCATTGACCCTGCGCTTCGCCGGAGCGTGGACGCCTACCTCGGCATACCGTACGCTGAGGCTCCCATCGGCCCGCTGCGCTTCAAACCTCCCGTCGCTAAGTCGTGGAGCGGGGAGCTTCAGGCTACCAAGCTGGGCAACCGCTGCCCTCAACCAATCGTACCTCTGGGAAACTACACAATGACTGGGCCATTCGGCGAAGATTGTCTCTGTGTTGATGTATTTGTGCCTCAACCTCTGGTAAGATTCTAACGTTCCATGCACAGAGTTATCAGTCCCTATATGATTCTCTGTATACATGCGACACACAGTATCAGTCGATGAAAAGGCAATGCTTAAACCATATCATATGAAAGATGGAAGCGGATCCCGCCCCAATGAACTCCGCTGTCCCAAACCTGATCTGTTTGAAACATTACAGGCATGTAAAAACGGTCATTATCAATACAATTGTGAAGTGTAAATCAATCCAGTCTATGTTTTTGCTGTTACGGTATTTTTAATTCCATGGCCCCGTGCGTCAGCCAGTATACCTTGAGCGTGTACACTTATCTAAATTGGCAAAACGGATTTTGCGCGAGAAACGTATGTCCAGTATTCACAAAGCTGGTATCAAAATGCCTGCAAGACATTCCAGGAAGACTGGTTCGGCGTCTGAAAAAATACAATGCAATGATCCAGGGGCAAATGTGATAAATCCCGTCCCCAGCTTTTTTAGAGTTAAATTCCAATCGAAGACTTGATGCACTGAGAAGTAGATGGAGGGAAGTACGCCTAAAGCACTGTCAATGCGAAGCATATATCCTGTGGTGTTTCCTTCTAGCCTCCTGACGCAGCCGTTCTTGTCTTCATTCATGGCGGTGGCTACATCATAGGAGCTGGTATTACGGAAGATATGTACCCGACCCCCGTAGCTGCCGTTGGTGACGTCATTGTTGTGGCACTCAACTATCGCCTTGGCTCGTTTGGATTTCTTTCGACAAGTAAGTTCTCCAAATTTGGAGCGAAAAGAGCCAGACCTATAAACCTGAGAATTTATAATCCCCGCAAAGGTCATACAAACCGTAAGTCAGCAACACTTTACCATGTTAAGGGTGTGCTCTTGTGGTTTACCCAGCAAGATATGGGACGGAGGGGTACCCCCTACATGTCCAAACCTATATAGGCACTGTAGACAAGTGTTACCTAACACATCCCCCTAGATGTATGGGAAGAACTCCTGAGATTCCGGTATAACAATGAACAACACAAAGGGCGTCTCTCCATCCAATATCTTGCCTTAAATATGTCAGCTGGCTGCAATAAAAGCACATAGAGTGAATTGAAATGTGCATTGATCACATCATCAATGCATACCCATTCACATAACCCACCTCTCATAACACGGGAATATTTCAAATCAAATTGCCATAGCAGTCAGTGTGCTGGTAATATATTATAACCGGCACCTGAATTGCGTTACAGCTTTAGCATGTTATGTGGGGTGGTGGGCACAAAAAGAAGTCACGGTTAGATGATTGAACAGCCATTCAAACTGAAGTTGGTAAAGGAAGGACTTGTATTTTATGTTCATATCTCCATTTTTTACGGTCTTTTTGGAAAACAAAATAAACTTTGATGGGTCATTTAATTTCAAGCCCCAATTTTCAGTGGTAAAGTTTGTTTCGGTTTCAAGAAAAAATGCCCACTGCAATGGATATGGACCCAATGAAGTGCTCATAAATTAGTCACCCATATCACCAGTACGATGATATATTATTTCCATGTTCTCAATGTCGGCATTTTGCTGAGAAAGTGTTGTTTATTGACAAATTACGCTAGGGGTGTTGGATCGGGAAAATGCAAAGAAATGAAATGCAGTGAAGTTTATTTGTTTCAGATGATGACGTCATTCCGGGTAACATGGGTCTTTTGGACCAGCGTCTGGCATTGGAATGGGTGAGAGACAACATCAAAGGTATGACATAGTGCCCAGTGCCTATTATCTACTCGAGGCTTGACTGGGTTCAAGTCAAGATCTCTGTGACGTTTCCCCTTCTGCTTTGGCTACTCATCGAACGAGACTGCGCGCCGTTACTTGCTTCGCGCCCTCTAACGACCACTTATTACCATGAGTTCAGCTCAGAAATCCCGACTTGACGAATCTGCCAACCGTTTGTGCACAGCGAATGGGCTCATCTACCAATCGTGGTAGCAGCCAATCACTTTGCCTGACTTGATTTTACGTCGTCCATACCTGCATTATAATGAACGAGTCCATAAGTCTGACTACTTCGATTAGTGGAAATTCCGTATGCATTATACAAGATCATGTTATTCATATGCAATTATGAATATCTACACATCACCAACGGGGTCCGATTGGCTTATCTGCAGAGTCGGACTTACAGACAGGTGACGTATGTACGTTGTACAATAAAGGCTATAATGAGGGCTCCTTAGAAGGGTTATGCGAGCTGCCGGGCCGAGCGCGACGACCGTGTAGACTCGTACCGGCTGAAGGGATGGCTGACTAAGGGAGAGCAACGTAAGTCCGACTTGATTCAAGTCTACCTCGAGGCGGATTACCCTTGCAGTGGTTGAAAAAAATGTGTCAGGTGCCTCCATGAAGACACTCGTTTATCAGCCATATTCATATTCCACTCCCTCCTCACACGTGTGCGTGTCTGTGGCCCCAAATAACGGACATCGTGGAAAGGAGACATAGCGCCCTCTTCAGGTATCACACAGCGTCCTTTATCACATAGCAAATGTCTCAAAACCAAGCTTAGGCTAAATGACCCTTGTGATGCATGCCCGCACGATGGCAGTAGACACACTACGAGGGGACAGTCATGCAGTTGTTCGCCTTATTGTTTTAGCAGAAGAGTGATTTTGTTACTTTTACAATGTTTGCTGTTAGGGTTCGACTAACATTCAAACATTATCTCCCCGGGTGGCAGCTTTTGGAGGAGATCCTACACGAGTGGCCATCTTTGGTGAGAGTGCCGGGGCGGGAAGCATAGGTCTGCATATGGTGTCACCGGGAAGTGGAGGACTCTACCAAGGCGCCATCTTGGAGGTGAAAACATTTTGTTCCAGGGAATGAACAGGGAACGAGACTATTATTAAAATCATGCCCTGCCTCTTTGATGGCTCATTTGCAGAATGAGCGGTAACCTTGTGCGGTGACAGAAAATAGTTTGTAGTGTGATATTCTGCGATAGGGAACAATACCGCTCGACTTTCTAGAATCGAACGCGTGACAAGGAAACGCTTGAAAAGACCAGTCATTCCGTGGCGTTACACATAACGAGTACCGCTGACTGACCAAAGCGCGAAGTCTTAGCTAGCCATCTTCGAAAATCGCTCGAGTTTCGAATCTTCGCCATTTCACGCGGTTTGCTCCCCTTTAATGTAAACAGTTACTTGGAAAATCACCGTGTTCTGTTTTTTTAACGGTGCGAAATATACTTTTATCACTGGGTATGCAGACATCATCGGGTCATGGGGGGTTATTGGGTTGCCTTCTACCACCCACCTGTCATTCAATTTAACAACCTAACCTGTTACAAAATCCTGTATTGATATGAGGGTATTCCCCGGGGTCCATTTTTTCGTGTTCCTGTGACATCTGACATATGATTTTGTAAGTTCGGAACACATTTCATAATTTCCAGGAGTGGTGAATCAATGCAAATTACCTGCCAAACAAAAAGTAAGTTTGAAAACAATGCCGGTGATATTTCCATGTCAAATAACAAAGGTCAGATGTAACAGTGACACAAAAATGTCACACCTTTGGACCTCTTATTTCCGGCATAAACCATGACTCGAGGATTCATTCAGGAATTGTGAAATGGGCAGACTTTAGACACACCTAATGTCTCTCTCTCATTATATGCCTGGTATACCTAGAGTGGTGATGCATCTGCTCCTTGGGCAACTCTTCCGGGAGATACGGCGCGTCGCCATGCTTTTGCTCTGGGGAAGCTCGTCGGATGTGAACGACAGACGTCGGAAGAGTTGCTGAAATGTTTGCAGCAGGTGGAGGGATTCGACAAGATCATAGAAAACCAGTACGAGAAGGTTTGTGTTGCGTCGTTAACATATGATTTTTGAGAGAATGTAATACATTTCATGCGCACCGCTTAAAGATATATATTAAATCTTGTTTTGGCAGTTACTTCAGGAATTTGGTCAAAAGAGTTTGATGCCCTTTGCACCTGTTATTGATGGCGAGGTCATTCCTGCTGACCCCAATGACCTCTACGAGCAGGGCGCCATCAACGACGCAGTTTCCATCATTGGGGCTCTCGCTGATGAAGGGATGCTCATGGTAGGACCTGCCTTCCCCAACAACACCGAAGAGGCGCCGTTTGTCGACAGTGACACCTACGATGCCTATGCCAAATTTCACCTGAGTTGGATGGTGACCCCAGAGTCACTTGTTGCAGACACGGTCAAAATGATGTACGCTGACCCTTCTTGCGCTGGCACGCCGGACTGCAACTATCTCCAGAGCCTGTCGCAGGCTATCGGCGACGCCATGTTCGTCTGCTCTGGGGTGAAAACGGCCAAGGCCTTCACCAAGGCGGGCCGCAAGGTATACCACTATCACATGAGTCATATTGCAACGACAACCTTTCTGGGCAATAAGTGGACGAAGGCGATTCACGGCGACGATCTCATTTTCGTCTTTGGTCTGCCTCTCATCCCTTCTGCAAACTGGTCATTCACCGACGATGAAGCCCGGATGTCGATCCAGACCATCAAATACTGGGCCAATTTCGCTAAAACTGGGTGAGTCACGAAGGACTAAGAACAACTCGTTAAAGCTTGTTCTATCTCTTTATGGGACAGTTTTCAAAAATCGCTGTTAAATCAGTCGAACTCTGGCATAAAAGGAAGCGTTTCAGTTTGCCTTTTTATTCTGATTTTAGCAATCCTAATCTGTCCTCTTTGAATGCCGAGCAAGGGGAGGAGGAGAAGCTTCCGGAATGGCCGTTGTTTACCCTGGAGGAACTCGTCTACAAAGACCTGTCACCATCCATGGGGAATGGGCGTGGCATCAAGGCTAAGGAGTGCCTCATGTGGAACGAGTTCATACCGAAACTCGTTCAGACTGCTGGTGAGTGCTATTGACACACATTAATACTACAGCCGACATAGCATTAAGTGCTCACCTCCTTTGGGTTGGACATTGTCTCAAATTTTGAAGTGACATTCCGCTTCGATCATACTTTGTTGCCAGTGTGACCTGACTATCCGGATTACAAATGAACTGTTCCTCAAATAACCTTTGTTTTTCACCATGGTTTTTCAGAGGAAGCCAAAAAGTGCCGAGAGACCGAAGAGGCGAAAGAGAACAAAGATGGCGTCGATGAGGAAGGAACGTGCACGAAGGAGACCTGCCCAGAAGAATAGAGGAATGATTCATTTGCCCAGCTGGGGTTTGGGACCAAACGATTTCTAAAGCCAAGAACAGTTTAAACTCATTAACATCTTCACATGGGCAGGCTTAGTCACATTTCATGTCGCGTTTTTCTTAGGCTAGTTGTTTTTTTCTGTGATTGTGGTTTTTTTTTTACTTTTGCATGTTCACTGAGCTGAGTGCAAGATGCTTTTCATCAGATGGGAATGCTTGACAAGAGGTTAAGACAGTCACGCATGTGAATGAGAGAGTCGTAATAAGGGGTTAGATTAGTTGAGAAAGAATGACACACAGTTTAGTTGACATTAATGTTGATTGGATTTTGTCAGTTTCTGTACCATTGTGATACTTAAACATCGATGATAATTTGGAATCTTTGAAATTTATTTAGTCCAATACTATAATTTTATTAAATTTAAATGCTAAATGAAATCTAAAATCAAGCCTGGAAAAGAGAAAGAAGTGTCGAGGTAGCGAAAGTTGCATAGGAGCGTCTGTTTCAAGACTGCTCATATACTGCAACGATTTTTATTTTGGCTAGGACGCTCAGCTATTGTCGCGAGACATGACAGTGTGATTTACAAAGAACCTCGTTATGATGTTGTATGAAAATATTTCAAAACATGGTGTTTTTGTGTGCGTTGTCTTTTGGTGTTGCCACGGTGTTGTTATAACTTTGATATTACTACACTTTCGCGGCGGCGCGGCGGCTGCAAACCCGTGACGCCGTGTAAAAATAGTTTTAATTTGCAAAATACTATGGTTTAATTCGTTTTTACATATTAATGTAGCGGCAGCGATTGCACACCGGCTAGGGGCGGAGCCTGAGTCTCCGCCGGGTGGCGAATGAACTCCCGATAAGGGATGGGTTGGACGAATCGGCTTTGATCACATGTAATTTATCAGATCACATGTAATTTATCAGAGCTAGTTGATCAGTCAAGAGAAAACCCTGTAACGTGATACAAAATACCAATCCTACTTAATTACATAATAGCAAATTCAAGAGAAAACCAATTAATCACAATCCATGTGACCATTTCAATCCATTTTATTAACAACATTTTATTAACAAATTAACAACAACACGGCTGAAAGTTACAAATAATTGAGCTCACAAATCATAAATTACCGCACAAGGATACCCCCAACATCATAAAATCCAACTTACCCGGACATCATGGGTCCTAGGTTCCAAAGAATGGTCCGCAGGCCCAGGCCTGAAGCCTCTTAGCTGGCAAAAGTATGACAGAAAGTCAGACGGAAAGCCAGACCTTCCGTGCACAAAGCGTCGGCCATGGAAGAGGGGCACACACGGGATTGGAACACAGCGGGTTCGGCAAAACGAGCGGTGAATTTCGTATCCATGCGCGGTATAAATTGTAAAAACATACAATGCCCCTTCAATTAATCACTTTGAAACTACCGTGTAATTAAATCTGTTATTCGACAAGGACTAACCTAAAGTGTCTTGGGGGAAATTCTAGCCAATTCAAGCACATTCACCATAAAAGAAACCAGAACTGTTTCCAATATAGGCGTAGAAACACATCTAAGTTGGAAAGTGATAAGGTATGTTGCCATGCAGCAATATAAACATAAAGGTGAAAGTTTGAGGGCGTACTTCACTCACAATCAAACACGAACAGCTCCCTCATTAATATGCAATACGCATTCAAAGCCTGTTTGATAGGGCAATAGCTCCTTGAAATAAATAACACATCCATGTATTCAAAGCTATATTACGAAAAATCAGCCATATTTCACCGTTCCTTGAAAACTGGGACGAGAAACTATCTTTTAAAATGTATTAGGGCTTACGTGGCTTCAAGTACTAAATCCAAACAGATCATTTGGGCCAGTGGCGTAAATCTGTGCCGGAAGTTGGGGGAACCCCATCCCCCGGGATTTACGCCTATGCTTTGGGCAGTGTATTCCCGAGCAGATTAAAAGTTGTGGATGTGTGACGACTTGACTACAACGTTGCAAAATTGTTAGCCTGGTGCTTGATGTCCTGAGTACTGCTGTGGGAAGTTGGCAAAGTAGACCTCTGCCTACATGCAAACGCTTTACTCATTAATGTTTCGACCCATGGAACCCCTCGGTGAGGATCAAAGTCTCTGTCGTATCTTGTTTACCCGTCAGTTCATTTGCACAGCCTGAAGCAAGTTCGAGACAGACCCATTTTTCAACTATTGGTAGATTTTTCCTGGTAATTTGTGAGGAAAGTGTATATTGAACACAGTATATCTTCAATACTAGGCAAACACCGACAGGAGGTTGACAAACTGGTGGTCGCTGAAATCTGTCATTGATGCGCAAGGGCAAGGCGTGTGAGCTGTTTATCGATAAACAAGATAATAGTAGCAACCAGCTGCAAACTACTGAAGTTTAGTGGCATTAAAATGGGGCACCTAAAGTGTCTTAGCGTTTTGTGCCTGGCTCTTTCTGTCGCGTCAGCAGCCAGCAAGCACCCTCCGGTTGTCAACACGAGCCAGGGTCGCATCGTCGGCACGAGGCTTGACTTCAGCCCCATCGACCCTGCGCTTCGCCGGAGCGTGGACGCCTACCTCGGCATACCGTACGCTGAGGCTCCCATCGGCCCGCTGCGCTTCAAACCTCCCGTCGCTAAGTCATGGAGCGGGGAGCTTCAGGCCACCAAGCTGGGCAACCGCTGCCCACAACCCCTCTTTTTCCCTGCCGTAAACCTGACAGTGACCGGACCTTTCGCCGAGGACTGTTTGTGTGTCGATGTATTTGTGCCTCAACCTGTTGTAAGAATCTCATTTTTGCTTATTCTTTGGTAGAGGAGTTTGTGTCCAAAGGGACCATCACCTATAAACATTTGTATCGCGGTCACTTTAAAAAATCGATAGTAGTCCATTTTTACACACAGTTGGGTAGGCTGCAAGTTTTTTCTTGCAAAACCACTTGTCAATCTATTCATTAATCTAATTTGAAATCTGTTACCAAGTCAGCTTCATATGCTGTGTATAAAATTGTTCAGATCCGTAAGTACTTTGATAGCCAATCAACTGAGCACCTCGTGCACACATTTGTCACTTCCAGATCGGACTACTATAACAGTCTTTTGTTTGGTTTGCCTGAAGTACGAGACTACCAAATTACAGCGCATTCAAAATTCTGCGGCGCGTCTTGTCTCTCACGCGAAATATCGTGATCATATGAAAGCACTGCACTGGAGGAAAGGCGAATTATCGGCCTGAATAGAAAAATAGGACCGGGAGGTGCCCGATCAACTAAAGAGCGGAGACGTTATAAGAGTGCATTTCTGTCTTGTTTCCTCGTAGCCTCCAAATGCAGCCGTTCTTGTCTTCATTCATGGCGGTGGCTTCACCACTGGAACAGGTGTCCTGGAGGATATGCCCCCCACTGCCACTGCTACCATTGGTGATGTTATTGTCGTAACACTGAATTATCGACTCGGAGCTCTCGGCTTTCTTTCAACAAGTGAGTTATTGAAATTTCCAGGAGGAAGAGGTATCAACGTCAAAAGGTTTAAGGTCCAAACAAATAAGCCGCGGCGGTTTACTCTGTTGGAACTGTTGACCTTCATAAGTGCACGCAGCTGGCTAAGCTCCATATTTTGGCTAAAGAGCCTATATTTTTGACAGTGTTAATCAACGGTACTGGTACATATCCGTAGCCTCAAGCAAAAACTGTGTAATTCACAATTCCCGATGAGTAAAGAAAGCCAAGGTTGGTATGTACATGGTTTACACCCTCAAGCCTGCATGGCGTAAGCTGCTTTCGTTTATTTTCAACAGAAGGCGCAAAAAAGCTTATTCGGAAGTCATGATAGCCTGTTTGAAAGCAAAATAAGTAACCCAACCTTACAGTGTTAAGGGGGACAAGTTTGGAAAAACGTGAATTTCGGGAAATGTGTCCATTGCAGTTGAGTGTGGTGCAGAAAAGTTCACTAGTCTTGACTTATTCACTCACGTAATTATACATGTTTATGAGACTTGAGCTTGACCAAGAGAGGGTGCAATTTTCCTAGGAACGCAGGCTCCTTCAGTAGGAACTGCACTTTGCTGGTTGACAAACGACAATAAAATGCACGCGTTACGGTCGCATCGCTACCAACAAAATGAGCACTCCCAACCAACATGGCTCTTTTTCAACCGATGAGGGGGTGCTCCTGCTCTAGGTGGATTACCCTTAAAAGTTCGGTTTATTTCCATTTGAAACAAATGCCACCAATTAGCACTTAGCTGTACGCCGAATCAGTAGAAAAAAGTGTGAAAACAATCCTACCAGCCTATAAATGTACTTTATTTTACAGATGCCACGAAACAGGATCTGTTTTTGTTTTGTTTATTGTTTGGGTGCTCGTTGTTTGCTTTTGGGGGGGGGGTTGTTTGCCTTTTTCTCACCCAAGGTAAAAGAGTGAAGGATACATTATACACATGAGCAAGTTGCTCACAATAACATTGTATTCCCTGTTTGCACTAGACGATGACGTCATTCCGGGTAACATGGGTCTTTTGGACCAGCGTCTAGCCATGGAGTGGGTGAGAGACAACATCAAAGGTATGACGAACCAATGAATGCAACCTGTGCCCGCTCCTACGTTTTTTCATAATTGTTGGTCTGCTTTCGTTTGATTCGTGTTGTGTTTAAAGGAATCTTTCCCCGTTTCTTCTTCTTCAACTGGTTATTTTACTTCACAGAAACAGCTTTTCTCACAGAAGTGGGAAATTCATCATCGTATGCCCCGCCCACACGTGTCATCCCCAGCCCCCCCCCGCCCTTTTTAGAGCCCCCTACCCATCCTGTCACTGGGGAAAACACTTGTTAGTACACGTATTTTAAATTATCCATTTAACCAAGGCAGGCAGTGGCGTAAATTTGTGCTGGCAGTCGGAAGGAAGGGGAATTGTGGGAGGGGGGAGACTTGCCCAGCCATGGAAATTTGAAAAGCATATGGGGAGGTGCTAACAGCTCTAGAAATGCAGGGGGGTGCTAACACATCTCTTTGTAGGGGGAACGTTTATTATACAGATATACATCTTACTATTTATTATATCAGAACGCAATAGTTATGGCTTATTTGTTTGTTCTACCTTTTTGAATGCTATAGAATACAGTTTGAGTGTTGGAAAGTCTTCACAACCCGCCTGGATTTGTTCTCACCATGAAAAAGTGGGTGAGAATTCAGTAGTCCATCCCTCCCTGTATATAGTCAAAAAGGGAGAGGAATATAAATATATTCCAATCCCCAAGTATTTACGCCCTGGGGCGGAATCTTCCTTCAGTGATGCATTTTGTCAGTTTTGAATTGAAATTGTTTTTTTTTCTCTTGCCTTTCAGCTTTCGGCGGTGATCCCGCACGAGTGACTATCTTCGGTGTGAGTGCTGGAGCGGCCAGCGTGGGTTTGCACATGGTGTCACCGGGAAGTGGAGGGCTTTACCGAGGTGTCATCTTGGAGGTGAAAAAAACCCTAAATAGGGTACTATAAAAAAGAGTGGGTGTTCACGTACCCGTAAAACATGAGCTTACGGATACCCCGTTCCCAGAAATGTCTGGAAATACACTGAACTAATAGGCCTACCTGCATGTATATTTGCTGGCCCATGCGCTTAAGCATACGTTATTAATTTATGGATCTGTCACGGCGTCCCCAATTTCAGTCGTATTCCCCAACGTAGTGTATTTATTTGAAAGTGTTAAATTTAAAGAACCAGACTATATTCTACGATTTCATTCCGACCCCCAAAATCACCTGGTACCAACCCATTACGGGTGTCAAATTGACACTGTACGTTCAGGAATACGACTGAAATTGAGGACGCCGCGAATAAGGTCTATTACTTGTGGTATTGCGCTATGGCTTGCTTCCACTGACCCACGTGATCCAAAGTATATCGGCCATTGTCACAGACAAAGAATGGGGCGCCGCCTGCGGTGTTGAGGCACAGATTTCATTTGAAGCCAACCTGGAGCCATAATGCCCCTTAATTTAATCAGCACACATAGGTCATTGAAGACAGCGGCGGCCATCTTACCGTGCCGAATACAAACGTAATATCTAGGCTTGCTTGCCACTGTTAACCAAACTCATTCGAGGCATCAGTAGTTACAATACCAAACGAATCCAGCCTTCAAAGTGCTATGAATCGTCAACAGTAGTTAGAGCCAGGGCCCGCTGCTGGATCGTAGCAATAACGCCAACCGAGCATGGTGACCATCTCGCCATTTGATGAAGAATGCAAAGTTATTTTATGTGAAAATGAACCCCACTGCCCGTCAAAATATACGTTTGCCAACCAAACACTTGCCTGCTGAAGTGGCGGCCATTCTCGGGAATAGGTGTTGTCTCATGCTGTCTTACATTATGTGCCTGGTACCCAGAGTGGTGATGCGGCTGCCCCGTGGGCCACCATTCCGGCTAGTGAGGCACCCCGTCGAGCCTTCACTTTTGGAAAGCTAGTTGGCTGCGAACGCCAAACGTCGGAAGAGTTGCTGAAGTGTCTGCAGCAGTTGGAGGGATTTGACACGATCATCGAAAACCAATATGAGAAGGTTCGTTTTTCATCACTGACTCATTTTATGACAGAAAAAATACATCGCACCGCAAGATTTCAACCACGACTTGTCCAGTAACCAAAACTCGCAGAATGGATAAGCCCGCGAAAGAAAAGTCATCTTGGACAGGGACTTAGAGTGCCTCTTTTTTATTTGATTGCATGTCAATAGGACGATTGCCGTATTAAAAATTGAATATTTACTTAAAATCATCACTTGCACACGTTGGTGCCAGAATTTATCCTCATTTGAAATCAGCACCTTTTGATATGGAACGCTAGGGTTACGTTTCCAGACAATTTCACGCTTAGATATGTTTTAAATACTGTGTTTTCTCTGCTTTTATAAAGTAGAACTTGTTCTTTTGGAAAAAAATTGCAGTTACTTGCACAATTGGGAGAGGAGATGTTACAGTTGACCTTTGCACCCGTTGTTGATGGCGAGGTCATTCCTGCTGACCTCAGTGACCTCTACGAGCAGGGCGCCATCAACGACGCCGTCGCGATTATCGGGTCTCTTGCAGATGAGGGTATGTTCATGGTCAAACCTAACTTCCCGAACAACACCGACGAAGCGCCGTTTGTCGACAGCGACACCTACGATGTCTACGCCAAAACTCAACTCTCCTTGTTGGTAAGCCCCGAGCCGATCGTCGCAGACGCAGCCAGAATGATGTACACTGACGCTACCTGCGCAGACGCACCAGACTGCGACTATCTTCAGAGCCTCTCGCAGGTTATCGGCGACCCCATGTTTGTCTGTTCTGCGGTGAAAACGGCCAAAGCCTTCACCAAGGCAGGCCGCAAGGTCTACTACTACCACATGAGTCATATCGCTACCACATCCTTACTGGGCAATAAGTGGACCAAGTCTATGCACGGCGACGATCTCATTTTCGTCTTTGGTATGCCTCTCATCGCTTCTGTAAACTGGTCATTCACCGAGGATGAAGCCCGGATGTCGATCCGGACCATCAAATACTGGGCGAATTTAGCTAAAACTAGGTGCGCCACGAAAGGCTGAGCAAAACTTTTTAAAGCTTATTTTATCTCTTTTATTGGGACATTTTTCAAAAATGGCTGTTAAAGCTGTTAAATTTTGCATAGAAGGACACCCTTCAGTTTGCCTTTTTATTCTGATTTTAGCAATCCTAATCTGTCCTCCTTGGATGCCGAGCAGGGGGAGGAGGAGAAACTGCCGGAATGGCCGTTGTTTACCCTGGAGGAACTCGCCTACAAAGACCTGTCACCATCTATGGGGAATGGGCGTGGCATCAAGGCCAAGGAGTGCCTCATGTGGAACGAATTCATACCAAAACTCGTTCATATCGCCAGTGAGTGCTATTGACAAGCATTAATGAAACAGTCGACGCATAGCATTAAATGCTTACGTTTTGGGATTTGAGATTTTAAATTTCTCAAATTTTAGAATGGCGCGCCTTTTCCATCAACTTCTCTCGCTAGTATGACCTGACCACCTGTATTACAAATGAACCGTTCCTCAAATAACCTTTGGTTTTTTTCCATGGATTTCAGAGGAAGCCAAAAAGTGCCGAGAGACCGAAGAGGCGAAAGAGAACAAAGATGGCGTCGATGAGGAAGGAACGTGCACGAAGGAGACCTGCCCTGAAGAATAGAGGAATGATTCATCTACCCAGCTGGGGTTTGGGACCAAACGATTTCTAAAAGCAATGAACCGCTTACACTCGATATTATCTTCACATTAAAAAGAACGGGGCAAGCTTATTCAAATTTTATGTACGTTTTACGCATTCTGGTTGTTTTCTTCTTTTGTCTTTTTTAGCTAAAGGCAAACTGCTTTTTAGATAAGAATGCTTGATAAGGGTCTGTAGGCAGTCAAACGTGTGAATGAGAGAGTTGTAATGAGGGGTTTGATTGGTCCAAAACGAATTTACACACAGTTGAATAACATTGTAGCGTTGAATAGCTGTTGTAAGTGTTTTTAACATTGTGATATATATACTTGAACATCAATTATACTTTGGAATCTTCGTACATTATTGAGTTCGATACTATAATTATTTAATCTATACATGCGGAGTGAAATCAAAATCAAGCCAGGGAAAGAATGAAGTGTCGAGGCTGTGTAGATGCATCTGCCTCAAGACTGCTCATATACTGCAACAATTTTCATTTGGGCTCGTGCGTTCAGCCATTGTTGTGAGACATGACTGGCAAACCCTTCGATTTACATAGAACCTCTAAGTGTGACCTTACGACGTTGTGTGAAAATGTTTTAAACACTGTGGTTCTGTTATGAATTTCACTATGCGTTGTCTTTCTGTGTTTCCACAATGTTGCTATAATTTTGATATACACTCTCGCGACGATGGAACAAACCCATAACGCCATGTAAAATAGATTTTGAATCTGCCAGATAGGCTAATAGCTCGATGAGATAAATTCCACATAGGCCTAATTAAAAGGGGAGCCTTCCTCGCGTTTAAAAATGACGACAAACTACTTTTCATGTCACATGATTTCATGTCCTAGAACAATTGTAGACCATCTTGAGCGGCACATTTCCTGGGAGTGTGAAAGACGTTGATGTGCGAACAACTGGACCGTAGGCTTGCAGATGGTTAATCCAGTGCATATAGGTACTGCTGTGGGGGTTGGTTAAGTAGAGCTTTGCCCATATGCAAACGCTTGTTACTTTGTGTGTGTGTGGAATGTCTGACAACCTGTACATTCCATGGCCAGTCAGGTTCAAAGTCTCGGTCGTATCTTGTTGACCCGTCGGCTCATTTACACAGCCTGGGGTAAGTTCGAGTGAGAACCGTTTGTGACGGTTGGTAGATTTTCCCAGGTAATCTGTGAGCAAAATAAATATTGGATACCAGGCAAATGTCGATGAGAGGTTGACAGAATGGTCATCGCTGGAACCCGTCACTGTCTGTTGCGCACGCGCTAGGCTTGTGAGTTTATTGACAAACCCGATAAAAGTAGCAACCAGCTGCACGCGACTGACGATTTGGTGACGTGAAAATGGTGTACCTGAAGTTCTGCGTTTTGTGTCTGGTTTTCTCTGTGGCTTCGGCGGAGGGTAAGGACCCTCCGGTCGTCACCACGAGCCAGGGTCGCATCCTCGGCACGAGGCTCCAGTCCAGCCCCATCGACCCTGCGCTACGCCGGAGCGTGGACGCCTACCTCGGCATACCGTACGCTGAGGCTCCCGTCGGCCCGCTGCGCTTCAAACCTCCCGTCGCTAAGTCATGGAGCGGGGAGCTTCAGGCCACCAAGCTGGGCAACCGCTGCCCTCAGCCCCACTTCTTCCCCACCATAAACGTGAATGTGACTGGGCCTTTCGCTGAAGATTGTCTTTGTGTCGATGTATTTGTGCCCCAACCTGTTGTGAGAATCCCATGTTTCTTATAGAGTGGCTATAGTTACGGTAACCGTAATAAGACTTCCAAATTCAAGTTATTGCATGGAGCAATTATCATTGCAGATGTTATAAGGTTTCAGTTTCCCAGACGTCGCCGTGGCATTGCGATAGCTCAGTCGGTGCGCGCGCTTTCTGCTATCCGCGCTTGACAGGATCAAGTCCACCAGATATGCGTTTTTCCCCTCCTTTTTTTAATGTCTTTATTTTCTCAATAACGGCGCATGTTTACTTTCTGTCCATGGTTTTCTCTCATTTTTTGAAAGATTCATACCTTTGGAGGATGATCAAATGTAGTCCAAGATCTATAGAATATTCTGGTTCCCGTTTCTTTCTAAGGCGCCTGGATGGTGCATGACAGTAGACAGAAACCTGTCTCCGCTTCCATAACAATAGCCACAGAGTTTTTCTTAACTCTTTGGCAGATTTTGTGTATGACGTCGACGGGACCATTACCTATTTCAACATTCATATGAGACCATGTGAAAATCGTTGATAGTCCTTTTTCCAGAAGTTTAGGCAGGATTTCGATACTTTGTTTTCTCTCGTGAAACCACTTATCAATCAATCTTTCAATTAAAGTACATTAAGTGAACACAGCTTCAAAATCATAAGGATCTTTAAGGTGCTAGTTTTTGGGGCGTTAGGAAAAAAAATGATTGGAGGCCTGCCCTTTCCTAAACTGTTACGCTTTGGTCGCAAATGTATACAAAGTGGTGAGCAAATGTATACAGAGTGGTGATCGCTCTGAGAGGAGACAATCAAAGTTTCGACATAATTATTTCGTCACATATCTTGGATTCTGAATTTGTTAATTGTTTCTGGTAATGGCACCAAGTATTCCTCAAGAGAGCCATAGGCACTGTAGCTTGCAAGCCTAACCTGTAGAGAGGAAACAATGGGAAGCAGTTACAGTTTTAGAGGTGGGAGGAAAAGTCCAGAGGAATATTCTGAGTAAAACCTACAGAATCAGAAAACTCACATGGGGACTAGGCCGGGATTCGAACCCGAACCGCAGAGGTGGAAGGCGAGGAAAGAACCACTACGCCAACCTGACTCCCATCGTATTTTTTTTCGTATGACTTTGGAATCTTCGAAGCTGCAGAAGACCATTACAAACCTAGGTGAGCAGACAGTGCCTCTTTAAGAGAGGGCCTGAGAGGGCCTTGTGGAATCAGCTTCAATGAAGAACACATTTCTGTCTTGTTTCTGTGTAGCCTCCAAACGCAGCCGTTCTTGTCTTCATTCATGGCGGTGGCTTCATCGTAGGAGCTGGTGTCATGGGGGATGTTTACCCGATTGCCACTGCTGCTGTTGGTGATGTGATTGTCGTAACACTGAACTATCGACTCGGGGCTCTCGGCTTTCTTTCAACAAGTAAGTTAACGTTCCATTTTGAAACAAACAACACGAATCAAAGTTTAAAATGTTCAAGTACCAATCAAGTCAGACGAAGTGGTTCACTTTTATAGGAACTGTTGACGTGCGAGTCACTCACATTAGCAATGTATCCTTTTCTGCACTAGATGATGACGTCATCGCAGGTAACATGGGACTTTTGGATCAGCGTCTAGCCCTGGAATGGGTGAGAGACAACATCAAAGGTATGACATGCCAGCCGATACAAGCGGAGCCCGCTCCTTTGTTTGTTTCCACCGTTTGGGGTCTGTTTGTTTGTGTTTTTTTTTTTGCTTTGTGTAATTGGCATATGTTCTCTTTTCCTGTTTTTCTCTTATTGACTGATTATTTCAATCTAAAAAAAACAACTCTCACACCGAGGAAGGAAAAATCGAACACCCTCCCTCCTTTTTGGAGTCCCCACCCCATCCTTTTCAGGAGATTACCTGCATTTTTAAAAATTACCACCCAGCTCCTCAACGAGAGGCAAAAGCATTTTCAGAGGATGCATTTTAGGAGTTTTTAATTGAAATTCACGACCTTTTCTTGATTTTGGTTTATTTGTTTGTCTCGACGGGCAGCTTTCGGCGGTGATCCATCACGAGTGGCCATCTTCGGTGAGAGTGCAGGGGCAGCTAGCGTGGGTTTGCACATGGTGTCACCAGACAGTGGAGGTCTCTATCGGGGTGCCATCTTAGAGGTAACCCCCACAAAATGCCCCAGCATAATACCGGGGGGGCGTCAGATTTGTGTTTTCTCCAGTTTCCTTTTTATAAAATGACCGAGAATATTTGTATTCCGGCCTGAACGGGATACCAGTCTATGAAAGGTTTCTCCTCACCTGACGCCGGTACCCATTCTATTCGTGGGTGGAGACAGGCAAGTAAAGGCAAAGTACCTTGCCCAGTTCCACAGCTCATGGCCAGCAGCTGGATTTGGCCGTGTCCGAAAAGGGGCTTCCAGAGCTACGGCTAGGTCTATTGTCTACGCGTCTCCACGCATTTACAATGGATTGAAAACCTCTAGACAAGAGATTTGGATGCAGCCTGAGAGCCCCGACTATGGTCACAAGTCGCAAACCTCAACTGCCAGGCTATATACCACTTGCAGACTTAGTCAGTTAATTTACGAAGCATCTCCAGCTCCTGTGCTGACCGTTGGGTTGTCCATCCAGACTTTGTACCGGGTTCTCAATTACAGGACCTGGTAACCATGGCCAACTTCACAATTTACTTCGTTATTTTTTCAGGCCAAGAAAAGCAAAGCACTTATTATGGTTTTTATCTGGTGAAGGAATTTGAAAAGAAAACAGGCTACGTGGAATCATGAATCGGACTTAGACTTGAGTAAGGGTATGATCTTTTTACACAGACTCAGATTTTTTTAAAACACAGACTCAAACGAGTAGAACGTGAACTTAGAAGAGTTGGACTCAACTACAATACTCATAGAAAACAAAAATCATATTTCATGTTTGTGTTCAAAGGTTATTTATCAGGGCGCAATAGAATCGGTCATTTTGAACCGAATGCACTTTTTGCGTACGATTTTTTCTCTCTTTGAGATTTTGGAATTTCGGGATCAGATCTCGTTTTATGCGTTCTCATACCCATTTTTTACACAAAATTGCAAAGAAGTAACCCTTCCCGAATTTAACCTGCATGTAAAGATGCTAGCACATGTGCAGAAACATGCTATATTTATTTATCGATCGGCCAGAGAATAAATTTTGCTCTGCTACGGGTGCTTTCACTGACCGACGTATGACCCAAGCTCCACTGCCATCGTCATAGGCAAAGAATGAGGTGCTGTTAAGCTATTTAGGTTGTAGGTAGGCTAGGTCTTAAAAGCTTTATAAATGGCAAAAGGTAGGAGAAAAATGTGGAACCAGCATCCAATACTAGATTGGAACGATAACGACAACCGTGCACGGTAAAATTGGTGAGCTGAATTCTTTTATGGTGCTTGTTTATTTTGTGTGAATATAAATTCAAGTTTGGGAAGAACGACAGACCTGTGCCAACCAAACACCTGCCTGCTCGGGGCACGGTGTGGTTTTTATGAGGTCTTTATTATGTGTCTGGTACCCAGAGCGGTGACGCGGTTGCCCCATGGGCGACCGTTCCGGCCAGCGAGGCAACCAATCGAGCCTTCACTTTTGGAAAGCTGGTCGGCTGCGAACGACAAACGTCAGCAGCGTTGCTGGAATGTCTGCAGCAGTTGGAGGGATTTGACAAGATCATCGAAAACCAATATGAGAAGGTTTGTGTTGTATCACTGACTTATGTTAATATTACATATAAGTACAGATTTTCGTCAAATTGGCACCGCCTGATATGAACTTCGAATAACTGTTCAGCCAAACTCGCAGAATGCAGGCGCACGAAAGAATAAAGAAAAATCATTTTTGTCAGACAGAGTCACCTTTTATTGAAATGACTACATGAAAACTGGCGGTTTGAATAATAATTAAAATCATAAATATTCACGCATTGGTTCCTGCAATTCTCCTTTGAAATCATAATATCTCGATATGGACCACACGGATCGTATAATTTCATGCTTGGATGTTTTAAATACTCTGTTTTCATTGCTTTTGAAACTAAAAGGGTTGTCTTTTGGGAAATTATTTTGCAGTTACTCGCAGAATTAGGAGGGCATATGTTACAGTTGACCTTTGCCCCCGTTGTTGATGGCAAGGTCATTCCTGCTGACCCCAATGACCTTTACGAGCAGGGCGCCATCAACGATGCAGTTTCTATCATCGGGGCTCTCGCAGATGAGGGTCTGCTTATGGTCGCACCTGCCTTCCCAAACTGCACCAACGAAGCGCCGTTTGTTGACAGCAACACCTACGATACCCACGCGAAAATTAAACTCTCTTTCTTGGTAAGCCCCGAGCCAATCGTCGCAGACTTCACCAAAATGATTTACACTGACGCTACCTGCGCGGGTGCACCGGACTGCGACTATCTTCAAAGCCTCTCGCAGGTTATCGGCGACGCCATGTTCGTCTGTCCTGGGGTGAAAACGGCCAAGGCCTTCGCCAAGGCGGGCCGTAAGGTCTACCACTACCACATGCGTCACGTCCCCACTACGCCCATGCTGGGCAATAAGTGGACCAAGGCGACTCACGGTGACGATCTCATTTTCGTCTTTGGTCTGCCTCTCATCCCTTCTGCAAACTGGTCGTTCACCGAGGATGAAGCCCGGATGTCGATCCGGACCATCAAGTACTGGGCGAACCTAGCTAAAACTGGGTGAGCTCGTAGTTATTAAGTGAAGAAATTCTTTCAACGCTGATTCCGCACCCGTCTCTCTTTTTTAAAAATGTGGCCAAATCGAAATAAAGAAATCAATAATAAACACGGCCCAATTTACCTTTCCGTCCCTATTTTTCAGCAACCCTAATCTGTCTTCCCTAGATGACGAGCGGGGGGAGGGGGAGAAGCTGCCGGAATGGCCGTTGTTTACCCTCGAGGAAATGGCCTACAAAGACCTGTCACCATCCATGGGGAATGGGCGTGGCATCAAGGCTAAAGAGTGCCTCATGTGGAACGAGTTCATACCAAAACTCGTTCACATTGCTGGTGAGTGCTGTTGACGGATAAACATGCAAAAGTCGACACGGGGGCTCAAAAATATCTCAGCTTGGAGATTTGTCTCAAATTGCGGAGTCGGGCATTACCGCATTTTAACAAAAAAAAAATTAATTTGGTTCCGGTACGACTCTACCATCTGGATTAGAAAGGAAGTGTTCCTCATATTTTCAATGTTTTTTTTTTCAGAGGAAGCCAAAAAGTGCCAAGAGGCCAAAAACGTAAAAGAGGATAAGGGCGGTATCGTTCCAGACGGCACATGCACAAAGAAGACCTGCTCCGAGGAATATAGGAATGATGAATCGACCAAGTATGGGGTTGGGCCAGATGAACCTTAACAGCAAAGTACCATTTCGGCCATTTTCGTAAATTCCTTTTTGCATATTCACATAGGAAGAACGGGGTAGATCATGTTACACTTCATGTTAGGCTTTTCGTGGGCCCCCTGGGATTTTTCTCTCACCGTCTCTTTTCATTTGATCTTTCAGCTGTGTGGGGTCGGGCCAGATGAACCTTAACTGCAAAGTACCATTTCGGCCACTTTCGTAAATTCCTTTTTGCATATTCACATAGGAAGAACGGGGTAGATCATGTTACACTTCATGTTAGGCTTTTCGTGGGCCCCTGGGATTTTCCTCTCTTCGTCTCTTTTCATTTGATCTTTCAGCTGAGCTTAAACAAGGTGCTTTGGATAAGAAGGCGGTGTAGGCAAAGATTCAGAGACTTTTGGTGAAAAGGGTTTCATTTGTTGCAGTCAAAAAAGGAATTTGGCCTTGACTTCACAGCATTTGTCGTTGTTTGTCACCGTTACGATAGTATATGTGTGTCAATTATAACTTGAAACCTTTAACATTGGTTTCTTTCATTGCTATTAAATCCAAATGTTAAAATAAAAGACCAATCGCTCTTCGCTTTTCATAATTTTATGTAAAGCTTGCTTTCCATTCTTGTATTTCTATGTCCCCTGTCTGTCATTAAACGCAACTCCGGGGTCAGGTTATCCAATGAGCAAAGTAGGCACTATACCAAGGACCTACGAAATAAATTGGGTTCAGAAGAAACATCAGGAGGTTCTATGTTTAGAGTTAATCAGTAGGCCTACACATACACCTGGTTAGTACAGGCTCGTATTAAATGCAGAATGCGAGGTTGAGTGCTTACCAGCAGCATAAAATAAGTGCCGGTTCAAATTTGACCGAACTGAGTAAGCCTAAGGCAGGTGATTTTTGTCTACTTCCTTTTTAAAATTTCTCTTCCTCGCTAAAGCGTACATTCTTGAGGAAGTAGGCTTAAAAAGTGGCATTTGTAGGGAAACCTGTAGCTGAACTGAACAACCACAAAATAATATGTTTTACCCACACCAAAGGACCCCTTGTATCGGTGACGCCACACTTTGCTTACAAGCGTGCTGTCCTGCGAAAACCTCAGTTGCTATATAGACCTTGTTCCCGTGACGTCACGGTCGTGCTGGACCGCCACCTGTTGTGATGGTAATGAGTACATGGAGTTGTGATGGTAATCTACCTATTCAAGATAAACTAGTCAAGCATGCAGCGTTAGCATGTGCGCTTGCACGTGTTTGAAGCTGCCCGTAGGAATACATGCGATCACCGTGGTCACGTCGGTCCACACGTGGTGGTATTGTTTGCATTTAGTCACGTGGGTAAAAAAGGTCTATATATAGAAAAAGGCGCTCACGTAAACAAAGCGTGACGTCATCAGTACAGAGGCCTACTGATCAGTTCAAAATTAACGTTGAGTGTTCAACATTTTGAATACAACGCAAAGGTAGAAATCAAATAACAAGGGCAGTTTAATACTCTGTGCATACGCGATAGCGCTTATTCGCCGATCGAGTCACCACGTTACCACACGACTTTATTTCTTTCCCCGTCTAAAGTTCGCTGCTTACCATTGAACAGCCAACAATATAACTAGCATAAGGCCTATCTCCCTCTACCCTTTGGCCCCTGAACGTGACCTTTCATTTTGTGTACGGCGTTTCAATAGACAATGGACTATATCCCACGCACCATTATTTCCGACAGATTATGCCTAGCATACAACGAAGTGAATTGTTACAAATTCCAGCTTCAAGACTTTCTAAAGTGAAGCGAAGCACAGATTTTACATGCCATCAAGTCAACAATGGAAACAATATTTCGGGCAGCAGGCTAAATTTCCCGGCAATTGAGGCTTTGCGTGGTAGCCATCTTGTAGAGCAGTTCTTTCATTCGACAGGGAAACTCCTTTGTGCATACTCTGCGGAACAAAAGCACTGGCCCGCAAGGTGGCAGCAATGCAGACCCTCTATTGGAAAGGCGTGGATGCAAGTGTAACAACTATACATGTACTAAGCTTGCAACAACTATAGTGGTTTTACGTGGTAGCCATCTTGCAGGGCAGCTCTTTTTTTCCATGGGGGAACCTCCTTTGTGCATACCCAGTGGAACAAAAACATTGGCCCGTAAGATAGCAGCCATGCTGAAAGTAGATCTCTGCCTACAGTCATGTAAATGCTAGTTACTCAAAACTCTGCATCTCAGCCCTTGGCCAAGCTCAAAGTCTCGGTCATATCTTGTTTGCCCATCGGCTCATTCACAGCCTGGGACAAGTTCGAGTAAAAACCGTTGGTTGACACTCGTTGATTTTTCCCTGGTAATCCGTGCGCAAAAAAAAGATATTGAATAGCAAGTAAACATCAACGATACGTAACGAATGGTCGTCGTTGAAACTTGCAATTGCCTGATGCGCACGCACTTGGCATGGGTACTGTCGCATAGTGTCAAACACTAAAGTAGCGACCAGCTTCACTCTCCTGACAACTTCCTGCCTCGAAAATGGGGTACCTGAGGTTTCTTTGCGTTTGGTGGCTGGTTTTCTGTGTTGCAACAGAGACAAGCGAGGACCCTCCGGTCGTCACCACGAGCCAGGGTCGCATCGTCGGCACGAGGCTCGAGTTCAGCCCCACCGACCCCGCGCTTCGCCGGCGCGTGGACGCCTACCTCGGCATACCGTATGCTGAGGCTCCCGTCGGCCCGCTGCGCTTCAAACCTCCCGTCGCTAATTCATGGAGCGGGGAACTGCAGGCCACAGAGCTGGGCAACCGCTGCCCACAACCCCTCGTGCCTTTCGGAAATTACACAATGACTGGGCTGTTCGATGAAGATTGTCTATTTCTTGATGTATTCGTGCCTCAGCCTGTCGTAAGAATCCAATATGCTGCTGTATTCACATAAACTGAGTATTTATCTATCGTTTTAGGAAGCAAGGTAGGAAATCTCTGTGAGTTTGTGAGGCTGTTTGTGGGGTTCTGAAAAGAATAGCACAACCGGTCGTAAAGGAACATTTCTGACCGTATCCGCTCCGAGTTGAAGTGCACCCCCAATCGGCGAAAGAAAAACAGATGGTTATACAAGCAGGTTCTTGCACGCGCTCTGTCTGCGTGTACCCAAAGACCATACAAGCCGGAACAAATTAGTTAAGCGTACTAACTGAACAAGTTCCGCGTCAAAGACGCATATACTTGTGAGCCTCATGGCCCGCCTATGCAGTAAGTACCAAAAAACACGCCCTCTTTTGTTCCGCTCGGAGCGGATACGGACAGATAAGATACCGTCCAAAACGTCGAGTTCCCTCTCCATTCTTTCAATGAACGTCAATTAACTCACAACACAATTTTCCTGCCTGGTGCTACCACAAATCTACTATTATTTGCTTAACCTCACACTGTAAAGTTCAAGATCTTACCTCATCCGTCATCAAGCTGTTCTTGTGAGACACAGTGGTCTAGGGTTTAATAGACATTGATTTGAATGTCAGTCTCAATACTGTAAATCAATGGTTACCACTGTACTGCACAAAGGAAATGTATCCGGGTCGTAAGGGACTTCGCCATGCACGCACACGCACCACTGATTGCTAGCCTCCATTGGAGGAGCACCTATGGTTTCATGTAGCTGGGTCATTCCATGAGGTTGGGGCACAATTTGTGACGGTGTCCTCGTTACATTGGTAAATTTTACCACCTGTCATGACCTGTAGAGTAGGTCATTTACTCCGTAAAAATAGCACACACCTCTGTACTCAGCCTTGCAAGATGTATAACAATGTCAATTTGGAATCCACATTCAGGGAAATAGCTGTTCACTTTTACGGCACCCATATAACAATTGCCACCGTCACAAATTGTGCCCCAACCTCATGCATGGAATGACCCAGCTCTTTGTGCAGTGAGCGTGGTTTGAACAGAAGTGACGTCACACTTACGAACTGGATATAGAGTGCCTAAGTGTGACGTCACTGTGAACCAGAAAGTGCAGTGCAAACGAATGGAGTACGCGCGCGCGTTTGTTCACGCGCTGGTTCACGCGCTCATGCCTTTTACACACTAATTACGCGCGTGACGTATTCACTTCAGTACTCTATATGCATGCGATAAATGAATAACAATGAGAGATAATTAAGGGGAAAGCAGATTTCATTCCTATTTTGTTTTCTTGTAGCCTCCAGGTGCAGCCGTTCTTGTGTACATTCATGGCGGTGGCTACCTTGTAGGAACTGGTGTTATGGCACAACTGTCCCCGATCCCCACTGCTGCTGTTGGTGACGTCATTGTTGTAACACTGAACTATCGTCTCGGCTCTTTTGGCTTTCTTTCGACCAGTGAGTTGAAGTTAAAATTTCCAGAGAAGAGAGCAAAAGCTATTGACATGAGAATTTTGAAGCAACCCACAAATTAAGTCGCATGTGTGCAGCACGTTGCCATGTGTCGGGTACGTTCTTTCTAATTAAAGCACATTACATCGTGAGCTATTACAAAATGAAATGAATGTTGTTTGTGTTAGATGATGACGTTATTCCAGGTAACATGGGTCTTTTGGACCAGCGTCTAGCCTTGGAATGGGTGAGAGACAACATCCAAGGTATGGCATTCTAGCACCACAATTTTTTTTCATGTGAATTAACAAAAAGATATGACCAATGGTTCCTCATGTTTGGACATTTTGGACATGCGCCGTTTGATTACCACACGAGCTGGTTTTTTGGGCATGCGCCGTTTGATTACCACACGAGCTGTTTTATTGGGCATGCGCCGTTTGATTACCACACGAGCTGTTTTTTGGGCATGCGCCGTTTGATTACCACACGAGCTGTTTTATTCCCCCCCATATCAGCTTTCGGCGGTGATCCTGCGCGAGTGGCCATCTTTGGTTTGAGTGCTGGGGCGGCCAGCGTGGGTTTGCACATGGTGTCACCGGGAAGCGAAGGTCTCTTCCGAGGAGCCATCTTGGAGGTAAAGACACTTGTTGAAGAGGTGTTAATAGGAGCCCTTCCCCATCACGGCCCGCCCGAGGCCGAATAATTTGAAGTCCCAGGTCCACAATCGGAGATTGAATATGGAGACGAAGTCGGGTATTGGAAAACGGCCCAGGTCTCGTTTTTTTATTTGTCTGGAACCCAGAGTGGTGACGCATCTGCTGCGTGGGCAACCCTTCCAGGAAGCCAGGCGCGTCGTCATGCGTTTGGTCTCGGCAAACTGGTCGGCTGTGAACGACAAACATCCGAAGAGTTGCTGGAATGTCTTCAGCAGGTGGAGGGATTCGAAGAGATCGTCGAAAACCATTATTTGAAGGTCTGTCTTGCGTCACGTTTACCTATTATCAGTAGGGAGTGACATGCATTTCGGATTTTCGTCGAATGCGCACGGCAAGAATTCAACCCCTTTTGATCAACATTCATCTGTGAGCGTTGATACCAACAAATTGTCATGAAAATTGTCCAGGATGGAGTTTGAAGTGTTTTGACGGGTGTGACGTGTACAATGTATTAAACATCGTCAAAATTCAAACGTAGCGCATCATCCACAGCATGTTGCATCTCATGTTGGTGGATTACACGTAGGCCGGCATTCTCATTTTTTTGGCTGAGTTGTACAAAAAATGTAGGTATAGACACGGAAACCGACAAAGGTTCTTACTCTGCTGTGATTTAATACAGAAATGACAAAGGTAACAGTAAGAATAAACAACTACGAACAATTCCGGTGTGATCACGCCAAAGTTTTCATTATATTTTGAGCTTCACTTGAAATCATTCTTTGAAAACCACATTTCTTTTTCTCTTAAAAAATAAATTTTGACGAATAGACTGCGAAAGAATTTTGTAACTGTTTATATGTCTTGCTCAATCCGAGGCCGAAATTTGTAATCATGACTTAGAACTTGCAGGTTTGTTTCCGGTCAGATATTTTGCTCTGTATAGATTCGGGAATACTAGGCGACCTTGCTCCCAATGGAACAGCAAATTAAAGTTAAAATGTTCAATCTTTTTTCGCTCAGTTACTTGAGAAATTTGGTCGGGGACAACTTCTACCCTTTGCACCCGTTGTCGACGGTGCGGTCATCCCTGCTGACCCCGATGATCTCCACGAGCGGGGCGCCATCAACGATGCGGTTTCTATCATCGGGGCGTTTGCTTATGATGGTATGTTCGAGATACAAAATGACTTCCCCAGCAACACCGACGAGGCACCGTTTGTCGACAGTGACACCTACGATGCCAAAGCTAAATTTCACCTGGCATTGGCAGTGAGCCCCGAACCAATCGTCGCAGACGCAGCCAAGATGATGTACGCTGACCCTTCCTGCGCGGACACACCGGACTGTGACTATCTCCAGAGCCTCTCGCAGGCTATCGGCGACGCCATGTTCGTCTGTCCTGGGGTGAAAACGGCCAAAGCCTTCACCAAGGCGGGCCGTAAGGTCTACCACTACCACATGAGTCATGTCCCCACTACGCCCATGCTGGGCAATAAGTGGACCAAGGCGACTCACGGCGACGATCTCATTTTCGTCTTTGGTCTGCCTCTCATCCCTTCTGCAAACTGGTCGTTCACCGAAGATGAAGCCCGGATGTCGATCCAAACCATCAAATACTGGTCCAATTTGGCTAAAACTGGGTGAGTATGGAGAGACTTACGGTGCAGAAAAGTTTTCAAAGTATCTCTTTTCAAAGCAGATGTAAAAAATAATAATAATTACTGTTTAAGCTGACAAATCTCGCAATGAAGAACAGTCTTCAATTTTTTTTACCCCAACTTGTAGCAATCCTAATGTATCCGCCATGGATGACGAGCAGGGGGAGGAGGCGACACTGCCAGAATGGCCGTTGTTTACCCTCGAGGAACTTGCCTATAAAGACCTGTCACCATCCATGGGGAATGGGCGTGGCATCAAGGCGAAGGAGTGCCTCATGTGGAATGAGTTCATACCAAAAGTCATACAGACTACTGGTGAGTGCTGTTGAAGTACTAACGCCTTTGAATCAGACACCGATCTCGACGAGGACTGCAGTCTCTCTGGAGAGTGGACTGTTCAATAAGCCTTTTGCCAGTCAAAATTTGAAGACAATCTTGGACCACCTCTCTGGAATGGACTGGTTCCTGTTTGCCCTTCTTATCCACTGAAAACAGTGTATTGGTGCAAGGCGTCTGTTATGAAACTCAGCAAACGCTTGCCCCGAATCACGAGGTATAACAACAGTATCTTTAAAATGGAGAATTACATTTTTATGTTCACATGAATTTATAGAACTCAGTGTACAAAAGTGTATTCAAATTTCTCTCGCAAAAGGCTTATTGGGGTGGTCTGGACTGAGTATGCAAGTATGACGGTAAGACCGCTGCCTTTTTCTAGTGAATGAGGATGATCCAAAGGCTCTTTAAATGGGAGACTTAATGTCGCTTGGTGGCGGCAAACATACCCCTCGGTCACCGATCAACTGTTGTTTGCGTCAAGCTTGAGCAAATAATTAGTGCGTGCTCACATTGGCGGAAACAATCCTAGACTAGCACAGGAGGATTGGTCAGAGCTGTGCAGAGAGAGTTGCGACAGGGTGGGCCAGTAAATTTCCTCGATTTTTTTTTAAAGAAAGCACTAATCGCCTGTGACAAAGAGCGACTCTGAGCCGACACTTGGGCGCCCTATTGTGGTCATCGCCCGGACTAAGGACCAACCGTTTGCATTTATAAACCAGTGACCACTCATAATCTGTCGGCCGCCGATCGTTCCTTTCCGACAGATAGTACACAGATATGCCAAATGTTGACCACATTGCCGTCCAATGATTGGAGAAGACGTTCAATGATTGGAGAAAGTTGAAATGCCTGATTTCGGCAAAATACAGGTCTCACTCGACTCTCTACTACTGAGCCGTCAATTTGAGCTCGAGCACACGCAGAGTGTGACGCAGTCATTGACCAGGTCTCCTTTGACTGTTAATGTCTGCTGCCACCAAGCGCCTCCAAGCCTCCTATTCGCATTGAACGTCCACATTCACAAATTGCGCGACGTGCAATATAACTCTGATTCAACAAGTCCATCATGGATGCCCTCCTTTGTGGATTGCAAGTAATCCATTCTTGTGTGGTTTCCTTTCTTTACAGAGGCTAAAAAATGCTACGGTAAACGCCGAAGAGGTGACAAGCTCAGGAGAAAGATATCATAGACGAATAATTACGCGACAAAGGTTTGAGGTCATGACAAAATTATTTCGTTTAAATTAAGTCATTTCATTCCAAGTTTACTTTCTCACACGAGGAGGTCTATCCGTTACTAGCAAACTTGATTTTGAAGACCGCGTTCATATATGCTAAAGCTGCCATGTAGGCGGTTGTATCTGAAGTTAGGATAATTCAGCTACGTCGAGTCGGGTTAAATCAAACAGAACTGTGTGAATTCGACATTGCTTGTAATAGGTTTGTCTTGGAGTTGGCATGTCGAGTCTTTCATGGAGTGGTTTGACCAAGAATCAATTGAACCTGTTGGAATCTATCTAAAAAAAAAGAGCTGCGAGGATTATTATGCCATATTTATCTCACGCGATGACTCTCTTCCTTGTCTCAACTTAGAGACTCAATCAGATCATGGGAAGGTGTGCCTCACTAGTTGCTCCTTAAGATTCAGAGCCACGATCATAAACTTAACCACCTTCTCCCTGAACGTATAAACAATTTTAGGTATGCATTATGGAATCAGAGGGAGACATATCATTCACCTTGATGACAAACCAACCGATATAAAAGAACAGCTTTTTAGCCTGGTGTTTGTATAATAATCTCCAGCGAGTTTCATTTTATTTTGATATGTTTTATATTTATGTCCATGTCAAAATTTTCCACTCTCCACAAAGCGAAACACATTCATATTCGGGGGTTTAACACTGTCAACATTCATATCTTTTGTCAAGATGGCACTGTTTATCACAGATACACACTGAAGCACTTTCAATAAGAATCATGTGGAAAAGATGCAGTGCAGTGAAATCAGGAGCTCTGTTATAACGAAACTATAGTTACGGAATGGGTTTAAATTTGGTAATTATGTTCAAGTTGAAACTATTGGCTTTAGTCTGTGCATTTGTCTGCAGTGATTCCAATGGCGTATCCAGAGAGGGGACGGAGAAGTTGCCCCCCCCGACTTTTTTTAAATGGATAACATCAAGATATGTTTATTGCATATGTACTGTGTTTGTTTACTGTGTGCCCTGTGGGTAAGTAGGACAATAGCATAACCTTAATACGGGCGATTCACAATAGTGCGCCTCCAGGAGTTTGTAACGCGTTGGCCAATCACAACGCGTGAAATTGGTCGACCCTTTCCAAACGTGCGTTGGGTCGACAAATTTCGCTCATTGTGATTGGTCAACGCGTTGCAAACTCTTGGAGGCGCACTATTGTGAAATGCCCGTATTGTGGGGGTAAGGCTTTCGAAGTATCAAGAATTTAACGACATGGGTATCTGGAGTTTAAACTTAAAAGAAGGATTCTCCAATGCGTACTTATCTATCGCAAATTTACGTATGTTATTTTGTCAAAATTTAAACCCAAGAAAGCGACTCTTGGTTCAAATGGGAGTGATATAAAACTGCACTTCACAACCTACATTTTTACTATTTCACAAACATAAAAAAATGTAATAAGGATGCCCTAACATTAAAACAGTATCCAATACTTTTAAAGATTTTAAGAGCAATAAATTTTGCTCTCTGTTTCCATCAAAAGATTGTAAACTTGGGTTGCTTGACCTAGAGAAATCTAAAATAAATATCATTTCTATTTCACACTGTCGAAGCAAATGAGGGGAATAATCCCCAAATCCTTTTCGATTTACTGGCATGGTGTTGAGATCTTGTGGGCGATTTCAGTGCCATAACACTCAGGAATTATTTCACCTATCAGATTTTGGCGTCGCTGGATCTCTCTATCCTCGAGCAGAAGCACCCCGTCATCCGTTGAAAAGAGCCGCGTTAGTCGGGAGTGTTCAATTTGTTGGTAGCGATGCGATTATGACGCGTGCATTTTTTAGTCGTTTGTGAACCACTGAAGTTCAGTTCTGACCCAAGGAGCCTCTGTTGCTAACAAAACAGCGGCCTCTATTAGTCTAGCTCGAGGTCCTTATGTAGCAGCAAGATACAAATTTGAATCATTTGTTTTCACTGGGAAAAATGAGCCCATGGGGACGGGAGAGTTGAGACACTTAGCGGCTTGCCCGTGTCTGTCCCACGTGACCAGTCCACTGTGTGTCGCACTTGGGGTAAAGTGCACATGCTCACAACGGTGTTACTGCCACCAAGCATCTGAAGTCTCCCATTGATTTCATCTAACTAATTCTGATCGAAAAAACTCTGAACAAATTAATATCATGTCTTATTAGAAGTCTCTACACGTACAAATATATAGCAATTCCATAACTCCACAACTTTTTTCACTTCTTCAAACATATCCTTTTTCAAAGCGACCAGTTCAGAAAGTGGACGCCGATATGTAGCTCAGCTGATAGCTTTGGACAGAAAAATTAACTGGGCATAATTCATTATTAAAAAAAAAATAACAATTTCCTGTGTAAGACAGGAAGACCTTGTACACACTTTCCAATTTCCACACTCTGGAGGCAAAGGGCATCGCCAGAAAGGGGGTAAATCTCTTTCCAAAGCGGGAAAAGCACTTAGCAGAAGCAAACTGACAAAGCCATCACCGGTGGATAAGAGGGTGGGTTATGATTACCACAAGTATTTCCAAGCAAATAAATTTGATTTAGGAGGGGGCTCCCACTTGGGGTGTTTGAGGATACCTTCCTTTTTTTCTTTTTTTTTACTATTTCTTCCCCTTGCCGTCCACTGGTTTTCGATAATTTTAAAGACGGGAGCTTTCACTACAGATACACACGTACGGCCCACTTTTGTAAAATGTTGGATCGGCGCAGCTGCCTTCCTAGAATATCTTACCATATGCGAGCAGATTGGACCAGCGAACTTCGAGTTGAACTTATAACCTCTGGTCCCTGGTACAGGCCGTAACTTTGGCTTTGGTTGGCATAACCCGTGAATGAAATTTTTTTGGTATATCACATTGTCAAATATAGGTCGTTGCACTTCTTACATCTCTTACACGTGTGTGATTTGATAGAAATTACACTTTTAATTCCACTAGGGTCTCATAACTAATCTGCCGACTGAAAAATGCACAATCCAGTCGACAGCTAGGCAAATAATCAGTTGACATCCTCAACACAGTGTCGTCTGAAAAGCTCAATGCCTGAGACTACGGATCGGTAAATTTCAATTAAGGTCAATTTCACTACGTGACTTGCATGATCAAATATTAGCTATGCGCTATGGTTACAATACTCCTGAGAGCATGGAAACTAGCAGTGCACGTGTACTAAAGCTTGCTTTGGACATCGTTTTGCTTCGTACCCCTAGCTGGGCCAATTAATCCTTCCTCTATTCCTCGGGGCAGGTTTCCTTCGTGCACGTGCCGTCAGCAACAATGTCATCGTTTTTTTCTTTCACCTCTTTGGCCTCTTGGCACTTTTTGGCTTCCTCTGGGGAAAAAAATCATGGAAAGCAAAACCACAGGTTAGTTGAAGGAAGGATTGTTGCACTGAGTGTGATGTAAACCTCAGCTTCTGTCAACAGCTCTTACCGGCAGTCTGAATGAGCTTTGGTATGAACTCGTTCCACATGTGGCACTCTTTCGCCTTGATGCCACGCCCATTTCCCATGGAGGGCGACAGGTCTTTGTAGGCGAGTTCCTCGAGGGTAAACAACGGCCATTCCGGCAGCTTATCCTCCTCCCCCTGCTCACCATCCACGGAGGCCAAGTTTGGATTGCTGCAGAATGTGATGAAAGGGTAACCTGAAAAAATTCTTCATTCCGAATTTTGCTTAACCCCTTGACGCTAGGATTTTTTTCTGAAAGCCGACTCCAAGAATTCCAGCCTCGCTTGGCCACAAAGGCCACCTGCCAAACCGCAAATTCTCGGTTTGTGGCGATGCAAGCTCTACACGCTTTGATTAACACAGTGAAAAGGCCCACTGTTCGGTGGCATACGGGCTCTACTCACGCTTCCACATTCCCGTTGCCTCTTTTCAAAGTGGGGACTATTGTGAAGCTGGTGATTATGATGCAAATTAGGCCTTTTCATTTCTTGGCAACACACAAAGGCCAATCACCATATATACAAGAGCCAGGGTGCGCCTTCTTTCGCCGTGTTCGCTCGAGCGTGGGCCGAGAATAATAGCTGAAAAGCGGGCCAAGGGATCTCAATTTTCACGGCGTCTTTTACCACGTCCCGGTGAGAAGGGGTTAATATTAGGCCACTTAAAAATAAAAACAGTTTTCATCCAAGTTTTTTTTTTACAGGAGAGTTTGGAGACTCCACTCTTTTAGTGATGACCACTATATTTTCAAGAAAACTTTTCAACTGAAGCCAAGATGCTTTTGAGCCTGAATAATCCTACAGAATTTGATTGAAAAGCCATAAATTGTTACAAAAATATGAATTTGAAAGGTGCTGCAATTGTTTTGAAATGGAAACTGAAACCAAAAAGAAGGTAGTCTGGGAAAAGGGCGTGGGAGGTAGGAGGACAATTTAATGAGTGATTTAACAGTGAGTCTGACAGTGAGTTTCAATCTGCTCAGAAAAAAGAAATGAAATCTGAGGCCAATTTCATAGAGCTGCTTAAGCACAAAATTTGCTTAAGCGCGAGAAACCTTGCTTGACAAATCAGGTAACCAGCCCAAACTCCATGTGATGTATATTGTTTTGGGATCGTATTTAGCTGTCTTTTGGTTAGCATGACAATAGGTAGAGTTTGAGCTGGTAACCTTTATTTTTTTTAAGCAATTTTTTTTCACGCTTCAGCAAATTTTGTGCTTAAGCAGCTCTATGAAATTGGCCCCTAGTTGGAGGTTTACACTGGATTATTCTTCTTGTATGAGATAACTGGGATGTTTCTCAGCAATATCTGTCCTGGCAGGATTGAATTACATGTCAAAAAAGCACATTTCATTTTCAAGTTGTCATTTCTGTAACTGCCCAAAACTTAAAACCAGTACCAGCTTACCCAGTTTTAGCCAAATTCGCCCAGTACTTGATGGTCTGAATCGACATCCGGGCTTCATCCTCGGTGTATGACCAGTTTGCAGAAGTGACGAGAGGCAGACCAAAGACGAAAATGAGATCGTCGCCGTGCATAGACTTGGTCCACTTATTGCCCAATAAGGTTGTGGTAGCGATGTGATTCATGAAGAAGTGGTAGACCTTACGGCCCGCCTTGGTGAAGGCCTTTGCCGTTTTCACCGCAGAACAGACGAACATGACGTCGCCGACGACCTGCGAGAGGCTCTGGAGATAGTCGCAGTCCGGCGCATCTGGAGCTGTACAGGTAGCATCAGAGTACATCATTTTGGCTGCATCTGCGACAATCGGCTCGTGGCTTACCGCCCCAGCCAGGTAAAGTTTGGCATACGTGTCATAGGTGTCGCTGTCGACGAACGGGGCCTCATCGGTGTTGTTGGGGAAGAAAAGTCTGACCATAAGCATACCCTCATCTGCAACAGATCCGATGATGGAAGCTGCGTCGTTGACGGCACCCTGCTCGTAGAGGTCATTGGGGTCAGCAGGGATGACCTTGCCATCAACAACAGGCACAAAGGCCAACATCTCCCCTCCCAATTCTGCAAGTAACTGCAAGAAGCATTTCAAAAAGAACAAAACTGGTTTTGGAAGCAAAAAACACATCAAAACATGAGGTTAAACAGTAACCCACAAGCAAATTTTATGGTGTGTTTTTGGCTAGCTTTTGGACCAAAGTTGGGTGCAAAACAAACCTTATCATATTGGTTTTCGATGATCGTGTCAAATCCCTCCAACTGCTGCAGACACTCCAGCAACTCTTCCGACGTTTGGCGTTCGCAGCCAACTAGCTTTCCAAAAGCGAAGGCTCGACTAGGGGCCTTATTTCCTGGAATAGTTGCCCAAGGGGCAGCTCCATCGCCACTCTAGGGAATGGACAGATACGTGTGAAAAAACAAACACGTCTTTGCTCAGTCATTTTGTCAACAGAGCTCTATCAGAAACTGTCAAGGTACCATGTGACCACACCGTTTACTATGATCACCCACCATTACAGCAGATAAGTGTCTGGTTGGCACTCAACTTCGTGCGCTATAAACCTGACTGTGAGGTTCATTTTCACACAAACAAACCATAAAGTGATATCATGGTCACTACCTGTGCCGTGTTCTATCATTATCACTGAACAAACATTGTTCCAAGGATTTTTAAGAACAAAAAGAACGAGAGAAAGGCATTATTTTTCTCTGTGTCATTTCTGTGTCTTCCCAGAGCCTTTATAAAAGCCCCCAAATGTAGCCTCACCTCCAGAAGGCCATAAAAGGTGTAAACATTAAAAAAAAAATCAAAAAAAAAAATTTTGAGTCCCTTTATGAGGAAGTTTGGACCCCCAAATTTGGTTTTTAATCTACCCCTATTCTGATCCCGTGCTCACCTGTTTACTTCAGTACTTTGCATTTTCCTTTTGTCCACTTATAAAGTATTGAGGCATGAATATGTAAATCCAAAATACAAGGGGTGCGGTGCCACAGTCTTTGCCTACAACGGTGGTGGATGCCCACCGGGTCAGCGAGCGCGCCCTGTAGCACAGCTCCATTTTTTCCCTAACCAAGATACTCTGGCAGGTTGGATTGACAAATAACAAGCAGGTGTTAATGGTGTGCACTGACAGGAATCACAGGAATTGGGGCACCCGATTGGCATAAATATCTGCATACCTAAGTACCCCCCACACAAAAATTTCCGCCAAAATTGTTCCCCCCAAAGGGCTGGTAAACCTTTCTTTCTCTGTCTCAAACATTACTTGAGGAAGTTGTGAAATAGGTTACAGGTACCATACCTAGGTCCATAATGGAGAACTCGGGTACAAAGTTCACAAGGACTGCCCCAAGGGCTGTATAAATACTAGAGGATGAACTGATGCACCCAAATCTATTAGGAGAATGTGGTCAGTGTTCCTGACTCCTTTTCACAGGGTCAGGGTTTGGAATTCAGCTACTATTGTGGTGTTGTGTCCCTGAGCAAGCCATTTTACACCTCCTTGCCTCTCTCAACCCAGGTGTAAAAATGGGTGGAGGCATTAGCTGGGGAGCAACCTGTGATGGACTGGTATCCCATCCAGGGAGGGATAGATATTTTCTTGGTCATTTAGTGTCAAGGAAACTGGGGATAAACTCTGGACCAATGTCCCCTCTCTTTTTATTCCTCTTCATACAAATGCTATTTCGGGTTTTTTTTTACCTCTAAGATGGCACCTCGGTAGAGACCTCCACTGCCCGGTGACACCATGTGTAGGCCTACGCAGCCTCCCCCAGCACTCTCGCCAAAGATGGCCACTCGTGCTGGATCTCCGCCAAAAGCTGACCACATTAAGAAAAAAAATCAAACAGAAATAGGCTATGAATTTCAATTCCATAATTACAAAATGCAGGCATGAAAGAATGATTTTTCCTCCCTTGCACAACTGGATGATAAAGGGGAAAAAAAGATGCAAAAAAAAATTTCCTTCCCAGTGACCAGGTAGTGGAGGGTTGTAAAAAGCAGGAGGGAGTGATATCTGAATATGTGGGCGTGGCATATGATTCTTTGTTACTCTGTGTGGAAAACTGTTTCCGTGAAGTAATCAAATGACAAGGTAACAGAAGAAACAGGAAATGACGAGACAAGCCTCCTTTAACAAAACAAGAGAATAAAAGGTATAATAAATCTTAGGGGCACGCAAGATTGGTTACTTTGCATTTGCTCTTGCATACCTTTGATGTTGTCTCTTACCCACTCCATGGCTAGACGCTGGTCCAAAAGACCCATGTTACCCCGGATGACGTCATCGTCTAGTGTGAAAAGAAACACATTGCAACTGTGAACAAAGTCACACATCGCTTTCGTTGCACACCGGGTGAGAACACGGCTTAAGAGTGACTTCTAAAGTGAGTCAGCATACAGTAACGATGATAGGGCCAATCTCGAGCATGCATATTGATGTTCTCATATGACCTATGACACAGTTCCATTTAACCATGCATAGTTGGAATGTCGAACTGGCTCATTCTGAGCACAAGCAAATGTTTTTCTTTTGACGCCCTCTCTGCTGCATATTGTTGCTTGGCTTCTGGTCTGTGCTCATTCCGCTGAAAATTGCCCATGAGCACTCAACAGCTGGCATTGGCCAGCACATAAGCCAGTTTGCGCACAAGCAAACATTTATAACTCTGTGTGGATATACTGTGGATCATCAATGCCAAAACCTTGCAAATTGGTTTGCAACTCTAAATTTCTACCACTAATAGCTTTATCTGTCAACAGGAAATTCAAATAACACACTTGTTGAAAGAAAGCCGAGAGCCCCCAGTCGATAGTTCAGTGTTACGACAATCACATCACCAACAGCAGCAATGGCAAGTGGGTACATATCCGTCATGACACCAGCTCCTACGATGAAGGCACCACCATGAATGTAGACAAGAACGGCTGCATCTGGAGGCTACAAGGAAACCAAACCACACCACGGAAATGGACATTATTCTCAAATTTACCTTCTGCTTTTTACAAGTTCCCCTAGGATATTCAGGTGTGGATCCAGGGTGGGGGGTCAACCCCCCCCCCACTCTTTGAAAAAAACAAGCTGAAAAAATTTAGAAAATAAAAAAAATTAACTAAATTAAATTTAAAACCAAGACAGCATCCCTCAGATTCTGATGTGTACACCAACACCATTGTAAACAATGTACTAGTATGTCATGTAATGTTTCATCCAGTGTTTTTAAAAAATCTACAATCTGACACCCCCAAACACAGAATTCTTCCCACTTAATGCCCTAAAAGTTTCAGAAAGAGTCTCATATGCGTGCATCATTCATGTCATTGACTTTTCTCTGCAGTGGTCAGGTCTTGCTAGGCCTACTCAAAACAGATAAATTCTCACAACGGGTTGAGGCACGAACACATCGACACACAGACAATCTTCGTCGAAAGGCCCAGTCAGTGTCACATTTCCCATTGGAAAGGGGGGCTGAGGGCAGCGGTTGCCCAGCTTGGTGGCCTGAAGCTCCCCGCTCCATGACTTAGCGACGGGAGGTTTGAAGCGCAGCGGGCCGACGGGAGCCTCAGCGTACGGTATGCCGAGGTAGGCGTCCACGCTCCGGCGAAGCGCAGGGTCGATGGGGCTGAACTCGAGCCTCGTGCCGACGATGCGACCCTGGCTCGTGGTAACCACCGGAGGATCCTCACTTGCTGTAGATGCAGTAAAGAAAAACAGGCATAAAACGCAGAAAGATTTTAGGTACACCATTTTTCCAGCAGTGTGTGGCTTGTACGCACGGATAAAATCTCATCCCATCAATCACAACACACAAGTTAAGTTGCCGCTTGAACTCTACGAGGGCCTATGTAGGGCATCATAAAGCTTTGCCTTTAGTTTTTAATTTTTTTCAAAATGGCAAGTCCTCGTACAAAGGCACTGAATGCGTGCAAAAAAATTAGGAAGAAACAGAAACAAGTTGACTGTCTGCTCAATGTTTCTAGAGAATGGGGGGGGGAGTGGTCGATGTGAAAAAGGGACACAGTGTTTTGGATATTAAGGGCTGTGATTTCTATGTTTCTACCAAGCGTAGTGCTAAGCAAAGATGCTAAGCTGGTGCCCATAGAGTTGGATATAATATTATATCCAACTCTATGGCTGGTGCCGCATATGTCAGGACGATAACATTTACTTTTCGCTTTAATGCGCCCTCTATTGTCGAAAGACTAACTTAGAACATGGTTAAGCAGACGACGTCTACGACTCGTCGACGAGACGTTGCAAAGTTGTGAGCTGATTTATAAAATCAGTTTTCTTGACGGCTTCAGGTATGTTTTGTATTCGGGGGGGGTGTTAGGAATGCGCACCTGTTATAAGGTGTTTCGTCATTATTTTACGGGAAACTTGCTGGAGAAGGTTTTTTTTTCAGACGGATAAGTAATGATAAAGCCTAGGTTCTGAGGTTTGTGCACAGTGGCATCATGGAGGTAGAATCTACCTTGATTCTACCTCCATGGTGGCATCAAGTCTTTCCCAATCCCATTTCATGATGTGCTTTACATGTATGCTATCGCTTTCTGATGGCTGATTATTAATTGGAACTCTTCCCAACATTTTAGGGCTCATATTGTTGCAACATTGCAATGAAGAGTGTTAGGATGTCTCCATGAAACTCTTTTTGTTACTGTTTTAGTGCTTGTAACTTTGTAAGCATGGTAAGTTGTAAATAAGTGACCGAAGACATGTCTAGCTCCACGCCCCAAACTAAACCTCAAGTTGATGTGATATTTCCTGATGTAGGCTTTGCCGACTAGGCCTATAGGATTCAGATTCACCTGCTGACTGCTAGCAAGGCCAGCATAGCGAGGCTGATGTTAATAACTTTTAGCCTAGGCCTACCTACTCCCTGAGGGAGAGCAAGGGGGCTTATATTGTGACATGAGAAATACATGTATTTCCTACAGTCGCAATAAGCCTATTCGCAGTCTCAGGGCACAATGCACTGTGGGTAATATGGCACCATTTTGGAAGATATACAGCAACAATGTGGTTGCGCGTACCTTTTGATAACAGCAAAGGGGTCAATAAATCTGTGTCATTGATGTCACAATTCATGAAATTAGGTTCATGAATTCAGAATTAAACAGGTAGCCCAAATTTAGATTTAACATTAGAAAGTGCCAGCACTGAAAGACTCACAATTATTTGGGAAGTCTTCCCTCAAGGTGGCACTACTGTACATACGCGCCCATACTAAGCAGTACAAAATCAGACCGAATTAGCACTGCCTGCTGACTCTCGTGAAGAGGGTGGCCTCTGTTTTTTCACTGGAAATTCAAGATTATGGCCAAAAGATCACTTTTTGTTTCAATTTTATAGTGGTTAGCCTCACAATTTTTTTTAATTGCCTTTCCCCGAAGATACTCCCATAATAGTAGTAAAACTATGCACTCCACCCTGAATGTAGCCGCCTGCCTCTAGCCCATAGGTTGGGGCTTTCTTTGCAAGAAATACCCCGAACTGGAAACTACCAGTCCCATATTCGGGATTTATAGAAATATCTCTATGATCCCTCCTGATTATGATATGTCTTATTGTAAAAATCAATGGCTCGTATAACACAACACGTTGACACAGAGCGTGATGGTTTTGTTTATCTTTTTTTCCGTTGCCAGGTCGAAGTTCGTGCCTGCGTACATAAGATTGCAAATAGGCTTATGCTCTAACCCGGATTAACAATGGTTTGCTGGATAAAAGCGGGGACATGCACATTGTGGGCATGTTGGGGGGACTTGGATATTTTTAATTTAACTTTAATTTTTAAAGTTTAATATTTTTAATTTTACTTTAAGTTTACTAACACTAGAGTAAAAATAAAATGTTTAGGCTAAGCCCAGTCTGGTTTTGCACCAATATTGTCATACCTGTAGCAACTTCGTACTCAAGAGATGGACCATTGTCCAATTTCAGCCCCCCCCCAAAAAAAAAATCATCCAGAGCCACTAATCAGGGAAAGAAAAATTAATTCTTCTTAATTTAATTAATGTTGGAGTCAACCAATGTGAAATACATGAACTGTATTCTTATATTGAAAGATTCAAAAAAATGCTACAAATTTTGATTTTAACGCAGTTGGGGATAAATCACTCTCATCCCCACAAGATAGTCTCCACTAGGCCATAGGTCCTAACTTGCCTCCTGTAGTGCTCTTTGGAAGACTTCGTTTAGTATTATTTATGGCACTTTAGCCAGTGCGGGCGAAATGTACACTTCCTTATCACAGTGTGAAGAAGACTGTGTTAAGTTAAGAAGAATGAGAGGCTTCTTCCTCCTTTTTTGAAACCTGTTAATGCTTTTTTTTCTTTTTAAGTTATTAAACATACGTACATGTACATGTATGTCTTGTTTGCGTTCCCTTTTCTCAGGCAGCCTGACACCATGAAGCCAGAGGGCGCCTCATATTTGCCACATGTGTGTGGAATCATGCTGTGCTGGATGGCAATAATGATCCTGTGCGGTCCTGTGATTGCCGGCCTCACCTGGCCAGATGCCACCCTTAGCTACACGACCGAGGCTGGCCAGTCCATTGTTGTGCTGGACGAGATCATCCCCGAGACAATGGCAGCGGCCCTCCGCAACTACGTGCTGCGGTTTTCACGCTGGAAACTGCGGGGTGCCCCGGAAACGAGGACGTACCAAACCACAGCTCAGGGGTGTACTCCTAACGACACCAGCCCTTGGACTGCGCAGCTGTCGTCCAGATTCCACAAAAATGCTTGTTTCCTGAAGGATGTCGTACATGTAAGTTCACCCAAACTGGAGAACTTCATCCCGTGCGGCGTTCAAGCAGAGATACTGAGACGAGGCGACTCGACAGAAGTCTCATGCGGACAGGGTCAGGATACTGACTATTCATGGAGGGTTTTCCTAACTCCGGATTGGCAGATTAACGACTATGGAGATTTGATATTTTACAGCAGAAATGACGTTGGCAGTGAGAGCCAAGATGCCATGTTGACCGTGACCCCCAGGATGGGTAGAATTGTCCTGTGGGATTCGTCTTTGCTTACCCTGTACCACCCACCATCCATGGGGTACATCCAGGGACTCCTTTCCATTTCTGGTAAACTGAAACGTAAGGATTCAGCTCACCACCGGGCAAAGCAGGTACCGATACGAGGTCCATTGGATGCTTTTGCATTCGTTCATTTGATATATTGAGAAGATCCGTCAGCATTGATCTCGTCTGTAGGGGATTTGGTGGATTTAGGAACGGAGCGGATTGCTTTAATAAATGGAGGTGAAACCTGAACATACATGCATGTTCAAGTGAAGCAGGTTTTTTCACATCTGTGTGAAAAATTTTGTCTGTCAAGTTATCAAACAATCATTTTAGAAGCAGAAACAGGAAACAGTTGACTAGTGAGGTAGTTTGAGAAGAAAGCACACGAGTTCAGGCATATTCAGCATGCTTGAGTTGGCGTGCAACCGCACTGATAAGGTCGACCTCAGGCGTGTATTGGTGTTATCTTTGTGACCTCCGACGTTGTTTTTGACGTGCACGGTTGCAATAACTGAACTGGCTCATTAGGTTGGGATCCAGCTGTAATGGTTTGTTTGTTTGTTTGTTTGTTTGTTGGGGTGTTTGTTTGTTTGTTGGTTGGTTGGGGTGTTTGTTTGTTTGTTTGTTTGTTTGTTTGTTTGTTTGTTTGTTTGTTGGGGTGTTGGGGTGTTTGTTTGTTTGTTTGTTGGTTGGTTGGGGTGTTTGTTTGTTTGTTTGTTTGTTTGTTGGGGTGTTGGGGTGTTTGTTTGTTTGTTGGGGTGTTGGGGTGTTTGTTTGTTTGTTTGTTTTTTTGGTTTTTTTTTCCGTGTGCCAAATTTCTTGTTCTGTATTTACTGCAGGATAAGTTCGCGGACACGGAGCCAACATCACAGCCATCATTTTCGTCGGCATTGGCCCAATCCGGAGAAGTGCTGGATTTTGCAGAAAAGCAAGTCCAGAAGTTCTACGACAGCAGGGGAAAGTAGTTATTTGATTTTACTTTCTTCGCTGTGTTAAAAATTATATTAAAATTGGAGGAATGACGATTGTTAATGTTAAAGATGCCTTACAGACATCTTGGCACCAATCCAATAAAAACTGAGCACGCATACATGTTCATCACACGTTCATTTAACAGTCTCACGTAATTTCACTGAAGTCCAGTTCAAACGTGACCTTAAAAAGAATAGGAACAAAATTGTAACATCAACTCAAATTTTAAAAAGTTCAACTCGGCTCAACTCATGCAAGTTTTGTTGTAAATGATGACGTCTGATTCGCTTCGCTCTTGTATTCGCCCGAAGTATGAACCAGCCTTCAGACAGAACACAATGGCATAGCTAAGGGATGCAGGCAACTCCCCTGTTGGGACTCTTGCCCCCCTACCCCCCCCCACTTGCCCCCCTCAGGGTAAGTGGGATTATTTTTATTGGAGGTGGGAAGCTGTTGCCAGGCCATCTACAGTGTGTTGATGTGCATTTCTTTAGTGAGGGCATAGACCTACATTGTATTTGTGACCGGCTCTTGAAAAATGGGTACAAAGTCGCCAGATTCAGGTGATGAGTTTTATATGACTGGATTCTGTACATTAAAAGCTACAATTTGATATGAATGACCCCTGTAGTGCGCTGCATTCCAGAGATACCAAGACATTTGTATATCCACATTTTCGGATTCAATAAAAGCATTTTTCGAGAAAAAGTTCATAAAGTGTAGCGCTTGGAAACACAATGCTTTATAGGATTTCTGACTGAATGATCATTTTTTCATCTTTATTCATCAATATCCATGTTTGTTGTCACAAATTCTGAAAATATAAATATTTTATAGGCTATTAAAGGAAAGAACACAAAGTCACATTTTTGAAGAAATTATGCCCTCTCTAAATAGAACAGGCCAGTACATGCTTTGGCATTGCGCAACTTAATACCCTTTTTTACAGAGCGGGTCATATTTAACAAGGTTCTTGAAAGATTCCTCCATTATGCAAACTCAGTGGCCTAACCAAGGGGGCACAGGGGATGTACCTGCCCCCCCAAAGAACGTGGCTACAGTACTGACGTAGAATGCTGACGTTTTCATTTGACTTATTGCCATAAACAGTGCTCATCTTTCACACGTACAATGCACTCTTTTGTTACAGGACAATTGCCGTGTATGACAATTTATTTTCGGCCATCGATTTAGAACAGCTGCAGCAAGATTTAGCCGCCCAAGGGGAAACGGGTTACTTGGCGTACGACCTGCAGCAAGACGAAGATGTGGATAATGCCCAGTGGGTTAAGAGTTTCGATGTAAGGGCACATCTCTTTCAGTTTGAGTCGCTTACGATCCTGTCGTGGTGGTGTTTTATTTAGCTGTGCAGCAAAATGAACAAAGTGTTATGTTAATTACATGTATATGTACCTTGTGTGGACATTCCTTTGTTTTTGTACATTTAAGAAAATTCACTGAAAATATATTCTTTTTTTTTTTACGGGGAACACCATTTTCAGCTGGAGTTTTATAAAATGTTTGCTTGACTGTTACTTTTCCTTTTATGACGATAATCCTTACCCCAAAATGCCTCTAAACTTCTTTTTCAGAGAAGGGGAAACGTCCTGTGGACGTGCGTAAGTCCACATAACGTCTTCCTCTCCTGTATTGTGTGGACATCTTTTGTTCACAAGTCCACACTAGTTTATGTAAGGTTAATGCTGAGGATTCTGTGGAGGTGGACTGTGTGTTGAACTTGACTGCTATGCATGGCCTGATTTAGCAAATATCCCTCCCTGGTGTCACCCTGGAAAGTTGCAGAATGTAAGGTTGCGGAAGGAATAAATATGAACATTTTTCGAAAAGATCTAACAAGTCAGTACGTATGATTGGTGCTTTGCTGTGCAGTAAAAGTTGACCGCTGTGTTTTGCCTTTTTTCAAGAGAGCTTTTCGGCCAAAGTATAACACCATCCACAAATGGTTAAATGCTTTTGTATGCAAAATGTACTTCTGGTCTTTGAAGGTTGACAAGTTTGTAACGTCGGCTGTGTGGCAGAGAATGTCTGATGTCATGAGGCATGCTAGTGGTAACAGAACAACGTGGCACCCTTATGACGTTTCTCTGAATATCGTGAGATCTGCCGACCACACCAGAATACATCAGGACTGTGACGAGTGGGAGGTATACGCGTACACTTCACAATACCAAACACGGTAGTATAGGGACTAAAAGGTCACCACCTCATGCATATTTATGACAAAAGAGGCCAATTCCTATTGGTCCATTCACCGTCACAAATCCAGTGGAGGATCCAACTTGGAGTGGGGGAGTGCACGCCCTAAATGGAGCTGAACCCTAGAAAACTACATGCAGGAATGCGCATGGCATATTCTTAACATTCAACATTCTCCCAACTTCAGTGGAAAGGTTCAGACGTACATCCCAGCCCCCTGTGGTGCAACTAGTGGCCCCCTCCCCAGCTCTGGGATCTCTGGGATCAAGCCCCCCCCCACGACAAATCCTGGGTGCACCACTGTCGCACAGTCATCTGGTTGTCTTGCTTGACCGGGTTAGGTTTAGGTTTAGCTTGCCACGTGCCAAGTGTGCAGCGATTAATTTTATACTTAATCTTTAATGGAATTTCAGGCTATTCATGGTGAAAGACAGCAATAGTTGGAAAGGCTTGCGGTAGCCCCATGTGAAGGAAGATATCTCTTATGAGTATGTGTGTTTCTGAAAAGAAAAGAACCGGGAGTATACTTTCGGTTCTTTTCAGAACCACACATACTCATAAGAGAGATTTTCCTTTGCATGGTGCTACCGCAAGCCTTTCCACCTAAAGTGATTTGTGTCTAGAATTTAGGAAAGCGTTTGGTGTCTGTACATTTCCGCAGGACGAATACACTCTGGTTCTTTACCTGAATCCGGACTGGCACCCGGAATTCTACGGAGAGACCGTGTTCTTTGAAGCTGTACCAGGCAGCCAACTGTCACGGCAACTGTACGGACTGAACGGTGAAACAGAGTACCAGCCGTTTGCATCTGTGCTTCCTAAATATGGGCGGCTTGCTGTGTTCCAAGGTACTTTGCTTTGTAATGCCTATCAGCTAAGTTGGGGCAACTTGTTCTCGTATGTTCACGAACAGCTGGATTAGTTGTTTGAGGGTCAGCCGGTCAAATGCGTTATTGCTGGGAGGTAGTGACAAGCAACATGGTGGCATCTACATACGTTCTTCGAGGGTTAATGTTCAGATAACTGGGCTGAATTCTTTTCTTTTTATAAAGGAACAATCATTTCTGTGTTAAGGAAAATTATGTATGCTTACTTTCCAAAACTTCCCATTGTCTCTGGCTTTGTAAGCCATCTCTTTTTTTTTTGGTTACTGTTTAATACTCAAAATCTCACAAGTTTTTCTGTGTGTTCATGTAAAACCCTGACATGGAGATGGTGTGTGATCCTGCTCGGAGAACAGTGTTCTTAAGTCGTGTTCCTGCCGTTCGAGCGTGAGAACAAGAAACCTGTGTCAAGAAGCAGCCTCTCACTGACTCATGCGATCCGACGTACATGTACATCTGCCACTGTTGTAGGCAACGACCGTGGCACCATGATAGTCCGTGATAATTTCCCAGTTTAAAAATTCAGATTTGTTATGTGCGTCTTCGAGCGCCCTGCTCTGTCATCGAGACCATTTTTTATTTTCCCCCCGTCTTCCATCCAGGTATCATACCGCACTCTGCCAGACCTCCAGGCAGTCTTTTCACCGGCGCTCGTTACACGTTCGCAGTCAAAGTATCCCTCACCAGGAAAATTGCTCTGGCCAAGCGATTACAGGAGGTACATTACAGCTTGAACGTTTTCAACAATACTTCTGGTAGAAATCTTGAATGTTTTATATTTTATGTCTCACTGGTGGACTCCCTAGGATTCAACATTTCTTTTTTAACTAAGGTTTTCTAAGTGATTGGGCAATTTTTTTGGAGTCCCTGTAACGTATGACTTATGATTGTTGTAACTTAAGAGCACATTTCTTCATATCAGAATTATGCAAATGTTTTAATTTGAGTCCTGCAAATTATTTGCCAAACTAATAAAAAATAGTTTGAAAGTTAATTTCAATGGTATCTCCATGTCAAACTGCAGGTCAGGTGTAACAGGGACCCTAAAATGTCACACTTTCAACTCCGAGTTCGTAGTGACCCAATTTCTAAACAGAAAAGGGAAAAATGAAATATTATCATGGGAGTGCTAGGCAAAGTGGTAGTCATTTCACTTTGCTGTCCGGGAAAAAAATCCCAACTACACAAAGAGCCTGTGGGAGGAGAAATGGAAAGTAATGCTTTATTTCCACAAACCAACTCCAATCATAACTAAACACACCTTGCGAAGATATTTTGGCTCTGTACAATCAGTTTCCCGTTTGAAATATTCTTTCTCCGTTTGCACTTTTCAAACGCTTTCTGATGCCGCACGTAAATTTCTTAACCAGACCCTGGAGGACGGCTTTGAAGAACTCGCCGGCGACGAGCAGCAACTACTGGAGGATCTGATCTCCGGGGACTACAACCGGGAGCTGTCCTTCAGGTCAGAGGAGTGGCTGGAAAAGAGGCTACACGAGACTCTGCAGAAGGCTGCGGAGGTCAAACAGAATGACAAGAGCCAGTTGGAAAGTGCCATATTCACGTGCGAATGATTGCGCCAGATTACATTTTTTCAGCCTCCTGCAGAGGCATGATTCTTGGCTGAAGAAAGACCCGACTTGCGAAAATGTTTGGATGCTGTTGCCAACTTTTCAAACACGGCCAGATATGCCAGAAATGCTGACTTGTAAGATTCATTTGATCAATATTTGTGTACACAGCAAGTTTAACATGTGACACTTGGGATGCCACCAGGAAGCGATATTTGCTGCGTAAGGCGGCCCTGCACAGCAGCAAGTTTAAATGCTGCACATGGTCCGCAGCCTCAAAATTTCTCCGATGATTTTCTTGCATATGTACAAAGCAAATAGAGGATTAGACACATCTGCTGGCAGTTGCTTCATGGTTGTTAAATCTGTCAGTTGTCCTTACAAACTCAGTTTGTCATATCAATTTTTCACATCCCCGGTGCCAGGAGAGTAGTGACGCGGGAGGGGGGGGGGAAATGCCTTTGCCGCGCCACTGCTGGGGGGTGTGTCAACAGGGCAAGAACTTTGTTCTTGAAGTGGTAATGCAGTTTCTCCTTTACAAAATCAACTTGTCTACGGGAACATTTCAATGGACATCAAGGGGCATTAAGGCATTAAGCCTTTTGAGAGTTAAATTTGAATACCATCTGGTACACTGAGTTCTTTAAATTCATGTGAACACGTGTAAAGCCACTGTTGCTATACCTCGTGATTCGGGTCAAGCTTTTGCTTAGATACACAAGAGACGCCTGTTCTCAATGGATAAGAAGGGCACAAAGGAACCAGTCCATTCCAGAGATGGTGGTCGCTATGCAAATGCTTGCCCCAAATCATGAAGCATAGCAACCGTGCCTTTAGTCTGGGGAATTCAAATTATTATGTTTATGTGCAATCAGATAACTCAGTGTACCAGATTTTATTCAAATGTAAGTTGCAAAAAGCTTATTGCCTTTGATGGCTGTGTAATGTTCCTGCCTGTCATGTGAATCTCTTTATCCAGAGTGTGCCCAAACTGGGAAAAAAATTTTTCGTGTTCCTGTGGGTCAGTTTTATTGCACGGGCTCGATACAGTGAGGAAATGTGCACGTGTGGATAAAGCATTGAACTTTTTATGAAATAGTGCTTAAAATATACTGGCCAAAATGTAATTCACAAGGCCCGTTCACTAATTGTAGGAAAAAAACAATGGTGAAAACTTGCTGTGCGAAGTTCTCATTTGAATGGAGTTGGACAGGTCATCGTGGTCCTCAATTATCAATTGCAAATTATTTCAAAGGATTGGACAGATACAGTTTTAAGATTGTTTGCTTTAATTTTTTTCAATATTAAAAACCTTCATTACCGACAAGCAAGATTTAACGTACAGCACATAAAAATCAAAACTTATAATTTTAGATGCAGAAACTCAACTTGTTTTAAAGTAAATTTAAATCAGGACGTTTATATGTGTTTTTTAGTGAGTCATTAATTGTGTGTATTTCATTTACCATCACGTTTATTGTGAAATTTTCTGATGTAATATATTTTTGATAGTAAATTTTATCTGGTGTGGTCCAGTTATTCATTGTGCAAGAAAGCGATTTTGCATTTTATAAAATGGTGTTAAATCATGCCATTTTGATACAAGTAGTTTTATCACTACGCACTTTGTCACTATTGAATTTCGGATGATGAAAGACTGTATCATCAGTTTCTACATGTATTTTGTACCAGTAGCGAACACATTCAATTGTTGTAAAACGCCCACTTTGAAAGCGGAAATGTCAAGTTCATACAAGATAGAAACACACCGTCAATGGAGGATTTTTGGGCGATAACAAAAGTGAAGTGGAAAGATTGAATCACTATAGTAAGGACCGTCGTACGTGGAGCACTGGAAGACCGAATGACGAAAACTGCCAGCAGAGATGCCGCTGATAATTCAGGATCCAGAGTGCTGCTGTAAAGCCTCTGTTACGAGCTGTCGGACGAACCTTTATAAAGCTCAGAGGTAGGTTGTTGGTAGCTCACAATTCAAGTTCTCATGAATCTACCCGGTGTGTTGTATGCTTCAGCGTCTGCGGTTGCACTGGGACCATCATCACAATTGATTTGTGGTAATTTGATATTTTGAGGAAAACAGTTGAGTGACAATTTGATTCTTCGGATTTTGTATTCCAGCCTTGTGATTAAAGTTAAGTTATTTTCTTTTCTGCATTTTCATTTTCATCTCTGCATCGTTTCTTAACCCTAACACTCCTCAGTCCTCCAACAGGTGAAGGATTGAGGAGGGTTAGGGTTAACCTTCACAGTAAATGTCAGTTAAAAAAAAGCGATTTATTTAAATATGGTAATCATTCATATCATGACAGAAAATCCACAGAAGGAAAACAACATCTGATGTGCATATTGTTGTTCAAATCCGTAATCTGCTACAAATTTATCTTACAAAAGATTTCATGAGATAATGTTTAACTTGAGATGTGGAGCTTTGAAGTTTTAAGTGATAGTTTTGATAACGATAATACAGGGATTTCTCTGGCATCATGGTTTTGTAAGTGATCAATTGAGCTGCCTACAGACTGAGTGAAGATGGCTGCAACAAGTAGCCGGAGACGAGCTCCACCTGACAACTTCTTTCCCATAGCTATTGTCGGCATCGGTAAGTCACCCACAGCTTCTTTCAACCAATCAAGGCTTGTGTATCATGTTAAATAGTCTTTGATGGTTGGCTACCTGTGTGTAAATTACATGGACCTTTTACATGTGTTCTGCGTATGCAGGAGGATAGACATTGGTTGTGTTTCTCTGAATTAAGTGAAAGACTGGTTGGGTTTGTTGTCAATAGCTGATGGAGGCCCTCTGTGAAAGGGGCCATTTTTAGATATTCGTTGTTGTAAGGACAAAACCCGTAATTAAAGTCACTTTTTAAAAATGTAATTGGGGAGGTACAAATCAATTTTGGGGGGGGGGGGGGTTGGGGACTTTCCCCCTCAAAAAACAGCCTCACCCATCAGAAGACTCTACATGTTTCATTAAACAACATTCAAATTCGTTCATTCCCCAAATGTGTGCCCCTCCCCCAAAACTATTTGGGCCTTGAGGCTGCTTCTGTGATGGGTTGAGATTTGTTAAGTCTTTGTTGAGATGGGTTTGTTTGGGCCGGGCTGGCGCTGGGGTTGAGCTTGGCTGAGTAGGGTGTAGTTGGGCTTGGTTGGGTTGGGAACTTGACAAATATCATAAGCATGACCTCAGCACTAGACCAGCATACAAGTTCTAGTAAAAACTACCATGGGCTTGTAAAATTCATTCATTAACTTTCCCAGCGGCGAGTAAAGAAATTCCCACCCATTCTATGGCTGTCATTTGTCATATTTAGAAGATGAAAACAATCAATGTAGATGTTTTTATTATTGCTTCTTTACGGTTTGAATCCATCACTTTTAAGTTTCAAAATTGACGGCAAGACTCCGCCGTGGAGGTTGAATAAATGAAGTTGAAAAAGCCCGTCAAAGTTAGTGTTGCTAAAAAATGTCCAGCAGGCTAGTGAAAATTCTTGTGGGCTGGAAAAAATTATAAGTTAACTTGCCTGGTGGCTGGTTAAATAAAGCTTAGCTTAAGGTTAAGGCCTGCATAAAAAAATTGTCATTGATACCATTCTTAAAGTTCAGAGAGAAACCATGCATCCGATTTCATAACTAGACATGCGAGGTAATTGGTAACTTGGTAACACTTCCGAAAGCACCCAGGTTTGTCCCTGTTTCCTCTGCTCCAAAAATGACTTTGTTGTTCAAGTTGCGCGATATTGAGCAATGACAGTGTGTTTTGAATCATTTTTATACAAACTTTCACTTCCGTCAGTCAACTTGTGTGAAACACAGCCATCAGTTCAAGATAACTCGGCGTTGCACAATTAATTCCATTCCTTGCTTTGACCCCACTTTGCCAACTAGACTTTGACCCCCCATTGCACGGAAGGTCCAATCGCCAACACTGACGAAACACTTCACAAGTTATCTTACAGTTTATCAAGTTTAGATTATTCTCCCCTCAAAAATCTAGTACCAGCATGTCTGGAGTAATATTCATGCAGGGAGAACAACAGTAAATCAATAAAAACTGCGTGGTCATGAATCACTGATCATGAGATAGTGATGTGACTGTTTCGTGATTCACCAACTGAATGATGTCAGCATACTCGCGTATCTCTCAAGTAGGTCGTTTTCTTTTAGAGGAAGCCAAATTAATGTAATCCAGTGAATCGGTGAAAAATTATGACTTCCTCATCATCAGAGAGATTGGTTGTATTGTGAATAACTTCATTGGTGAGCGAAATGAGCGATTAGTGTTGGAGGTACCTGCAGAAAGATCCTTGTGTGCAGAGGCCAAGTTCAAGTGTGCGGTTGTATTTTGAAATGATTTACAAAAAAGCAACTTTGGCCAAACCGACATTGTTTGATATCCTCACACGTGAAACTTAGCACTTAGTAATACTTGGTACTTGTTCTCTTGAATACTTCACTTGAAAGTCTCACTATTAAGAGGCCTTGGAGAGTGTCTTAGTTTGAAATTAAGTCTTTGAGTTGCAATTAAATTCAATTCAATGGTGGTTTATTTACAAACATGGTTCGCAGTTGAAAACCAAATTTTGCATGTTTACATCTCATCGGTTAAAAATTAAAACATTTGAAAAACTCCAATTGAAAGGCAATTATTAAAAAAAGACATTAAAATTAATAAAAAATGAAACTAAAGAACCAATGTAAAATTATAAAAGGAAGAAACAAAAAGGAAAGATCTGTGAGCATATTGGTCACACTGCTCTTCCTTGAATAGTCATCGCACTCAAAGCGTGCAGCACGCCTCTGTACACTTTCCAGTAAATTGACGTCTTTCTTGGTATACAGACTCCACACCGTGCTACCGTACTCTAGATGAGGTCTAACAAGGTCGATTGGCGTTGTGCCTTAACAATTGTGAATGCAAAGTAAAAATGACCTTGAATGAAATTCAGGATGCGAGTGGCCTTTGCTGACTCAAGTTCAGCACATTTCTGTAATTTCTTAGAAAAATCCAGTACCAGTGTGCATGTGCGAACATGTAGCTTAGGTGGTGAAACATGTAGAGTCCCCTGTTTTTACCTTGACTTGACTCTCATATTTCATTCTGATGTCCCTTGCCTTGTTAGGTTGTCGCATGCCTGGTGATGTCAATAACCCGGAGGATTTCTGGCGGGTCATTCGAGACGGGCGGGATGTCGTGGAGGAGATACTGCCGGAGCGCTGGAACGTGGACCACTACCATGACCCGGACCACACTCGGACAGCCAAGCATTGCATGCGAAGGATCGGCATGATCAAAGGTGATTGCCTTACTTTGGGGCAGACATTGAAAGGAGCAATCTCACTGCAGGGTTGGAGTCGAGTTCATTACAAGGCCTTTTGCAAGTCCCTTCATCAGTCCAGTCATAGGGTGAACAATGACACCAGGAATGCTTTTGTCACAGCTCATTTGAATTGCTTGTGAGTTGGCTTAAGACTGAATGACTTGTGGAGGACTTTTGCATGGACTTGTGATGGACTGTATTTAAAGTGTCCACATGAGTTCTTAAGTACAAACAGGTATACATAAACAACCAATCAGGAACTGCTACCCATCAATACTAATTGGCTCTCTTGCACTCAAGCCAACACTGTAACATTTTCTTCAATTGTTTTTTCCCCTACTGCATTTTGAAGCCACTGTTTCAATATTTTACCCCCAGATATTGATAAGTTTGATAACAGTTTCTTCAAGATTTCTCCCCGTGAGGCACTGAGCATGGACCCTCAGCAGAGACACCTGTTGGAAGTCACCCATGAAGCATTTGAAGATGCTGGTAAGATGCATGCTGACAATGATCTATTCTGTGGTTTATCATTCCTCCAGACAAGCATGTAAGTTTTAAAGTTGTGCAGTGCCTCAAAGTCATAGTGAGCCCTGGCAGAAGACACTCAGGGGGTTTCTCACGCAAAAGTGAGGACAGTTGGCTTAATGATGTCCTTTCTGTCAGGTACTTGGACACAGTGTTGCTCCGAAGATGGCATACAAGTAGAGGCTTAATGGTTTTTTTTTTTACATCGTCGATCTGGGTTGAATTATTTTCTTCAGATACCAGTCACATGACAAAATTGTTAGCTGCAAAAGGTTGGTATAAACTGGTCAAGACCCCAAACATTGCTTCATCCCGGCAGAGATGCTGGCAAAAGACAAATGAACGGAAATACTTATTAAGCGCTCGTACCTTACGAGCACTTATGAAGTTGATAATCATTTGATATGTTCAATGTGAAAACTTTCCTTATCTTTCTAGGTATTCTGTCTGATGAGCTAGGAGCTGATGGTGGTGTGTTTGTTGGTATTGGATTGTTTGATTACTCCATCTACATTACTGATCCTTACTTGATGGACACGTACGTACTTACCGGCAACGCCCACAGCTGTGCCGCCAACAGGCTATCTTTTGCTTTTGATATCAAGGTACATGGATGTTGTAGTTTTGTTAGACTTTACAATTTCAGACTTTGTTGTGTGACCAGATCCCAGGAAATGAGTCTTTAAGCCATATTGACTGTAGCTTTAAACTACAACCTTTCTTTGTGTTCATCCAAAATTTATCACTTGAGAATTTGTGAGATTTTGGTGAAAGACGTTTCCGCCATTTTGTGCCTTCTGAACTTAGGGGAACTTTATTTTCACAAAATTGGTTTGATTAATCGAAAAGGAAAATACAACATGAAAATTGAGTCATCAGTAATCAAGCAACCGAGGCTTTACGTGGTAGCCATGTTGTAGGGCAGTTGTTTTGTCTCACAAGAAAACCTCCCTTGTGCATAACGTATGGAACGCAAGCACTGGCCTGCAAGATGGCAGCTGTGCAAACCCTCTATACTTACAGGCCTGTGCAGTGACATTTTGATTTGGCCAACACCAGGGCCCCAGCTATGCCTGTGACACAGCGTGCGCCAGTGGTCTAACAGCTCTGCATCTAGCCGCATCGGCACTGTGGAACAAGGAGTGTACCACAGCAGTGGTGGGCGCATGCAACGCCGTGTTGATCCCCGAAGTGGCCATAGGCTTCAGTCAGCTGGGAGTGATATCTCCCGACGGGAAGAGTTGCCCGTTTTCCAAGTCGGCCAATGGGTAAATATTTATGCGCATATTTCAATTGGGACCTGTCTTTTTGTTTGTTTAATGAACCAGTTCGGTATTCGAACAATGCATGCTCAGTACGAGGTTTTTCAGGAACAGCTACGCGCACGTGCAATAGTAAGTCCTTTCAGCTCAGCCATAAGCTGACTCATGCGTGCCCTTTGTTCCCAGTAGACCCTAGCTTTTTGAAATACCCAACTGGCTCACTGTTTAAGCCGAGAGCAGCAAAAAAGTCAGCCAAAATTGAAAGCAAATGTTGCATTTTTGCATGGAACATTTAATCTCTTCCTTGGCTGAAATTAACACCCCAAAGGGTTAGCGACGCTAATTGGATGGTTGGGAGTTCGAATCTGGCAAGTCACTTTACCCCACTTGCCTCTCTCCAACCAGGATTGAGCATAGGTACTTTACAAGGGCAGAGGCTGACTGCGCTATATCCAGGGGACAGGTTTATTGCTCGGGAGGGAGGGATGGAATGAATCAGCAAAGTGACCATTGTTTTCATCCGTACAAGAATCTTAAACACCCCTGTAAAAAAGATGACTGATGAATAGGTTTGATAGATGTAATAGCACCTCTAACCTCATGGCTAGATATACATTTATTTGCACTTGACCGTCATGATTGTTGCTCCAGGTACGTCCGCAGTGAAGGATGGGGTAGTATGATACTCAAACCGCTGGACAGAGCCCTCCAAGACGGCGATCACGTGTACTGCACCATCCGAGGATCGGCGGTCGCAGCCAATGGCAACTACAACAGCTTGACCCTGCCGTCGCACACGGCGCAGCAGTACGTCATGGGACAGGCGTACGAGCGATTTGGTATTGATAGGTCAGAGGTCAGCTACGTGGAAGCCCACGGTACCGGGACGCCCGTCGGTGATCCCATCGAAGCTAATGCCATTGGTCTTACCTTTGCACCCTATCGGTAAGTGAAGATGATACCTATCCTATTCGACAGCTACGCTAACCAGTGTTTGTTTACGCAAATGCTTTGTTCCATGCAATAATTCAAAATCTTTGAAAAAACTTCAAGCTTCAAATAATGCCGATTTTAACAAGACTCACTGAATCATTTTAACTGTAAAGACAACATTGTGGACTACCCTTCAAGCTGTCGTTATATTGGAGGCATTTAACCTGAACTTGGTGTGATTAAGTACAACGTCTCTCTTTCACAACATCATCATGTACGTTGGCTCTTCTGTTCCATTGTTAAAAGAATGCAGTAGTGATTCTTAAACATGTGTTAACCACTTCCTGCCGGGTGCTTTTAAAAATGCATTGCCTACATACAGCTCATTTTTTAGTATCTGGTTTTCATAAATCTTCAAAAATTTTTATCTTTTTTTCTGAAAGCTTTAATCCCATGAAGTGACTGTCTGGTGGCTACTCTAATCTGACAGACAACATCCATTTATGCCAGAGTATTTCAGCCAGGCCTACCGCCTTATAAAAAGAGCCCAGATTGTGTGGTGTTACAAAAGTTTTTTTGTTCCCGAAACTGGTACAGTGCGCTGCTGGCATCTTGTCAATACAGGCCAGATTAGCATGCAGCAGTATTGTATTGATCATCTCTGGAGTGCCGGTGCACTTTTGTCCCCGGTGGAAACCAGGCTCCCCGACAGGATATGGTTAACAATACATTACTTAAGCAGTATTTGCCAGAAACGTGATCAAGATATCCCTGAAATACCCTTGACCCTAACTTGTAGGTTGAGTAAAAACTACTTAAATATGAGGACTGATTACTGTAAGGGTTACCAAGAGTATATGCACATCGACAAGCTACAAAGAAAAAAAGGTTGGTGTTCAACGTATTGACTGATTGGTTTAAACAAGCCAGTTTTGATCTTTCTGCTTCAAATTTCTTCATGTGCCATTTGTTTTTAATATCTCCCACAGGGATTCGCCTGTGAAGATTGGCTCTGTTAAGAGTAATTTTGGTCACCAGGAGTGCTGTTCAGGCATTTCCAGTGCCATCAAAGTAGCCCTCATGCTGGACAAGAAGATGCTTTGCCCAACAATCAATTATCAAGGCATTAACCCCGAGATTGACTTGCAGAATTTAAAGGTAGAGATCCAGCAAACACTAGAGCCAATAACGTCAAACTCTAACTTTACCATCGGCCTGAACAGCTTTGGCTTTGCAGGCGCCTTGGCTCACATGGTCCTACAAGAGGCTCCAGGTTACAATTGCAATGAAAGGCAGCAGGGCATGCGATTGCAGGCTGGTTGGAGGTTTGGCGGTTCATCAACAGGAGAATATGTCTTGATTCCTCTGTCGGCAAGATCTGTCAATGCCGTGACAGATTTGGCCAAAAAATGGCTGAGCTTTGAACACAAGAATGACGCCCTGAGTGTCGTGTCCTGGCTTGCCTCAAGAAGGAAACACTTTGAGTGTAAGTTGGCCATCTTGGCCAACTCGTCCCAGATGTTCAGGGAAAGGCTGCAGTTTTACATTGACAAAGGAAGCGGTGAAGGCATCACAGCAGGATCTCACTACGGCACAGACGTGCCCAAAATCTGCTTCGTTTTCCCCGGACAAGGACAGCAGTGGGCCAACATGGGCCGACGTCTGTACCACACCGAAGAGGTATTCCGGCAAGTAGTAGACAAGTGTGACTCGCTCTTCTGTCAGTTGAGCGGCTGGTCAGTGCTAACTGACAAGGACATATTCAATGGTATCCATTCTGGAAATGCAGTACAGGATGAGCCCAGGTCCGATGAGACAGTAAATGAGATGGAGGTTGGCCAACCCACGATCCTTTTCTTCCAGATTGGTTTGTATGAGCTGCTACGTCACTGGGGCATCCAACCAGATGTCTGCGTGGGTCATAGTTTAGGAGAGGTAGCTGCTGCCTATGCCTGTGGAGGCCTCACTCTCGAAGAATCCGTGGCAGTCATTTATCATCGGAGCAAGCAGCAAGCGATGCTCAAGGGGACAGGAAGCATGGCGGCAGTTCGTCTGTCTCTGCCTGAAGTGAAAGCATTGTGCTCCACATATGACAACCTTCACGTTGCTGCCATTAATGCACCAAGTAATACAACCATTGCCGGCAGAACCAGCTCGATCAAACAGATCTGCCAGGAGAATCCCACATTAGCAAAGGAACTACGGGTCCAGTGTTCCTTCCACACCCCGGATATGGAGCCAATACAGGGACTGTTCAGGGAAGCCATGGCTGGAGTGGTCTTAACGGAAGAGAGATTCAATGAAACTCCCTTTTATTCCACTGTCTTTGGTGAGAGATATAATGATGCCTTTTCAGCTGACTATTGGTGGGCTAACATTAGAGGCTGTGTTAACTTTCAGAGTGCCGTTGAGAAGATCCTAGATGAAGTGCAATCAGGAATCTTCTTGGAGATAGGGGCATCTGCAACTTTGGTCTCTTCCATCAATCAGATTGCAAAAGCATCGAAGCACAACGTGATCAGTAGCATTGCTTGTGGTAAACGGAAGCAAGATGAAAGGCATGTGATCTCCCAGGCCCTGGCAAATCTTTATGCCTTGGGCGTCAAGATAAACTGGAAGCATGTCACACATGATGCGGCTCAGTGGGTGAGACTTCCCACATACCCTTGGCAGAGGCAGTCCTTCTGGATTGAAGCCGAGGACAAGAGGCATACTCGGCTTGTCTTAAAGGAACCCTCTTTCAAAGGTGCAAATGGACGCATTAGTCTAGAGGAGTTTCCCTTCTTGTCAGATCATGTAGTCCAAGATAAAATTGTCTTTCCGGGTGCTGGTTACATCAGTTACATCTTTCAGATGTGCATGCCAGCGGAACAGGCTGTTATTCTGAAGAAGCTGAATTTTGTGAAAATGCTTGTCTGGCCAGAAAGGGTGAAAAAGTTAGGCGAGAAAACAAGCATCCAGTTGTCTTTGGAGAGGAGAGGTGCAGTTGTAACCATTGAGGGCGACAATCACAAAGTCTGTGATGCCGAGGTGGATGAAATCACTCCCCAACCAAATCACAGGCTCATACTGCCTCTTGATGACATTCTTAAGACCTGCACGATCAGTATGACTGGAGACAATCTCTACTCCTCCTTTGAGGCAGTCGGCTTGAAGTATGGTCCAGTATTTCAGCTCATTGAGAGAGTTCAGATGGGAGACTGGGAGGTAGTGGGTTATCTGAAGTCAAGACAGGGGTATGGACAGTATCGGGATGTGACCGCTCTAGATGGCTGCTTTCAGCTCCTCCTTGCAGCAGTCGGACAACCTACATCCTTATACCTCCCAATCTGCATCCAGTCGATCCAGATGCTTGTCTCTCACATTCCACAGGGACTGCCATTGTTAATACATGCGAAGATTACTCATTTTGATTGCTGGAATCTAGTTGGTGACATCACCCTCGCAGACAAGGAGGGAATCATCTTGGTCAAAGTTCTGGGATGTCAGTGTAAGAATGTCAGTGGCACTCAGAGCGTAGTTGATTTGGAGTCTAGCCTCTATGTCACACAGTGGCAGCCCTCCGCCTCACAACTGCCCTCAACGAGCTTGATAAGTGACATTTTTCAGAAGGAGTACCTACGAAATCACTTTCCCGTTGAAATGCATGCCGTCGACAAAGGTGAGGAAAACCTTGAGATATTCCGCAGTGCCGCACTATCTTACATAAGACACGCTCTGAGGGAGGTGCCTCATAGCAAAAGAGGCATCTGTGATCGCTACAGCCATCGTCTCCAAAGTTTAGCAGCATGTAATGAAGAATCCTTGCCGTTGGATGATATATGTCATCGTCTTGATCAGGTTTCAAGAGGTGCTCCCGATTCAGCCATAGAGTGTGCAATGATTAAGTCACTTGGAGAGAACCTGCCAAATTGTCTGAGGAATCCCCTCTCCTCGCTGAACCTGCTGTTCTCCTTGCTCGGAGATTATTTTGACAGTGCTTCCAGCATTAACATTTACTACCAGGCAATAATTGAGCTGCTCACCAAGGCCATAGTGGAGCTCTCCAAGAAAAAGAAGATAATAAAGATTCTTGAGGTTGGTGCTAGGATTGGTGGATTTGCCAAACTCCTCCTAGAGAACCTTGAGAAGCATGGTGTTGGAGAGAACCTGCAATACCTCTTTACTGATATCAGTCAAGCCTTCTTTCCTAGTGCAAGGACAAACTTAGAAGACTTTCCCCATGTGAATTATCAGATCTTTGATTTCCAGCAAGATCCAGAGTCTCAAGGATTGGTGCCTGGGTCTGTTGATGTTGTCATCTCCTTGGACGCACTGCATTCGGCAGCTGACCTGCCTTTGGCTACCAGCAACCTGAGAAGTCTTCTGTGTGAGGGTGGCTGGTTACTTGTCATGGAGACAACCAAGGGCAACTACTGCCAAGAACTGATCTTTGGTTGTCTCGAGCTGTGCTGGACATTTCACGATTTTCGCACTGAAAGTTGTTGGATGTCTCAACGGGAGTGGGTAGCGCTGCTCAGACGGAGTGGCTTCGAAGGTGTCATTGGATGCTCAACTCCAAATGAGTATTTCCACAGTGTCATGCTTGGTTGCAAGTCATCTAGGTCATTACAAAGTGTGCCCATGGCCTTGGGAGACAGATCCGTTCGGCCTTACCCGTGGGTTTTGATTTCAGACACATCTCAAGAGGCACTGAACCAAGAGTTGAAGCATTGCCTGGGGTCACCTCAAGATGTTATACACCATTCTCAAGACATGGACTACTTGTCTAATCTGCAAAAGTTCAAACATCCTGTGGATTTGGTATACATTTGGGGTCCGTTGGACACCAAGTTACACTGTCTGCTGAGCTTAGTGCAAGCAGCTGCACTGAAAGCTGAAACTGTCTCCCGATTGTGGGTTGTAACTGAAGGTGCCAGCATCGAGTGCCACAACACCAGTGCACAGTTGGCGGTCGGATTCACTCGAGCTGTGAGCAACCAGTTGCCGATTCCAGTAATCTGTGTTGATCTGGATCCAAGCAGCTGGGTACAAGAGAAAGTGGCTCACCTATCAACGTTGATTCTCAATGGTAACTTGAAAGACAGGGAGATTGCTGTTCGCCGTGGTGAGCCAAGGGTACCACGTCTTACACCTGTCAAAACAGGTAGCAAACTTCCCGTACATAGAGGTGAGAAATTCTGGAGTTTGGCGCAAGAAAAATATGATGGCGTAGCTTTTGGGGAAGAGAGAAGTGCAGTTGACAGTATTGGCTTTATGCTGCATTCTGAAATGCATATTGATGCAGATGAAGTCCTCGTGGAAGTTAGAGCTGCTGCTCTTAATTTCAAAGATGTGATGATGTCACTGGGCATGCTTGACGAACTGTCGCTCTCTGATGACGGACCGCAGTTGGGGCTGGAATGCGCAGGAACTGTGCACAGTGTAGGGAGGGAAGTAATAGGTTTCCAGGTTGGTGATGAGGTGTTAGGGTTTGGTACACACTGTTTCGCTTCTCATGCTGTCTGTAAGTCCCAGCTCATTGTTAAGAAGCCTGCCAATGTCAACTGGGTGGAGGCTGCCAGCAGTGGAATTGTATTTGTCACAGCGTTCTACAGCCTGATCCAAAAGGCGAAGCTTCAAGAAGGGGAGAAGGTCTTGATACACTCGGCGTGTGGAGGGGTGGGACTCGCAGCAATACAGATAGCTAGGATGGTTGGAGCCGAAATTATTGCAACAGCTGGCACTAAGGAAAAGAGAGACTACCTTCAAGATGCCATGGGGTTGACCCTTGTCACTGATTCCCGTTCTGACCAGTTCTACACAGACGTGATGAAATGGACGGAGGGCCGAGGAGTTGATGTCGTTCTGAATTCCCTGGCGGGTAAACTGCTCCACAAAGGCTGTGCCCTGCTGAAACCAGAGGGTCGTTTTTGCGAGATCGGCAAGCGGGACATCCTGCAAAATTCCACACTCCAGATGAGCCCATTGCTTGAGAACATCAGCTTCCACAGCTGTCAGATTGACGCATTGATGTGTTCCAATCCATCCCTCGTCAGCAGTTTACTTGAAGACATCATTGCGCTCATAGAGTGCGAGAGGTTGCATCCGGTTCCAGCTGAAGTTTACGACATAGCCAACTTCTCTGACGTGATCAGGATGATGGCAAAAGGCACACACATTGGCAAATATGTCTTTGAAGTAATGCCCAACTTTCAAATTCCCACCAATCAGATCATACCCTCGACGAAGCTGTTCAAATCGTCAGTCACTTACCTCATAACAGGTGGGTACGGCGGTATAGGCCAGGCATTGGCTCGTTGGTTGGCTGCTACCGGAGCTCACCACATTGCACTGGTTTCGCGAAATGGACCTTCTTCAGCATCAGCTAGAAGCACTCTTGGTCATCTCCAAGAACATGGAATTCACATGTACCAATTCCAGTGCGACCTGTCAGACCGGCTGCAAACATCAGATATGCTGAATGAACTCAGGGGCACAGCGCCACCTCTAGGAGGTATTTTTCATTTGGCAGGAGTGATTAACGATGAATCACTTGACACACTCACACCCAAGGATCTGGACGCCATAGTGGCTAGCAAGGCAGTCAGTGCACAGAATCTGCACAGCTTGACCCTGGCTGATAGCCTGGATGTCTTTTTCCTTCTGTCTTCCGTCTGCGCCACCTGGGGACATGCCTCACAGCCAGGCTACGTGGCTGCTAATGCGTACCTTGATGCATTAGCTGTGCATCGCTACCACCAAGACCTACCTGCATTGTCGGTACAACTGGGACCAATCCGTGGAGCAGGTTATTTGGAAGGCAAGCCGGAGACTGCCAGAATATTTGCTTGTAAGGGCAACCACTCGCTGCATGTTGTAGAGTTCCTGAAGATGCTGCAGAGACTGATGGAAACAGGATTCAAGGAACCAGTTGTATGCCTTGCCAATCAGGTATGCTCTCTATTTGATGAATGAAATTCATGGTCAGGACTAATAATTCCACGAAGTGTGCTGCACTAGCAGTAAAAAAAAAAGATTTATCAAAGGTGAAAGATTTCATTTTTTGAAAGCATATGATATTGTTACTTTTGTCTGAGACAGATGACAGAACACTTTGGGAAAAAATAACTTTTAACAAGATCACTTCCATAGTAATTTAAATTTAAAAGTTATTGACATTTGAGAAATGCTGATAGTATAATTTTTTACATAAATTGATCTATTTCCAAGGAGTAACAGGGTCAACAATGACAAAGGCATGCTATTGGTGCAGTTAACTGGAATAGCGTGTGACTTGAATTCAGGCTTGAGGTCTAGTGTAGGTCTTGTGATGGTCTTGGGGAGTCATGTGATAGTCTTGTGATAGTCTTGATTAACACACTGGGTCTCAATTACAACTCTGCTACATTGCCACTTCACAGGACTGGAGCACCACAATCCAGTTCTGTAACAGCACCAATATGATGTTTCGCCACCTGGTCAATTGTGGCAGTACTCGCGGCCCGGGTACATCGGTAGTCGCCAAGACCAAAGACGATGTGGAGACTGCCCTCAAGGAGAAGCTGGCTGAGCTGCTGTTCGTAACAGCAGAGAGCATCGATGCCCAGCAACCAATGATCAACTACGGTGTGGATTCGCTCATGGCCGTGGAGATTGTAACCTGGGCTGCAAAAGCACTCAATGTGACCGTATCCCAGCTGGATGTCTTGAGTGGTCTCACCCCGGCAGATCTCTTACAAAAAGCTTGCAAGGATTAAAAAGCCACTTTCTCTGCAGTATAAACAATTTTCTCATTTGCAAAGTGCGTTTGTACTGAAGGCTAATATTAAAGAAGCATCAAGCGCAAAATTCCTGTAGTAATAAACATTTAGAAAACAACTCGTACCTTGTCAGTTGTTCAGTGACGAAACAAATCAAAACAATTTCTGGTCACTGTTACACCCCTTCTGCTTGATATTTCATGGATTTGTCGTCATCTCGTAATCTCACCCCTGTACTTAATATATTTCTACGCACGTGCTCTACAACGAGTGAAGCCCAAGTTGTGAAGCGCACCTGTGTATGCAAAATTTATTGTTTGAGTTTTTTCTTCAATAACTATTAATCAATAAATCTTAGAGTTACCCGTTATTATTTTCTGTTTTGTTCGGTACTTTATTCATAATCCATCGCATGAATAAAACAATAAAAGTTGCTCAACATGTAACTGTACTTTTTAAGCAGAGCCTGCATCATGCATTTCAGAGCTACAGGCCGTCTTATTTGAAACAAATGGTACTCTCCCTTTTAACTTTTGTTTTAAAGAGGCTACAGTTATCTCGTTAGCACTTTGCAAAATGAAGACAGTCATTGCAACACAGAGTCTTTAATACCGACAAAAAAGTACCATGATAGTAAACAATTGGCCCATGACAACATGTTCCTTCCCATTTACAGTTCTAAATTACTGCTAAATTATGCCGTAGGTCCAATATTTTTAGCAGGCATATTGAGGTTGATTATTTTGAGGTTCTATGAATAATGAAAAACCTCGGTGGAAACTATGGCCAACTCAAACTCCTGTCAAACCTGGGTAATCTTTGTCAGCCATTCGATTGTTTCTGGCTTTTTTGCTGTATCTTTTCTTGATCAAGGTGGCTAGTACAACCAAACAAAATAGTGAAGCATCTATAATAGCTTATCAAAGACCAACATAAAGGAGATGCGTGAAAAAAATGTATTAAGAAACAAAACAGATCAATTCTGTGCCACTCTGTATGCTTTTTTGCTTTCAGTAACATTGATTTTCAAGTAATATTGTTATTCAAACATATATCATAAGACATCATTGTGTAAAATAATGTTAATTTTTACAGATAAAATTTGCATGTACTTTTTTTTTGTCATTTCAAATGCCTCCATTAAAAATGCCACTTCATCAAGACTTCTTCAGTCTTTAATGTGTCGGCATCGACAGTGTTCTGGAAATATGCTGGGACAGAACTGCTGGCGACTGTGTTACATTATAATCTGACAACCAGAATTAGAAGCCATTACTGCGTTGGCGCAACACTCGTGGACAGGTGGCACAACGCTCATGGACAGGTGGCACGCGCCCGTTACGTGCCTCTTCAACCACCAGGGTGTCGTGATTTGCCAAATGCCATGCTTCAAGCTGAAGAATGTGCGTGCAAGTGCAGTACCACCGCAGTCATGGCGTCTAATCAGATTAGTCTAAATATGTATATATTTGAAATCTACATTTTTGGCGGGGTTATGAAAAGCCTGCAGAGTGGTCCATTCGAAGGATATTTTGCAAATTTCTGCTTATGCCAGTCAATAAATAGGTGCCTGAACAACAATTAGTGGCATGATGAAAAACCAAAGTATGCTAGATGTAACCGCTTTGAACACTTCAAGATAGGAATAAATTATACATCTTAGAATAAACTTGTACAAGTGCGTATCAATCACTTGCTCAAAACGGACCATAAATGTCTCTACCTCTAATTAGTGCGCAGCTACTTTCAGCTGGTGAACCAAGTTATGAGTGCAGCTGTATTTGAAAATATTTCTGTCGAGAGTATTTTGAGGCAATCATCATGTTTGGACTTCAACAAAATGTATTGCCTTTTTTGTTTATTTGTACTTCATAAATCGTCGTGATGATGGCTCAGCCGACAATCAAGGCTTGTAAGCTTTCTACGGTCACTACAAAGCTTGAAAAACCTTCTCTACAAAGTTAAGGGGCAATGATGGGCTTTGAGCTCAGCTTGAACGATGCGAGAAACCACAGGAAAGCACTTTTTTAGTTCAGTCGTGTGCGTAGGGCAGGCAAGAACGCAAGCGGGCTAAGTGATGATGTAATTGACTTCCCATCATTCTTTGCTGTCAACGATGACGGGCGTGGTGTTGAACACTCCAACACTAGCTTTTTTCTCAGAAAGACAAATCTGGAAGCATTACTAATAAAATATGCATCGTTAAGGAAACAAGACGTATTGCAAAAACAATTCAAATAATCTACATTTCGAAGAAAAATTTCACAATCTCGAATCTTCAAGACAGTTATGACAACTCTTACCACCCTCACAAACGCAAACATATTGACTTTTATTTCAGGTTGTTTAGAAGAGCAAATGGAATTTCAGCCATGTGACGCAGGTGACGCAGACGATTCAAATAACCTGTTCTATACATGATTACATTGCATCTCAAAATAGAATTAACAAATCCTGACTCCACAGTTACTTCCATGTGATGGACCGGTAACCACACTTCCCCAACACTGGGTTATCGCTGATTATTTCCAGAACTGATCTCTAGAAAGTCTTTTGGCCAGGTTAGAAAAGAAACTATTTCTCATCCTCCTGCTTAGTTTTTCTCTGTTGTTCGCTTTCCTTTTTGGTTGAAGTTTTTAACATATTTTTGACTTCATTTCTAACAATGTGTCAACGAGTCAACAAAGGATGCAATCTCAGACTATGGTAGTTGGCAAAAAACTGTCTTTTTTTCCCAGAATCACATTTTCTTCACCTGCACCTTCACCAGCACTGAAAAAATCTCTCAACAAATGACAAAATACTTAATTTGCCATGGACTGGAAGGCCCGTACCATGGAATGGAACTTTGTTCCCGTTTGGCTGAGCTGTGCATAGGGATGAATAATTGAATGCAACATGATCAACAACCCACCGATCGGGTGACGGGATTTAATCAGGCTTTACATAAAAAATATTCACCATTTACAGATCGTTTCATAAGCTATCGAAGCGCTACAACAAGACGCATTGATATACCCTGTCATCACGAGAAAGGCCATTGGTCATGACAATGCTTACGCGTTACCGTAACTGGCTGTACGGGTGGTTTGCGGCTTTCATGGAGACGGCATGCATTTCAGGCGATCAAAGGCAGCTTTCTCCAAGCTCTCCCTGTGATCCGGATGCGCGATGTTGATCAGCGCGTGGGCTCGCTGCCGGAGGTTCTTGCCGAACAGGTAGGCGATGCCGTACTCGGTCACAATGTAATGCGCGTGGGCTCTCGAGGTCACCACGCCAGCACCTGTGCGCAACGGCAAACACAGACATGGAAAGATAATATAAAGTCGCTTCATCCTTGGCGTGAAAGGGGACACGAATGCGACACTGTGGGGTCAGATCAAATATCCACGCTGCGAATTCCCACAAAGTTGAACAATTTGCAACTCGCGCAAATTTTGCTGCGAACATCCCGTGCACATAACAGCAGACATATGCATGTATGTACGTGTGCATTGAAAACGGCTGTCTGCTTATTTTCTAAGCTGAATATTCAAATGTTTCAGTACTTTAGTATCAAATATTTGATACAACAATGGGCTACAATTTCTCTCACCTTGTTTCACGTAGGGTGTTATTTTGGTCTCGCCGCGTTTGGTTGCGGATTGGATGGCTATGATTGGTTTCCCCAGACCGTCGTAACCTAGCGACGCTCCACGGATGAAATCAACCTGCCCGCCCACACCTGCAGTTGCAAGCCATCAATCACACAGAGCAATTTTGTAGGTAAGTTGCATAGCAGGTGGAAGATTTCATGTATTTGAGACCATGTTTGCTGAGGGAATAAATGTTTTCTTGACTGGTCTGGAACATTAATTTCAGACCAGATCAGGAGAACGGATGCTGATAATATCGGAGTCAAAGACACGAACGTTATCAGCATTCATTCTTCTGAGCTAGTCTTAAATGAGCATTTACGACCAGCCTTTTGAGTCGCAGTTTAAAAGCTTAAAAATCTGCAACAACGTTTGTTTTTTGACAATTTTACTTCAATTCTTGTTCAAACCCCCTCCAGCTACGTTGAGGTACATTCCTTACTTGAGAAGACATAAAATATGGAGAACGGCGCACATGATACAGATTGCATAAGATCTCGCACAGCCGGCTAAGGCTTTATCGACCATTTCTGACTGGCCACATGACAACTCTCGACCAACAGGAATGGCCAATATACTGTCTTAGTTAATTATGAGTAAGTTTTGTTAGCTGGCTTTTGTCACTGACTTTTCATACAAATGGGGATTTTTAAAACGCCTTTGCTCCCAAAGAAAGCTACTTGATCCTGTAACCACAGATATTTCCAAATCTAAAATTTGTACCAAATTTTATATACACCGTTAGAAAGCTGTTGTTTGCATTATCCAGGAACTCTTAAAAAGTCTGACGTTCAGCTCTCATTTTGTGTTGACAAGTCACATACCCCTGTGACACATTGTCTGCCTCGTTTAGGACTACACTCAAAATTGTAGTGTACTGCACCGACCTGAGTATATTCTCGCTCCGATGGAATCGGAAACCACCTGGCCGGTGAGGTCCACCTCGATGCAGGAATTGATGGCGGTCACTTTCGGGTTCTGCGCTATGATGGATGTGTTGTTGACATGTGCAATGTCCATCATTACTGAAAGGAACCGGAAATAACCGAATAAGCCTCGAGTCACAGAGCGGAACAGGAAGACTGGGAATGAATGGATAAGGGCATATGCTGAACGTGGGTCATTCTTTAACCCTAACCCTACATAATACTACAAATTACTACTTGTAGTAAAACGTAGTAATCAGCGCTGCCCCTTGTAAGAGAACATGACTTTATTGTTCTGTGAAGCCATAAGATACAATAGATAAGACAATGTACCATACAGTGCTGTGGCACTATGAATGCATGGCTTTATTGTTCTCTGTACGAGAAACAATGGAAGTAACCTAGCCAGAAGTAGTAATCTGTAGTGCAAGGTCCTTCAGGCTCAGGCTATTACTTAGTATTTTGTAATACTTTGTAGTGTAGGCCAAACAATATGCTTGGCGTTTAGGGTTAAAAAGGGTCCTACAGCCCAATTTTGACAACTGTACAAACTGTACAAATTGTTCAATATGGCAGCGTGAAAGTAGCGTGCAGAATACCGGGCACTCTTCAATAAGCTGATTTGTGTTGCAAAACACATGAAGTTTATAAGAATAAAAGAGCGATTAATGTCACTGCTTTCTTGGGCATGTGGGAAAAGTGCAACTCTTGAGGGCACCAATTTAGCCAAAACTTGGTGGCACCGTAAAAAAAGGGATGCAGACTGCACACGAGTCGATGCACAGCTGTAAAAAAAGAATAGCCGGTACTCGGGGGGACCCAATTTCAGTCGGGTTCCCCAACATAGTGTAATCATTTGAAAATGTTAAATTTAAAGAACCAGACTCTATTCTGTGATTTCATTCCGACCCCCTCCCCCAGTCACCCGGCACCAACCCGTCAATGGTTTCAAATGTATACAATACGTACAGGAATACGACTGGAATTGGGTCTCCTGCGAATACGGCCTGTTACGACTAGCCTAATTCCTGGTTGAATTCCACCTGACCCTTTCCACCGATTTTACGAAGTATGATAACCTCCTAAAATGTTAGGCATGCGGGTAAACTATGACATCGTTTGGCTTCTTTCAAGCAGCAGAAATTGTATGGTGATTTCAAACAAAGGCACAAAAAAGTAATGGTTTGATATTTGATATTGCTGTTTCACATTTGTTGATTGAAACGATCAATATGAAATCCATATAGCATGAAAAATTTCTTGTTTCTACACTACACATCTCAGGGATGACGTCTCATCTCACAACCCATCTCATCCCAGCAAAATTAAAATTCAGGTATTTTTTGTCTCACTTTTTCTCAAAAAGACGGGTTTGTGACAGTCAGCTGGCGTATGTCAAATCTGGACGATATCTGCCCGCACCAGTTACGGGACACCGTTTTATGCATGGAGAACGTTTCATGCTTACACAGCGTTTGGTTATCATGCATGAAGTTGTACATCTCTTGGCTGCCGACGGCAAAACTGCCTACAGTCTTGCCGGCATGGATGCGCTTCTTGGTGTTGGTGATGATCCCCTTCTTGACCAAGGGCAGGATGCCGCTGCTGAACATCTCCGTGTGGAGGCCCAGATCCTTGTGCTGGGTCAAGCAGGCCAGGGTCGCGTCTGGAATCGCGCCGATGCCTGGGCATGGGTATTGGGATCGAGTTGACAATACGAATTGTTCAATATGGCAGCGTGAAAGTAGCGTGCAGAATACCGGGCACTCTTCAAAGATTTGCAGAAATTGAATTTATTGGGAAAGAAAGCACTGAAAACAACGACAAGCAGATCGGAAATAAAGATTTGGAAGTATTTTTCCGTATTTCATTAATACAATACCTTATCAAGAATTGCTACAGAAACAAAACTGATTTCTTCATGCCCTGCCTGAAAAAATTTCCCCATTATCACTGGCAAATTCAAGGCAATTTGTCTACCCATGCAGACAGCTATACCAGGAGTTTTGTACAAATCTGGCATCTGAGGCAAACACGTGTACATCGTAACGTTTTATAAAAGTGATCGCCTATTTTAGAAGTATCCCTGGTTTTGCTTTTCTTTCCAAAAATTTGGAGTGCATCATTTCTTCAGATTTTGTTATTATAAACTCCATAATTCCAATCTATAAGTATGTTATTGTTTAAGATGGAAAATAAAAAAAGTTATATTTTATTTAGAAACTATTTGTAAATGTACACAACCGAAGCGTCAATCGTATGAAACAGATCTTTTGTAGCTAAATTTTTTTTTATTAAGATCCGTGTCTGCTTCAAAACACGTACAAGGAAAACTTCCCGGGGGATTCAAATCCGTCCAATCAAAATCCACAAACCAGCCAGACCCTGAGCCAAAGTGATGGCTTCAGTCTTAAACAGAATAAACATTAGCCCATCTCAGTGAAATATGCATTAGATGCAGTTAGTTTGGAAATTACTTCACATGTTAAATCCCCAGTTACCGGTCTGCAGTGTTGCACCGTTGTCCACGAGATTCTCAGCGATGTGTTTGCCAATTTTACGCTGCTCTTCAGTGATCTGCAGTGGCTTCTTGTTGTGGAGTGGAGTGTCGATCTCCACCACCGAGTCAAAGTGCGAGATGTGGATCAGACCGTCTCCGAGCGTCCGTGGCATATTTTTGTTCACCTGACCTGGATGTGAAACCCCATTTACAAAAAACATAGTTTTATCAGGTTAATAGATTTACGCATTCCCATGTCACGTCGGATGACGTGCTAACACGATGTGGCAGTGCTGTGTGCAATAGCGACTGATGTCTATATTCCTCTCCTAGTGCTAGTGATTTTCATTGAGTTTGCACACACACAAGCTCGACCTGGTCCATGGAGATTAAGCATGTGTGGCGCCCTCAAGCGGTCACGGGCCATGGCAGGGTGTTACAGCAAGCATCGCTCTGCAACACTGCCTCGGAGTTTTCAAACTATGATGGTGCAGTCGGAACTGTCATAGAAATCTTGGCCCAACGACCACCACGGGTCAGGGTTTGTTGAGTCCAGCTTAATCAAGGACTGTGGTCGTGGTATCATTTCATTTTGGAAAGTAGCTGTGCCTGGGACAAGTTAGTTGGGGAAATAACACCATGCTGAGAGGTAAAACTCGTGGTCACTCACTGGTTGGATCGACGCAAATTGGGGACAATAGACCGATTGTGTCCACTAAGTCACATGACCCATAGCGGGTATATTCAATATCAACTGGCACAGTGTCCACCAAAAGCAATTTAGGGTTTCATACACATAAGTATCATTTACCAAAAATAAAGCCAATGGTAGGCACCATACTCAGACTACTGATGTGCTGGGTACCATACCGTAACTTGGCTGAATTGTTGGTACACAACACTCAAAATATATGTCGCAATCGGTCTAGTGCTTGTTTGGAACCACCGACTCTATGATCGGGAGTTACAAAAGCTAACCAAAATCGCATGTATCCCTGTAACGCTGCTCTGTAAATATGACATCTCTCCAATTCATTTGTTCCTGCAGGTGGTGCGTGGCACGACATGAATGAGGGACTGCAACTCACTCGGTGAGCGTGCCCACTCACCGATGATATACTTGGCACTCTGGGTGGCAGCTCTGGTCACGTCCACGCTGATCCCCATCGAGCAGAAGCCGTGGCTGTCGGGCGGACTGACATGCACCAGCGCAACATCGAGGGGCAGCACACGGCGACGAAACAGCAAGGGAATCTCGCTGAGAAAGATCGGGGTGTAATCGCCTCGGCCCTCCGCGATAGCTGTGCGGGCATTGCCTCCGGTAAACATGGAGTTATCCCGGAAAATACCTAGGTACACATTATTGAACGCTGGTGCATTAAAAAACATTCTCAAATTATAGACCTACATATTTGTGGTTGAACATGTATAAAATATGGATTACGATGTACATGTACATTATACATGTAGATCTAGGACCAAGCAAAATGCACAGAGTTTCTCATTTCTGACCACTTCTCTCCCCGACCGATTGTTTTTCACTCTCATTTGAAATGTATTTTGAATTTTTATTCAACAAAATACGTAGCTATAAATGCAAATTTAAACTGTACAGAATGGAAGATTATGACTTGGAACAAAACATCACTCAAACACAATGTAAATAATTACCATCTTCTCCAGTAGAAAGTGATGTATTTTCCAGGCTCCAAACTCATCACCAACGCAATAAGCTTTTTGCGAGTTAACTTGGACCCAAATCTGGTTCACTGAGTTCTTTAAATTCACGTGAACATAACGACTTGAATTCTCCATACTACAACCACTGTTGCTATACCTCGTGATTTGGGGCAAGCTTTTACTTAGTTACAAAAGAGATGCCTTGCAACAATACACTGTTCTCAATGGAAGGGCACAAAGGAACCAGTCCATTCCAGAGATGGTGGTCGCTATGTAAAAGCTTGCCCCAAATCATGAGGCATAGCAACAGTGTTTTTAGTCTGGGGAATTCAAATTATGTTTATGCGCAATCAGATAACTCAGTGCACCAGATTTTATTCAAATTTAACTGGCAATGGCTTATTACATCCGTACTTTCAGTCTTGTAAGGAACACCCATTTTTCTATCCACTGAAGGGTCAAACTTTGAAAGGCCCTTGTTGTTAAATGGTAAATATTCACAAACTTTGGCTGAATTTATGAGCGATTGGCATGGAAAAAAACTTATATTTAGCACTGCGTTAAAAAAACATAAGTGACTACAAAATGAGCATTTAGCCCAAGTATGGCCATCTTTTGAAAAAAAAAAAATTGCCTGGTGGAACCCCGAACTGAACGTACCCTCATACTTTGGTTCCATCTGCTCTCCGGGCCCTTCGGTGTGTATATGCACCAATTCCACATTCTTCAAGCCGGTTCTCAGCCCGTGCCTACACAGAGCGCTTAACAACACCAGGGGTGTAGCACCCCCACCCTGCACGAACACACGGTCACCTGGAATGGCGAGATGGAAAGATTGTGCATTTGAAAAAAAAACAGTGATCATTCCACGCTGGAGTTTCTCAGTTATCGGCAGGTGATCCCTTGTTCAGATTTCACACCACTAAAGACCATCTAACGTCTGTGGCCATATGGACATCGAGCTGGACCAAGAGAGGGCACCATTTCTTAGCAGCGGAGGGCTCCACAAGTACCGAACTGCACTTTGTTGGTTCATGAACAACTATAAAATGCACTTGTTAGGGTCGCATCACTTCCAACAACATGAAAGCTCCCGAGCAATGCAGCTCTTTTCAAATGATGATGGGGTACTTCTGCTCGAGGTTTTAAGTCGCCAGGTATTTCACCTACATGTATTACGCCCCTTTTCAAGTCTCATTGGTTTTCACAATAAGTGGAGAAATAAGGGACTGCCAGCAGTCATAGACGTTAGAGCTACATTCAAAAATCCAAAATTGGAGGTGGTCCCTCAGCATGCTCAGTATATCCACGTACATGTATATAAAACTCAAAATGAAAAATTGGAAAGACTGACATGACTGAAACGTCCTCACTCCTTTTTGTTGGTTGTGTACAAATGTATGGAGACTTCAGTGTATTTTCAAAGTATTCCCTGCTTTCTAAACGTAGGCCACGTGTTCTATTTTCTACCAAAATTACAGACAGACAGTCAGTTAGTTAGTCAGTGAGTCGGTCAGTCAGTCAATAATTAACCATGTTAAGATATGTAATAAACGGACTGAGCGATAAGATACTACATGTACCAATGGACTCTTCCAAAACTTTGGCAGCAGTTTAGATGTCTTGATATGGAACAGCCGTTGAGACGATGAGGGGTCAAGTGACGTAATGCTCGACGACTTTATTTTAAAGATGGCGACTGTGAGAGTGGATCCGTTAGATTGAATGGATAAGGAAAAAAGACTGGAAAATACCTGAATAACGTGAAAATGGAAAATGGAAAGGTCAAGAATCATGTTCGTGTGCAAAAGAAATTGCGCCCACGATTATAAGTGGGTGCGCCAAAAATGTTCAGTACGCCGACACGAAATTGCGTATACGGATGTGTGGCTAAGGATGGATCGGGAGTGAGAGTCCGTGCCACACTAGTGGTAGGGGCTAGAAACACCTAAACAAATAACACAAAAAGAGCATTATTTTAATTTCATCATTCAATGATTCTTTTTGTTGTTGGCTGTCATGGCTTGTTTTTACCCGACTTCACGATCTCAACAGCCTCATCTGGCGAAGTCCAGGTGGGTTCACGGCCGAAGGCAGGGTTGAACGGCTCTCTGGGAATGTCGAATGGTTTGTGGTCAAGGGGGGCATTGTGGTCTGATGAACACCGCACACACTGAGCACAAACGCCCAGTTGCTTCGACAGCTGCACCTGCAGTAGGCTTACTCTTCCCAGCGAGCGAGAAATCGCTGTCAACATTTTCCTCCAAACATACCAAACCCAAACAATTGCAGTGTAACACCGGTCAGTCCTACTCAGCACGCATAAGGCATGTAATGACAATGGCTGACCTCCGCAAAAAGAATTACAAGGAATCCCGGCAGGTGACCTCTCCTCGGGTCAACCAACCAATGCGGTTATGGCATGTACATGTACAGTACGTATGTGGCGTGTCCGCAGTAGTTGTGAATGTACACGTACTCCATGTGCAGATGGAAATTTGCTAAACAGAATATATTTTAATTGCCAAATTGAGGGCAGGATACCAGCCACATAGTCGTGCAATCTATAGAAGCGACTGGTTCACCGTTCAGCTTTGCTAAGCGTATGTGGTGAGCAATTCCTGCTCACGTGCATACATCTATCTAAAAAACGTTAAGTTTGCTTAAAAGTTGTTGAACTTGAGCTGTAAATCACTCGACTGTATTCCGAGAAAAAGGCATTTATAATAGCTGTGGATGTCGTTATTTTTGATATTTAGTATGTCATGACGATAGGGAAACTCGTGGCACAATACAACCAGGAATCGCCGTCAGTCTGAAAACAACCGTGACGGGGGCGTTTAAGGGGCGTGGCGAGTATAACGCTGTGCGTGCTCAGTGGCGTTTATGTTGCATCCTGGGGTCATGCAACTGTGCATGGGGGTCACAAAGTTTTATTGGGGGGGGGGCAGTCAAACATTACTGGTTAACTGATAGATCGCAAAGGTTTGAACTTAAGGAAAGAAGTCTGAGGTATTTAAAACAATATGTTTCGATTGTTTTTTTCTGAGGAATCAAGAGGGGCCCCACCGGACCGTTGCCCCCTTCTCTCTTCGTGACGCCTATGCCTGCAAAATTTTATGCCTTTTCCCCAACACACGTCATTTTATTATTTTACCTCTAATAGTTAGTAACAAATGACCTTTCCCATAATTGTACAATATTAATTCACTTCCCCCATTCATGGGCGGTGTCAACTGGAGTGAAAATGAATATGTATGTTGTCACAAGATGTGAATATTTGGCTCCTGGATAAGTGTTGTTAGGTGCTGGCCAATCGCGAATCGTCCACAAGCTAGCAACATTGAAACGCCAATTCGAATTAGCTTTTTAAACATCATTATACGATTCGGTGAAACCTCAACAGCGTCTGAGTGCTTTTGAAGCGCAGTTGAACTGCATGCAGCGGTCGCCCATACAGCGACAGACATTATAGAGAAAGACATTGTACATGTACATGTACATGTATATCTGCCAGGAAGCACACTCACATCACACCGTGACATTAGCGCACTTGCGAGCAAAGATTGTATAGCTTTGCTTGCAAGAGCATTTGGCAAACTTCACAAAACACATTGGCATGGTGCACATGTATAACGCGAGCGTGTCACCTGTCCACGAGCGTTACTGCAGTACTACATGTACTGCACGCCATGGTGAGGGAATTTCCTCCATGTGCATGCAGACTATGATTAACTAATTGCCACGGCTCGTCATTCGCCATAATTGTAAGCCACTCTGAGAGCGACTCCTGTGTGGTGAGCAACCGTTTTACTTAGCTTTCAAGTTCAACCTGAAACGCTGCCTGTGCACACTCATTGTAGTGACGCTTTTACGATTTGCGCCGCTGAGAAAAGCGGGTTGTAGTTAACTATTCATAACCCTGTACGTCAAATATGCATATTCATTATTATCGCTTTCACTAGTTGCGCTCCAAATGTGTACGTACATAATAATGTACGTCACGCGGCCAGCCAGACTGTGAATCGACTGGCGGCAACCGGCAACATTACATGTACCATCGTGCGGTTTTCTTTAGAATTGTGGGTCTAGACTAGCAATTCACATTTTACAGTAGTGAAACAGCAAACAGATAAATTAGGTGAGTGTTCTATCTTTATTCCCGTGCCGTTTGTGTCAGACCATGGGGGAATAAAACCATTCGCTCAAAGAGGTTTTCTTCCGGCCACATTTAGCTCAGTGACTTAAGCCTGGTGACCAATCATACTTCAAAGGCTCTACCTTACACGTACTGTGTAGTCGGGGTGCCTGTCGGGGCAGGAGCGACCGTAAATCAACCTGAGGCAGTGTACATCATACATGTACAAGTAGGCCCTATACGGTTGTTATTGGGATAAGCTATCGCTAGCCCAGGTAGACCCCCCTGACCGTACTACGTTACGAGGAAGACTGGCGTCCAACCTGGGCTAAGGATACTAAAGCCAAAATGTTACCACAAAACACATTGAAACTCAATATCATGCTTATTAATCAACTTGGAGTCTTGGATGAAGGGGCTGTGCTGGATATCACTTGATTGTTGACACCCCCATAAACCCAGTAACGAGACTGGTCTGAAAAATTCTAGGCTTCGGCTTTTTAGGACATGTTGGTTGTCACTAGTCTAACCAGTCATTGCCATTTTCTAGACAATGATGGCTGGTACGTTATCTGGTTTGTCAAGAGACAGCTGCATCTTGGGATTTGGAAGCCATTTCTCAAAAAGCATGCATCTTTTGAATGTCATCACGAGTTCCATTATCAGATGGCGTTAGGCCTAAAATGTCCGCATTAATTATTAAAACACTAATCTTAAAATAAAATACTGTATTCCTGTACATGCTGTATTATAAAAAACCAAGGTCCTGTGGTTGACACCATGCAGTAGGTTTTTATATTCGCAGTAGCTAGTATTGTTACGCATATGCAGCAAGGTATGAGACGGAGAGAACCCCCCCTGCTTTGTGTTGGTCATTGTCTCTCAGGAATCTGGGGAATTCCTTTCAGACATCTTGGGGGGATGTGTTAAGTAACAGTAGTCTGGAATGTGTATCGGGATTGGACATGTAGGAGGGTACGCCTCGGTCTCATTTCTTGCTGGGTATATCGTTAAGTGTGTTCAGACAGGTTTCTGTCCTCCAGGGGTATAAATTGATCAAAAAGGAAAAGGAAACTTCTATGGAAAGTAAACTTGTGATCTGATTGAGAAAATAAAGAAAACGATGAAGGAAAAAACAAGGGAAAAAATTCCGACGGGAGTTGGGATCGAACTTAGCATGTGCACATCACACAGTGGTCTACGTACTAACTGTGCTGTTTCAGCTCCACAGTGGCATCAGGAAATTACAACTTTATATAGATTACCAATGATAATTATGCACGACCGTAACTATAGAATTTCAAAGTCGCGTTGTGGTACCATAAAAATAACCACTTCGTTTTATTGTTTATCTTTAATATTTTTCTCCAAATAAGAGCAGTCCCCATGATTGTCTACATGTTGGTTGGGTAGACATAACTATTTGTCAGTTAATCCTTTGTTTGATTCTCGGTCTTCTCAGGTTATGAACGGAAACGCAGATCACACCAACGATGACCTCGTTTCATCAGCTGCTGAGAAGATTGCCATATTGGACGCCGGAGCGCAGTATGGAAAGGCAAGTATCCAATCCTCCGTTAAGTTGATTTCAGTCAAGTAAGCCTTCAAGAAAGCCTGTTATAGGGTCACTTGATCAATCAGTCAATGCATTGGTTAGTTAGCTACAGTTTTCCAGTTAAGTAATTGAAATCTCGCCTTGTGAAAATAAAAATTTCCTTTCAGATGGAAGAAAATGGCCAACCTCAAACATCTCCAACTTCAAAGTTATGGGAAGAGTTCCACCTACGGACGCCAGTGATTATTCCATACTGTGGCCTGTTAGCCATCAGAAAGCAAAAACATGTCCAGAAAAGTTCAATTTAGGAGAGAGAACCCAAGTCATTTACTGAGAGAACACTTGGAACTTTTCAGATCAGTCTCATAGGGTTTCGTGCTGTGGGTGTGAAGCGGTGTCCGTAAGTGGAACTCTTCTCAAAGGTACATGTATTTGCAATAAGCCACTTGCGAGTTAAACTTGAATAAAATCTGGTATCCTATGTTATCTGATTGCATAGAAACATAACAGTTTGAATTCCCCCGACTAAAGACACTGTTGCTATACCTCGTGATTCGGGGCAAGCTTTTGCATAGCGACCACTTCTCTGGAATGGACTGGTTCCTTTGTGCCCTTCTTATCCATTGGTAACAGTGTATTGGTGCAAGGCATCTCTTATGTAACTAAGCAAAAGCTTGCCCCGAATCACGAGGTATAGCAACAGTGGCTTTAGTATGGAGAATTGCAATCTTTATGTTCACATGAATTTAAAGAACTCAGTGTACCAGATTTTATTCAAATTTAACTCGCAAAAGGCTTATTGAGAATATCAAGCAAGGGAAAAAATTTGCCTGATTTTTGCAGGAAATGCACAAATCACAACAGAACAGTCTTGCTTCTCTGACTTGCATTTCCTGTGTTTACAGAGTAACTAATAGATCAGAGCACGTGAACTGCGTCGGGATCAACTGGTCAATCATTCTTTTGTTCTAATCACAGGTGATTGACCGCAAGGTGAGGGAGTTGTCGGTCGACACCGACATTCTCCCACTGGACACGCCAGCCTATATTCTCAAAGAAAAGGGCTATAGGTAAGGCCAGGCGGTGCTTGTCACCTTATCTCATACATATTCATGATTGAGAGGCACATTCTGATTGGTCTGATCACTATCAGGTGACAGTTGCTAAATTTATTTTTCAAGCGAAATATGCATGTATTGTGAGCTGTCACATGGCTTGCGTGTACACGGGCGACAGTTCATGTCGAGTGCTGTTCAGTTTAAACAGTGTCTCTGTTCAAACTGGGAACCCAAAATTCTTTCTCTGTAAATATTTGAGAAAGCGTCGCTGACTGGCTGATTGCCATGCACTCACACAGCGATGAACCAACAAAGAACAGGAAATTTAAAACAGGAAAACTTAAAAAAAAAATTCCAGTTTATTGTGCACAAATCAATGCAAACGTTGAGGTTTTCTTCCTGGAAATGACATCACAGATTTGCTCATGAATATTGAAATTTATCAACATAAATAATTAACAAAATCAGAAGTACTTCAAATTTCTTTGAATAACAAGACGAAAATTGAAAATATGTAGACCCTGTAATGTTCATGTGAGGACTCGAGTGCATTTATTCCTGCTTACAGAGGTATCATAATCTCCGGCGGACCTAACAGCGTCTATGCCGCCGATGCACCCATCTATGATTCAGCCATCTTCCACTGCGGTCTTCCAGTACTTGGTATATGCTACGGCATGCAGGTAAGATGTGGAGCATTTGTTAAAGAATTCACGCTGTGGATTTCACAGGTTTAGGGAACTCGTTTGTTCAACTTTCTCTTTGCTTTTAATGTGAGAACGCAATCTGGCTTGTGTTTGGTTTTCTTTCATTGAAAAGTGCGGTTTACTTTAAAATATTCAAAATCTTCTGTGCCTTTCCTGCCAAATGAGGACGATGTTGCTGTGATGTCATTACGGGAGGGCACTGTTTATTTGGGGCGGCTTTCCTTGCAAATTGGAATCCCAAAATTGGCTCATTAAATTGTTTGCGAGAGAACTTTGCTCACGTGCCTGCAGTCGTGGACTGAAACAGTGAACCACCGAAGTGAATAAAGTTTACGGCAGCAAAATGTCGAAAATTGTGGCAAATTTTAGTACTGAAGTTTCTTCCTCAGATGACTTTAAACTGTTGCTTAAACACATATGCAAATGTGCATTTGCATAGAAATAAAAAAACCATCGAAAACCTTTACAATATCACAACAAAAATTGAAAATCTGGGTCAATGGGACACATACAATGTACAATGCCGGAGCATATATCAACACCGTTTTAAAATATTTACAGATGATGAACAAAGAGTTTGGCGGTAGCGTGCAGAAGAAGTCTGTCCGAGAAGACGGGCAGTTTACCATCACTGCCAACACGGATGTTACATTATTCAGGTATGACAGACAAGCAGGCAACATACAGCAGTGCTTTCTTCCGAGGGAGTAAAACTTCATGCACAACTTGCACATTTCTGTTTTTGGCAGATCAGAGTCGCATCTCATTTTCCCAAAATCTCAACGTAGCTTCAAGGTAGCAAGTTTTTATGGGGTACACAAAATCCAGTAGGGAGGACACGAATTCAGCTCTATTCCAAATTTGAAAAGGTTCGTGTTCAGAGAATGAGTTTGTAACTCAGTTGACCATTTGGCGCCGGTTGCAGTTATCAAGGTTGATGATGCTGGGGCGGGATAATTATCATTTTTTTTCTGTTTTCAAAATTCTTTAAAAATTCCTGTCTTCATTTACTGGACACTTACACCCACACGAAGGACTGTCTGGTTCTACTCTAGCCTGACAGACAAAATCTATTGACACCCGAGTATTTCAGCCAGGCCTGCAGCCTTGTAAAAAGAACCCAGATTTTGCGGTGTTAACTTTCTTTTGTTCATGAACCTGGCACAGTGCACTGCTGACCTCTTTTCAATAGAGGCCAGATTAGCGTGTAGCGGTACTGTGTGGCTCATCGCTGCGATGGTGGGGCGCTTTTGTCCCCGGTGGTAATCCGCTCACTCTAAATGCCCCAAACAGTGGTATACTGTTTCAAAACAAGGCAGGATTATCTCGAATTTTGAGAGTGAAAAAATGTTGGTAATGCCCAGCAGCCTGGTCTTTTGTTCAGAGTACGGTCTTTTGTTACAAGGCCCAGTTCCCTTTGTCCGGGTTCGGAGACCCCGGCCACGCATATAAAGCATACGTGTCCGGTACCGGAATCCCCGGCAGGAAGTGGCTAGTCTGTAATCAATGGCCAAAATGTATATACAGCGTATAAAGAACGTACATGTAAATGTATATTAGTATTATTGGGTCATTCTATAGATTAGGGGACCAGGTTTTTTCGTGTCCCTGTCACATCTGACATATGATTTTGCTATTCGGAACATATGCCCTAATTTCTGAGAGTGATGAATTTATAGAATGACCCTATTATAAATCAATAGCCCATTATGGGTAATTCCAGAAATCAGGGGTCCAAAAGGGTGACATTTTTGTGTCCCTGTTACATCTGACCTTTGTTATTTGACATGGAAATGTCACCAGAATTGATTTCGACTATTACAACTTGTTTGGCAGGTAATTTGCATTAATTCATCACTCTTGGAAATTAGAAAATGTGTCCTGAACTTACAAAGTCATATATCAGAAGTAACAGGGACACGAAAAAAAAATGGACCCCGAATTTCTGGAATACGGGCAATTCATAATAGTGCGCCTCCAAGAGTTTGCAATGCGTTGGTCAATCACAACGCTCGAAATTTGTCAACCCTTTTCAAACACGCATTGGGTCGACAAATTTTACGCACTGTGGTTGGCCAAAGTGTTGCAAACTCTTAGAGGTACACTATCGTGAAACACCCATATATAAATATAATAATATAAATACCCATATAAATAGCCTGTGTGTGCCTGTGATTGAACAGTGACGTATCTTTGATTTTCCGTTGGTCAGGGGTCTGGCAAAAGAACAGACAGTACTACTGACTCACGGAGATAGTTTGAACAAAGTGGCGGATGGTTTCATGGTGGCAGCTTCGTCGGGAAAGATCATTGCAGGTACGCTGTGATTAAGCACTGTGGTTGTAAGCACTATTCTAGTGTTGTGCTAAATCCACGAACAATATTTCCAATAAGTCCGCATTTAAAGAGTGCTGAATTCACACGGCACTTGCTCATCCAATACTGCACCACCTCACACAGTACAAGCCATGTGCTTGTCAATCTCCATATAAGCAGATTGCTTACAAGTACTCCCGAGAGGTACATTCCATAACCTAAGTAGAAATTGTCCCTGAAAAGTTATCCGCTCCAAGCAGAACAAAAGAGGGTGTTTTTTTTTTTTTTGGTAGTCACCGCATAGGCGCATCTGGAGGCGCGCAAGTATATGCGGGTTTGACGCGGAGCACGCAGAGTACGCGGAACTAATTTATTCTGGCATGTATGGTCTTTGCGTACACGCAGAGTGTGTGCAAGAACCCGCTTGTAACCACCTGTCTTTCTTTTCGCCGATTGGGGGTGCACTTCCGCTCGGGGCGGATGATGTGTTTGACTTGTTTTGGCCTTCCGACTTCGACTGGCTGTTTATTCGGCTGTTCGTTGAAGACCGGCCAGGTGCCTATCTTTCACTTATTATAATGGGTTTGGGAAAGCAGGAAAGCACGTCAACTGTTCTCCTGAACCAATTGATGGAAAAACTTTTGAAGCTGTTACCACGGCGACACCATGCTTGCCATTTGCCCAGCTGGTCTGTGCGCAGTGAACACCATTTCAACAAATAAGGTTTTGTAATATACCAAAAGGCATGCAGACTTCGGGTTTAAGAATGCTTGTGCCATCACGGTGCCAATGCAACATACTCAGATTCATCTTCAGAAGTTATGCAAGTAGCCATCTTCCTGGTCAGTGCTCTTGTTATGGGGGATATGCACAAAAGGTCTACTCTTGCGTAGCGCTGTGGAACAAGACCGGGAAGATGGCCGCTGTGCTATATCCTCTATAGATGACGGTGCTTTCAAGAAAAAAAACTGAGATTTTTCCAAGATGTTAAAAATGCAAATCACACTCGAACATAATTTGCATTTCCTGTTCAGTTTGTGGAGGAGTGATCCAAGGACGATTGGGTTCTGTTTCTTCCTTCACTTACATTTACACAGCTATTGCAAACGAGGACAAAAGACTCTACGGCGTGCAGTTTCACCCAGAAGTGGACCTGACCGAGCACGGCAAGGACATGTTGCATAACTTCCTGTATCGCGTGGCCAGCCTGACAGGGACGTACACCATAAGCAACCGACAGGAGGCCTGCATCAAAGAGATTCAAGAGAAAGTTGGCTCCAGTAAAGTTCTGGTAAAGTTCAGTTTGTCGAGCTAAATTGTTGACAGCAAATTTGGGTTGACCTGGGGTTGACCTTGAGCGAGTGTTCGCGACCGCAACCAGAATCTCCCGTCTGTTTTCAGGCTTTTGCAACTTCAGTTACACCTGTGTGACATTATTCTCCCGATCAAACGAGAACCGTGGGGCAGAATTGGTTCACAGCCAGTTCAGAAGTGTGGAAAAGGTCTGAAAATTCCCAGTGTTTCGCAACCCGTGTAGGATTTTTAGTCTGCAAAACGCCCAATTGCAGTGCAAACGTTTTGCATTCATTCAAAAGTTATGAAGTATACCAGGCAAGATATGGGACGGAGGGGTACCCCCCTTACCTGTCCAATCCCTATACACACTCTAGACTATTATTACCTAACACATCCCCCCTAGAAGTCTGTGAAGAATTCCTGAGATTCCGATCAAGCAATGACCAACACAAAGGCGGGGGGGGGTTCTCTCCATCCCATATTTTGCTTCAAAAGTTATGAAACCCTGCTCCCTGTATGAAGGATCCAGTCTTAACTCTGTAATCCCTTTTGGCCCGATGTTTTGGTTCGTTGGATTCCATGTAGCCTCAACTGTTCTTGTTTATACCTTTGGAATTCTAGGTCTTGGTTAGTGGGGGCGTGGATTCTACAGTCTGTGCTGCATTACTGTCAAAGGTGAATGAATGTCTCTATGATGCAGAAATAATCATAAAAACAATTTTAAAAATTACTGAATTGATGAATTCTGACAGGCAACGTTGAGTTTTAAAAAAATTATATTTTCATGAAGAAGTTTCAGTGTTGTACTTGAATACATTTTTAAGCACTAGTACTCCTACTCATGAAAATGTACTCATACTCGCATGAAAAAATTCTATGTAGTCACACTCATGGGTAAATACTCAAACCCATGGGTATGTACTCATTCATACTACTCAAGCACTCGTGAGGTACTCATGCTTGTGAAGAACTCATACTCGTGAGGAAGCACTCGTACTCACACTCATTAAAACACTTCACTACAACGCTGTCAGTACTGATGATTTGACCAGACTCATTGTGTTTATGTCTAGGCACTCAATGAGGATCAGGTGCTAGCTGTACACATCGATAACGGGTTCATGCGTAAACAGGAGAGCCAGTGTGTACAGGAGTCATTGGAAAGGATTGGCCTTCACCTAAAAGGTATGCATGTTGCCCAATACGCCAGATCTTTTTAATCGTGTTAGTCATATCACTCAAAATGGTTAGTTAGGTATGGAGTGGTTTGAGATCCAGTGCTTCATTTCCAGTTGGTGGTTATTCTTGAAAATGAAATCTGGCTATGTGGTTGTATTTTCTTGGATGTGTTTTGGTGGTGTTTCATTGTCACTGGAGCAGGTTTTAAATAAACTAGTAGTGCGTGCATTTTTTAACATTTATAAAAACTTGTTTACTCAGTGATGCACAAGATCTGGGGAGAAAAACCACAAGCATACATAGGTGGGACTCGAACCCAAGACCTCCTGCTTACTCATCCTACCACTCGACCGCCGAGCTTGCCGGGGTGGGCTTGCTGGTTGGAGTAAAATGAGCAGTGGATACCAATCCAAACATTTCCATGAGATGAAATTCTCACACCAGAGTTAACATTCCTGTGATGCAAAACTGAAATTCCATTAAAGAGATTTTAAAAGATGTTTTAAGAAGTGGACCAAAGAAATGTACAGATGGTGCGTCACTGATTTTTGTTTGCCATTTTTGTGTCTGCCTTTTTTTGGGTGATGGCTTGGTGTTTGTCACAGCTGTTCCCCCTGCAAGCCCTGGCTTGTGTTTAACGCTTCTGTTTGTGTTACTCTCTTTAATTTCCCTATTAACCTCAATTAACCACTTTCAATGTATTATTTTGTTTCAGGTGATACTTACCGGCATTGTTTGCTTAAATTTCTTTGTGTTGGACTTCATAATGTTCCACTTTGTACTGGTTTTGTGGAGAGTTCAAAATAAATGTCTGTTTGATTGAGTTGAATTTAACTACTCATGGGTTCTCAATTTGAGTATTTACACCGCTTCATTTGCATTTTTGTCCTATAGTCGTGAATGCTTCGCAGTCTTTCTATTGTGGGACAACGACTGTGCAGTCCAAGAGGAACGACCCCAAGTCACCGAAGAGACAGACCAAGATGTTGAACACCACCGTCCAACCTGAAGACAAGCGCAAGATCATCGGCGACACATTCATGAGGGTCGCCGAAGAGGTCTGCGTGGAGTTAAACCTGAAACCAGAGGACACGATTCTAGCTCAGGGTGAGGCAACGAGAGTATCATCCAGAAAAATGGGGTTTTAAACCGTTGTGCCCACTGGGAGTGATTTGAGATTGGCTCACGTTGAGGTTAAACACTGAAATTTCACAATTGCTCAAGTCTCATCCCTGTATTAAGCAATCACAGTAATTAGGCAGTTCTGGTCATCGTTCAAGGATGGTCGTTGGCATGGTAACGGGGTCACTCACTCCTCCAATGAGGGCAATCAGTACATTAAGCTTTCAGGAGTATTTCCATATTTGGGCAGGCCATTGTGCCACACGCCTAGTGCTTTCTGATATGCGGTTCTGGTCCTGTTTCATTTTGGCAGCAAACTGAACCGCAATCGACTTTCATTTGTCAAAATGTCCGTCAAAACAATCAGCCGTGGTTGACCAGAACTAAACAAATATTAGGCATTAACATTTTCACCTCCAAGTGCTTGAGCCAGGGTGCCTGCAGGTCCTTCTCAAGGCTTAGGTCTCAGATGTAACTTTCTGAAACGTGCTGAGACACTTTTGTTCAACATTAATTGCCAATCTGGTTGCTGTCATCGAGGAAAGTGAAATGACCCAGGTCAATGTGACAAAATACCTCAGTGGGTATTCACGGACAAATCTGTCTTTCTTCGATGTGAACAAGTTATCAAAGGAATTCACATGTTTTGGAAGTTCAGCAAATCTGCATTTTCTCAAAACTGTAAGATTTGATTGGTTGTTTCCCAGGAACACTGCGACCGGATCTTATCGAAAGTGCCTCTCACCTCGCGAGCAACAAAGCCGACGCGATCAAGACCCACCACAACGACACGGAGCTCGTGCGCCAACTTCGGCGGGACGGCCGAGTGGTGGAACCGCTCAAGGACTTCCACAAGGACGAGGTGCGCGCGCTGGGCAGGGAGCTGGGGCTCCCTCTAGAGATCGTCCAGCGCCATCCCTTCCCAGGTATACATATGCTACTTGAAACAAAGCAGTTACGTCCAAACGTTACGCACCTCGTTAATCTTCAACCAGCTCATCGATGCTCATGCGACAAGGTTTTTACAACAAACATAAAGTTTTTGGGGGGCAGGTATGAAAAGCTTGTTTGGCTGTGAGCGAACTTTTAGATGTTTTGCCTGTTCCGATGAAGGATAAAAACTTTTCCAAAATGGACGGCTGAGCTAATTTAAGAGCTGTTTAATGACTGTTCTGATTTTGCAAAGGAACAGCCATCAGAAAAGCTGCGATTGCCCCTGTCCAAGATGTTAAATGTAATTATAAGGTTACACTTTTAAGCAGCTTTTCATGAAATCAAGTATTTAAGTATTTCACTGCTCTGCCACATATTTTTGGTTCAAGGTGCATGCTGATAAGATACGGCAAGTTTCTTTCTTAAAAATTGTTGGTCGCGTTTTTTTTATGCACGTGCAGGACCAGGATTGGCAATCCGAGTCATCTGCGCCGAGGAAGCTTTTATGGGCAAGGACTTCTTAGAGACAAATTCCATCCTGCAGATTCTGGTAAACTACAACACCGCAGTCAAAAAGGTTGGCCAAATTTTGAAATGTTTTGTTCTCTTGCCTGCACAGATTAAAAATATCTTGTGGGATTTTCTCGGAGATGTTTTAATTTCAGGTGAGACGGATCCCTGAAAGTTGACTCCACAGTGAACAACTTTGCTGCGTACTGCTTTAATAACTATATGCTGCCGGGGAGCCTGGTTTCGGGCACATAGGCTTTATATATGAAACCGGGGAGCCCGAAACCAGACAAAAGAGCTGGGTCTTATAACAAAAGACCATACTCGGAACAAAAGACCAAGTTGCTGGGAATAGCTAACCCTTTTTCAGTTGTCAATAGCGGAAGAAATCTGTCATTGTTTTGAAAGATTATACCACTGTTTGTGGCATTCAACGCGAGCGGATTACCACCGGGGACAAAAGCGCTCCAACGTTCCAGTGATGAGCAATACAATACCGCTGCATGCTAATCTGGCCCCTGTTGAAAAGACGCCAGCCGTGCACTGTGCCAATTTCGGGAACAAAAGAAACTTAAGTAACACCGCACAATCTGGGCTCTTTTACAAGGTGGCAGGCCTGGCTGAAATACTCAGGCGTCAATAGATGTTGTCTGTCAGATTAGAGTAGCCACCAGACAGTCATTCGTGTGGGTGTAAACGTCCAGTAAATGAAGTTATGATTTTTTGAAGAATTTTGAAAACGGAAAATCTTGAAAATCTCCCAGTTTTATGTCATGCAACTTCAAATTACACAACCGGCAGCAAGTGGTTAATTTCCACTGTCAGAGACAGAAAGATGAATATTGTAATTTACAAATCTCACATTTCTTTCTGTGAAACTTTTTTCTCGTTACCTGTTCCTTTTAACTGCCCCGTTATAATCAAGTGTCTGACATTAACAGTATCTTTTTGTTCAGGGGAACTAGCGTAATTAACATGTGCACGCAGCTTGCAGGATAAACTTTTTGCAACGCACCTGAAGTCCGAAAATAGATAGTTGCGCAGCTTTGAAGTTCGGAACATTTTCAGAAAGTACATACTTGAGTTTTTGTTTCATGCTGTACGGTTTACACCTAGCCCCACGCGTTGATGGGTCGCGTCACATCATCCATGACAGAAGAAGAGCAAACGCTGCTGACCTCAGTCACTTCAGCCGATCAGTACTTTGCCACCTTGCTACCCATCAAGTCGGTCGGCGTCCAGGTATGTATGGCCACAGTAGCAAGTGTGGCGCATCTGTAGCCGTGCATCTCCTTAAGAAGTCATCCACTTTTAAGGAATCCAGTTTGAAAAAGTCGGCCGTTTTGAAAACGTTTGCCCCCATTTGCTGTTCCAGTTCAGAAATCGATAGGATAACGAACGTTCCCAGATGTGGGTTTGCTGCTTTTTTGTTAGCTTTGATTTATGAGATAGTCTTAGGTCCTATATACGTTACAGAGAACTCTCTCTCTTGAAGAACGCTGAAAAATTGAAATTTCCGGTTTATTTGCTGACGTGTAACAGTGTTTTTCCGTTTGTGATTTCTTCCGCCAAACCTATGAAAAATAGACGTGAATAAAACAACATATCCTAGAAATATCAGATTGTCTCTTCCATTGCTTCGGTATCTTCACACATTCACATGTTCAATCTTTGTGTGTGTTGTTACTTACACAGGGCGATGGCCGGACGTACAGCTATGTTGCAGGGATCAGCTGCCATTCCGATCCGGACTGGGAGAAGCTGTTAGTGCTTGCCAAGATGATCCCTAAACTGTGTCACAATATCAACAGGTGAGAACTCAGTCATGTGACATGATAAACTTTTTTTTTTTTTGCCTGAGGACAGTTTGGTCAAGTGTACAGTTCTACACAAGATTATTAAAAGCAACATTAATTTAAAAAACAGTTTAGGTCGTTAAGATTATTCACTTCAATTTTCTGATGTAATAGTGTTATTTTTTTTGTTACCATTTTGGACTCGGTTGTATTAGTTGATTTATTTGTCGGTTTTGATTAATATCTGAGTGATTTCAGTTCACCTCTGAGAGTTTAAAGCTACCTGTGAAGTCTGTCAAATGCCAGAATATTTTTCCGGAGTTACGTATTTTTACGGACTAAGTAGTATTTTACCAGAACAGTGGAAGGCACCTTGCAGTTGACCTGATAACCATTTAAAAAACCCCTTCTGTGGGGATCAGGTGGTACATTGAAAAGAACCAGATGTTATACTTGTTAACCGCAAGTTTCCAAAGGAGCGATTATCATGCAGTCACTTTTTGCTCTCCTGCATACACACCGTGCAAAGGTTTCAATTCTCACGTAGTTGTGCAGTTCACATGAATTTTCTTTCCCCAAATTGTTCCAAGGGTCGTTTACATATTCGGCGATCCTGTGAAGGAGACCATTACCGATATCACCCCTACCTTCCTCACGCCGGGTGTTCTGGGCACGCTCAGACAGGCCGACCACCTTGCACAGTCGGAGCTCATGAGAAGCGGTAAATCTTGTGCTCATTCATACCTGCAATTTGTTGGTTTAAAGTGACCCCCCCCTCTGTTTTGCAAGGACATGTTCCGAATGTCAATCCTGGTTTGTTTTTTTCATTTGTGAAATATTTTTCATTCAACCGAATGAAATTAGTCACTTTCTTGAAACAGCGTGTTTCATAGGAATGATAGGATTTCATAGGATTTCATAGGATTTCAGTGGGAGTGATTGCAGGATTCTGCAGTCAAAGATTCAGTCCAATGTTTGTCTTCCTTTCGAACGTGCATTTACCAGCAGACGTCAAAACAAGTGTCGAAATGTAAAGTAGATTTGAAAGCTAGTTTTGAAATGTTCTGGAGATTAATTGTGCTCCACCATCTGCTTTGTTCCATGCTTAATGAGGCATAATAAATACAGTCAGATTATTAAAGTTTTGAAGTCGAATGTAGACAACACCTGTATGGAATTATTATTTAGAAAATTGTCTGGTTGATATTGCCTTCTTGCCATTTGCATTTGTATAAAATAAAAGTGTCACTCTCCACAACAGCTGCTTATAACATGAAATTCACAGGGTAATTAAAAAACTAGAATAATTTGCACTTCTAAGCCCAACCTGTCAATGGAAAAAAATAAATTTTAAGTTGAACTAGCGGCAAATTATGTTATGAGAAAAATAAGCCAAATGCTGGTTCACAATGTTGCGGCTTTTTAATTTTTTCCTTCTAATTTTTTTTTGTTGGTGAAAGAGAGACCAGACGGTACTAAAATCTCAAGTTTGTAATTGGTATGGGTCACTTCCTGGGACCAGCGACGAAATCATATGAAATCAGCAGCTCTGGCTTGCAGTATTTCTGTAAGTGATCAACTTTGTGATTGATTTTCAATCCCTTCTGATCACACCGGTCTTCCAGGTTATTATAACAAGATCAGCCAGATGCCCGTCGTTCTAGTGCCGCTCCACTTCGACCGGGATCCCACAATGCACCAGCCCTCTTGCCAACGCAGCGTGGTCATACGCACGTTCATCACCAACGACTTCATGACGGGAATACCGGCCCAGCCGGGCAAACACCTTCCCGAAGAGGTAATTTTGAATAATTGCTTTTATCTGTTCAAATACATATGAAAGCATCCAAATCGAACGCAGTGTCATTTGTCTTCAGAACTTAACTCTAACAAGCTAAAACGCCTTTTTTTCCTGTTCATGTCCAGATAAGAATTCTGAATGTACATTGCATCATTCAGAGAAAACAGAGAGAACGAGGAGAACCCTTGCCCTATTTTCATTGTGGATAAACCCTGCGCATGTCAAATAATGCATGTAGCCATTGTTTGGCATGTACACAGGTTTATCCACTACGAGGCAGGGCGAGGGTTCGCCTCGTTTTCTGAGAATGATGCAATCTACGTTTTCCTTAGAGGTGCTCTTTAAGGATAAAGTTGAGGTATTTCACAGAGTCATTGCTGTCGTCCACCACGAGTCCAGTCACAAGACCAGTCAGAAGTAACGGTATACCCAGCCAGAAATGAGACCGAGGGGTACCCCCCAACATGTCCAATCCCTATACACATTCCAGACTATTGTTACTTAACACATCCCCCCAAGATGTCTGAAAGGAATTCCCCAGATTCCCGCGAGACAATGACCAACACAAAGCACGGGGGGCTCTCTGCGTCTCATACCTTGCTGCATATGAGTAAGGGGGCGAACAATGGCAAAGGAATGCTTTTGTCACAGTTCATTTGAACAGCTTGCCACATGGCAGGAGACTGGCTCGTAATGGACTTACAGGAGCGCGCCATGAGTTCGACTACAACACTGGTATGTTAGTATCTGACGATATAGTTAAGAGTAGTCACTTACCTCTGGCGTTGGTCGTTTTTTCTGGCTTCATCTTTGTAGGCTGTTGGCAGACTAGTGGAGAGTATTCTGACAGTGCCTGGCATATCCAGGGTCATGTACGACCTGACGGCCAAGCCGCCAGGAACAACGGAATGGGAATGATGCCGCGATATCGTCCAAGCCTGTCTGCCACATTGGAAGGTTGTCCTACTCAGATTTTCTCGGAAAGTTGACTATTTTTGTACGATAGCAAGTACATATTGGCTGCTTTACTGGCTGCTAGTAAGATTTTATCCATCTTTTCTTGTTGCTGTTTAGATTCGGACAATTTGCTTTGTGAATTGTGTAAAATATGAAAGTGAAGCAAAAATGTAAGCGACCGACCAAAAATGCACAAGTCGCCTGAGCCACTGTTAACTTCAAGATTTTTAATACAATCTTGCATGGTATACAGCAACAGGAATTCTCAGCATTTTTTTTGACCCACGTAATGTCCATCTGCATTAGGATGACTGGCTGAGTGATACTTCAAAACGGAGCATTTAGTCTGCAATCTCGAATGCAAATTGAAATGGCCCTAAGACTCATTTTGTGGGATTCAGTCACAAATACGGAACCGGTGAAAGAGTGGCGTATAGACATATTTTTCAAAATTCATTAGAGTGTTGATATTGACAAGGACAGTTATGTAGCAGTAGTTTTTCTTTGTCCTTTCAGGACAAGGTGTCCAGGGGTTTTTTTTGGAATGGGACATTTTAGGGAAATTGCAGTGATAAATTTGATACAAGCCTGGCAAAAGACGAAACTCGTCGCGAAAAATAGCAGGGTAAGATGATATTGCTGTTTCTTCTTGAACAGCGCAGTTGCCACTGCGTTATTGCTTGACGGAATCAAATAACCAGCTAGTTCCGTTGCAAATATACGTAAATTTGTTTGGGGGAATCGCAATTGGATGGATTTCCTGGAAACAGTTTGAAGGTGATCGTCGGTCGCTTGCACAACTGGGTTCCTGTGCTTGTTTTGTTTGCGTGTTTGACTTTTATCCACGTTAGGAACCTACACAAGGTGCTTACCCAAGATAGACGGCGTTTCATCCAAATTTACATTCAGACTTGTTGCTGTGGACACGTACCTGTGCCGCACTTGGATCGCCCAGATATTGAGGCATACATGGACCTCGAAAGGGCATGAGTGTTGACGTGGTCAGCACTTGCTGATGGAGACTTGTCGTGTTTTTGCATGTCGTACTTTCAAGAAAGCCTTAGGGATACTTTGTGAACCTTCTTTGTCGTGTGCCCACATTGATAAGTTTATTTGCAATTCGTTGCATTTGAGACAATCACAAGACCAGACATGAGACCAGTCACCGGACCAATCACAAGCAACGTGGTGAACAGGGAGAAAGTAATACTTTGGTTGCCGTTCATTTTGAATACAGTAGCTTTGTGGCTCGAGTTCGGACGAGGTGTGATGTCAGTTTTGTAGAGCCCTGTGATCATTGAAGGGTCTCGGTTGCAGGTCTTTTGTTCGTTGCTCTTGTACTTACAAACGATTGATGTCTGTCCAGGCTGTGAACAAGTTGATTGGGGCTAAAGAGACGAGGTTGCACAATTCTTAGACCTCGTGACCATGTTTAAATTCTGTCCAGTGCTTCTGTTCTTGCCCCCACCTTTAAACCTTTAATTTTTGGAGTTACGCAGTTTTTGTCGGTGTTATTTCAAGTTTAGTGCATGTACATGGATGCCGCACGTGTGATAGGTATTTGAAATATTTCTAAGTTGGTGCTCGGATTCGCTGATCTTCAGATTCAGAAGGGAAAGAAAAAATGGAATGTTTATTTTGAGAACTCTCGGATCCGCCAACCAACAATTTACTGAAGTAAGTGTTTAAAGAAATCTTTTTTAATTCCGCTGTCCCACAAAGTCCCCAGTCCTCGGCTGCCAGCTCCAGTGGTAAGGGATACCATTTTTTTTTTTTTCTGGAAATTTTTTTTCTTATTCTTCACTCCGACTTGAAGACCCTTATTTGTTTCTTGAGACCGTAGAAAATACTTTTGTTTTTTGTTTCTGTCCTTTAAACTTTGTGTTTAAAAAATCTCAGCACCCACTTATAAAAAAATGCTGGCCAAAGCAATGCTGTGTAGCACACGTGACCTACAATGCGTGTGCATTGCAACTGAAAGTTACACTGTGAACGGAAACTTGAAAATGTTTGCCTCCATGTGAAAAGGCTTGAAAATGTTTGCCCACCCGTGTGAAAAGTTTGAAAATGTTTGCCCACCCGTGTGAAAAGGCTTGAAAACGTTTTCTGGCTCTTGTAAAAAAGCACGACAACATTTTCCCAGTTGTGTAAAGAGGCATGAAATTCTTTTCCCTCTGTGGGAAAATTTGTACATATTTTTCTGAAATGAAAATAAATTCCCTTGGGAGAGAAAAGCGTGTAGGGAATTCCCCATTCCCAGGTTAGCTTTCAGCTGCAGTGCAATGTACATGTGCTGTGATAAAACATGTTCCGACGCAAAAGAGAAAAAAAGGGCAAACAGAGGGTATCAGGAGCGTATTCAGACAAATTTTGAATAATTTTTTTTTCAGCCTGAGAAGAAGAAAGAGTAGTTTTTAAAGAATATTCATGACATTGCATGGATTCGGATGTTCTAAAACCGGGCAAGACCACTTCGCCCAGTTTCATCCAATTACCACACAACTTCTCTACCATTCAGGAAGTTGTGAGAGAAAGCATCAACCAACCATTTTTTCCTCCATTGCTTGTTTTTGTGCGTGTTGTTAATTTATTGGGGCCGTAATTAAACATGAATGTTGTTGCACTAGTGGTTATGGTAACAGGTGACGGGGTTTGGAGACACAATAACAGCTGAAAAAGTTTTGGATTCCTTAGAATTATATCCATGGGCATTATTTGGTATCTTCATTTGTACTTCATGTAACAAGCACCAAAAAAAATGGCTTTTTTTTTTTAGTAAAACGAGCAGGTCTCACAGTGCGTGAAATGTAGCCCACCAAATTGGCGGGACAACAGCGGCTGAAGTGATATTGTAACCGCTTGATTGGACATATACCTAAGTCAAAGGGGAGTGGAGTTGCAGTAGGGATTCTTTCCTCGCCTTCCACCTCTTTGGTTCCAGGTTCAAATTGGGTTTTCATTTCTCACCTGATTCCTGAGTTTTGCCCAGAATATTCCTCTGGGGTTTTCCTCCCACCTCTAAAACTGTAACTGCTTCTCAATGTCTCCTCTCTACAGGTTTCTTCAGGCTTGCGAGCTACAGTGCCTAGGGCACTTTTGAGGAATACTTGGTGTCATTACCAGAAATGATTACTAATCATAATAACTTGACAACACACTCTCGAGTTTACGTGTCACGAGCACACATAGAAATCAGAGTGAAAATTCCAAAAGGATTTTGATTTGGCGACTTTGCTTCGACATTTTTTTGTGTCCGACCACACCAAATAAACTGTTGGGTGCCCGTCCATAATTTTTATGACCTCAAAAACTGAAGAGATTAAGGGTTGATCAAGGTCAGCCCATCTTTAGAGAAAGTTCTGTCCTCAATTCTACGAGGAAAGGTGCCACAAGGTTGAGTTAAAAAAAATACAGTGCATCGCGCTCGTATGACGAGGTGTCGCATGCGGTAGAACGTTTCTTCGCATCGTGAACGCACATTCATGCATACATGTATTATGTATGCTACTGGTCTGCTTTTTACTCTGTTACCTTCCAATTAACCAATTGCACCTGCCCAGTCACATGACCTACAGTGGGTATCAAACATGGCGTCCTGCCATAGCAAAGTGTGTCACAAGTGTCATTTGCTAAAAGTAAAGCCGGCGGTCAGTGAAGTACATGTAGTCAGTTTCTTTTTGGTAAACACACTTTGCTCTGGGATACCCGCTATAGGTCACATGACTAAACTGGCGCAAACAGTTAATTGCATGTTGATAGCCTGTACGGCAGTAACACTGGAAAACCAGCCTTCTGTTTGCTCATTAATCTACTAACAAAAACACTGAAATTTGAATTTATAAGGGTTTGCACTCAGCAATCCCTGATCTGAAAGGGCAGGTTTCGTAGTTCAGGTACAATGTCTATGCGAGTGGTGTCATCCTGGAGTATTCATCGTGAGATTCGCCACACTTGGAAGGTGAATTTGAAGGTATATGTGATGTACATGTTTGGTATGGCATCGCATATTCTTACCATTTATATTTGTCTTTCATGCCATGTACGAATGAGCCGTTAGTCTATCGTTTTCGCTTTCCAAAACCTTGTTCAGCAAGACACCAATTATTGGTGTGCCTGGTGGTATAGAAATCCTTATTCATATTTCACTGAATTTTTAAAAATTACGTATCAGTCCAAAATAACCTTTGGAAACTTGGGAAGTCTTTATTTTACACAGTTGATGGATTGAGAAGTCATTTTGAGAGGATGTTGCTGGAAATGTGAAATTCTTACAAATTTTTGGCACTTGATGCCGTACATGTTTAGTACCGGGGTCGTAGAAATAAGGATTGGTGATTTTATTACCAACCAGATCCTAAACCTTGATATAATTTATACCGGGCATTCTACACGACATTTTTCACACGACGAGCCACTCTTCATCGAGGTTCCATAAATTAATATCTTAGGACGTCAGACTAACCTGATGCTGAAGGCATTTCTCTTTTTTCTTCACCAACAGTAATTTCTGGCACACCAAGTCTTGATGGGAAATTTTTTTAAGTGCCGTGCCTCATAAACTATAAATTTGGTTGTGGTGTTTGTTCTGTAGAAATTAGACACACTCCTGACGAGTATCGTGAGTGTGTGGAAATGACTCAGCAATGCAGAATAAAGAGTGTACATTTTGTTTGGTAGACGGAGTCTGCAGTTGTCTCTTTTTCATTCGTTTTGAATTCTCAGACATTCAAAGGCTAGAAACGCCGTAAATATTGAGATCCTCAGCCCGCTTTTCAGTTATTATTCTCGGCCCGCGTTCGAGCGAACACGGTGAAAGAAGGCAGACCCTGGCTCTTGTATATATGGTGATTGGCCTTTGTGTGTAGCCCAGAAATGAAAAGACCGAATTTGCATCATAATCACCAGCTTCACAATAGTCCCCACTTTGAAAAGGGGCAACGGGAATGTGGAAGCTTGAGTAGAGCCCGTATGCCACCGAACAATCAGCCGTTTCATCATGTAATTCAAAGTGTGCAGAGCACGCAGGGCCACAAACCGAGAATTTGCAGTTTGGCAGGTGGCCTTCGTGGCCAAGCGAGGCTGGAATTCTTGGAGTCGGCTTTCGGAAAGAAATTCCCGTCGTCAAGGGGTTAACAGGGATCATCTGCACCTGAGTCCAGTTTAAATTCCAAGGATATGAATCCTTTTCTACCTCTGCTTACCTGTTGTGGTGATGAAGCACAAACATTCAAACATCATAAATCTGACTAACAATCGTCTCGGCATTGTGTCAAAAAATCTAAAAATGAACAAAACCCAGTGTTGAAAATACGCTGCAGTGGGAACTAATGTATTCAGTATTTGAGGTGTCTGTAAACAGTGGCTCGTTATATCTTGCTCGATTTCAAAACTCAAAATCTTCGGCCAAAATAGCATCTAAAGTGGAAAAAAAACCACCATGGATCGAGGGAAAATGCGTCTCAAACACCATCAATCTTTCTGAGGGAAATAAGAATAACTCGGAATAGACAAAATCTTTGCACAATTGCGTTAACCTTGAAAATCTTGCCAACTAGTGTTAATCCACCACCGTTACACAAACAACCCTCTGGTTTTAAACTTTAAGTAGAAATACAAGTCCTGTACAATACTCCACATAGGATGGAAAAAAATCATTGTTCACATACATTGTCACATTGACTCGAGTTCGTGTGACGTTATTGTGACCAATGTCCTTCCTTCTTGAGCGATGATTCGCACATGATGCACACTGACATGCCGTTGGTTACTGTTGGAGTCAATGTTGTTTACGAGTCCATATTCATGTTGTGATTTGGGCAAGTCACTCGACCCCTATGTGCCTCTCTCCACCAAGGAGTAAATGGGTACCCGTGAGGGCAGACACGGTAGTGTTTTATAGCAGTTTGCACCGAAATGGCAGCACCGGGCTAGTATACTCCCCAGGGAGCTGAGATGGTTTCAGGCATGTTCAGATGATGTGTGAGCCCAGTGTGCAGGGATAATGATAAAACAGTGCAAGAAGACATTCCGTAATATGCGCTATATAAGAAGTGACTATTACTATCATTCGGTCATAGGCCAATTCACAAGCTATTCAAATCGGCTGTGACAAAAGCATCCTTTTGTCATTGTTTAACCCTGTTACTTCTGACTGGGCTCGTTTAGGGACTTCTGAAAGGACACGTGGTGGGCTGGAATACAACACTAGTTGGAGTCCTGGGAGAGTTGCACAGTCTGCCCTACAAATTACTGTACGTCTGTACGGCGATGTGTTCCGTTCCACGCCCGTACGAATTTCGGCCCAGCACTGCATTTTTGCTGTCAAAGTGCATGTTATTGTCCAGCAGACATGCCGACTGAACGCCGGGTTCATACTTGGAACAAAGGCAAACGACAACGTGTCATCCTCGCTGCAAATTCACAAACGTTGAATGCATTTCAACTCGAGCGGATACCACGACAAACAGTCCGTGACGTCAAATCCACTTCGCTTGTGTGCATTCGCCTGAAGTATGAGCCCGCCTTCAGGCAAATCCAGCCAATATCGGGGAGTACATGCACATGTAAGCGGACAACTTTTTATACAGTGTCTAAAAAACAAACAGGTACGCTACAGCACATTAGCGCCGAGTGCGTTAACATGCTGGCAAGAAGCTCTTCTGTTTTAAGACTTAAATACGTCCAATTCAACAACATGAACACTTCACAACGAACGCTCTACAAGGTTGGGGCACTTTGCCCATAATCCAAGAAATTCCCTTGCTCAACTTATTTGTACCTTATTTTATTTCTACGTGTAAATGGTAAGCAGAGAACGATAACTATCCACGTCTGTCTCTTCTGTAAGTTTTACTTCTATATTTGCACACTTCAGTTCTGGTCAGTGAATATACTCGTTAAGATGTAAATGTACGTTTTGGTAGCATTTTTTTGGTACAAATTCATGCAAACATTCAGATGTCCGTTTTTCACCGTACATGTACTGTCGTACATGGGAAATAAAAACAAAATGTAGTGTGTGGCGTGTACCACCGTTGAGGTCAACTCTGATATCTTCCACGATTGCATTCAATGCAAAGTTGCCAGCCTCCATCGCGGGCACACGTTTTGTTAGAAAACAGCACCATTACGAATGACAGATCTGCCTTTGAGAAGCTGTCATACGAGGACTCCATATCAAGTATCTGACAGAACTTTTGGAGTGTTTTTAAGTTTGGGATTATGACGGAGATCACGGTTTTGCCCAGCAATGGGAAACGAGGCGTCAACATCTGCATCCGAATGACAAACGGGGCGCCGAATTTGTTGAAATTTTGTTTCTTTCACGGGCATCCGTGAGCAAAGTAAGGTACCGAAACTGGCCAACAGGGTGTTCAACAGACGCCGAGACGCCCCTGCCTCTGGAAACCCTGACGAAGACCTCATGATGAATGTGTGTGTTCAGGCCGCCACTGCAAGCCGGCTGATATCTTCTGATCGGTCTACGTTCTCAAACTACTCAAAGTGAACAACGGCTATTTTTTTTTTTTCCTCTGGCGAGGGTTTGTCTACCTGGTGTAGGTTGCGTCGATCTGCGTAACCGAGGGAAGGGCCAGCTTGATCTTCTTCCTGTACATTGGGTCTTTGGCGATGGGGTTGTGCTCAAAGTACACGGTCTGGAGTGTGGTGGCGCCCTTCAGCTGGTCCACATCGGGCCAGTGGTCTAGCCGATTGTTGTTAAACTGTTCAGGAAAGATGAATAAAGACACCACATGCAGCTATTGTTCATGACACAAAGTCTGAATAAATCCTTATCATCTGATTGATGGATCGTCGATCATGTGACACTGAATTATTCATCTGAACGCACGGCACACTGACACAGCCAAAATGGAAGTTCCATTCTGCTGTTAATGGAAGTTCAACAGTTTGGTCCAAAGAAATTTCTAAACTCGCAGTGATGCAAGGATTTATTCAGATGATGCAGGACTTCATTCAGGAGGCTCTACCTCATGGAAATGGAACATTCCACCTGTCACCTTGTACAATCATTCTTACCACTGGACTCATATAAAAATTCATTATTTGCATAATGTGATGGTATCGTTTGATGTTTAGAAGGTCAAATCTGTCACATGAATTGCACAATAGGTTTAGGGTTGAGGTGTGAATATTTAAAGGGTCCATGAAATAAATTTTTCTTTGAATCACTTTTTGTGTATCTCTGTACTCTTCTTCAAAGTATGAAGACTGTTTGACATTTTTTTGAGTTAATACGTAAACTGAAAAGTGCACTTTTTAAACATTCCAAAGTTTCTGGTCAAGTGAGGGCGCTTTTCCTTAGATGTTAATCAAGGAACACGTGGTTCAGTTTATGTTTTCATGTTCAAGTTGTGAACTTCAAATTTGCTATCTGAAACATTTCCAGTGAAAAGGTTAATTTCCAAAAAATTGCCAAAAGAAATTAATCTAAGATGGCAGTGTTTAAAAAAATCTAGAAATTTTCTGTGCACAAATCAGGGCGCCTTGGATGACATTGTAGTTTTGCTCATGAACATGCAAACCATTAGCATAAAACCGACAAAGCGCCAAAATTTGGGTTAAAATTGCCAAAGAAAAATTTTAAAGCAGGTAAATTGAAACCCGGAGGTACATTTTCAAGGGTTTTAGTACAATTTAGTAAAATATTTTTGATTTCATGGTCCCTTTAAATAAACCGGTTGAAGCTCATCATCGAACTTGATTAGAAAACACTAGTCTTCAAGTTGTTTACGTAAAATTGGTGCAAATTCAAAAGACGGCGACAATGACCTGTTTTATCAATTGTACATCAATTCATGATGGCCTTACAACAAACCAATTCATTTCAGTCCTGCACCGCGCAGGGCAAGTTGTTGGGGGGTACAAGTCAATTTGACCAAAGCTCACCCAAAACTCTTCCAGCAATACGAGATGGCTGATGTTCTCTAGACGGGATATCCGGTTACCGGCCAGATCCAGGGTGGTCAGTTTGACCTATACAGGAAAACAATTCCACAATGTATCACATCCCTGTGCTAGATAGAGCAACGCACCCAACTTTTGTAGGCTTGTTCCAAGTAGTCGTCTGAACCAGTTGAGCTATCATCCCTTGGCTTGCTTTCCGTCAGAGTTTTACAGTTCTTAACAGAGTTGCGCTGGCAAATGTTAATACATGTATAACGTTTCAGAATTAATTTTTTTACTGGAATTGGAAAAACAAATTGAAAGACACACTTGAAAAGTCATCCACCCTCATTCTGTAAGCAGTGCTGTGAGACTAGAGATCTTTCTCAATCCTGCAAACTGTCAAAAGCGGCCGGTGGATTTTGACATCTGAAATAATTAATGGCCTCTTTACAAAGTCAGGTGATGACTGAATACGGTGAAAGAAAACGGTATGCACGTACAATTTTAGAAAACTGAAGTTCATTGCCTTATCACAGAGTTTGTCCGCTCTCGGTGTGAACGGTCCCCACAGGGAACCACTGTGTTTGACATTTTTTTAATTGCAACCTGTGTAAATGGGCCCCGAGAGCCAGCAGATATCAATAAGTGCACAGTTTTGCCCCAGACTATTATTCCATTCCCTGCAACTTACATTCTGGTCTAGATTCTCGATCGTCTGGATACCGTTGTGACTGATGTATAACTCTTCCAGATTTTCCAGTTCCTTCAGACCTTCTAGCTTGACGATACGATTACTCTGAAGGAAGGAATTAAAGACCATTCACTGAAATGTACTTGGGAAAATGGATTAGGTTCAGTCAGTTGGGTTTTGGTTTTTGTAGGGTTGTGGCTTTTCAGATGACACTGTCAAGAGATAGGTTTGATGGTTAGAAGGAGGAACTAACTAGGACCTTTCCTACAAGCCTGATATTACATACCTGTATGCTGAGCACTCTGAGGTTCTTTAAACTTCCAAGGTTCTCTAGCTTTGAGATCTTGTTCTTCCCCACGAATAAACTCTCTAGATTCACCAGCGCGTCCAAGTTCTCCAGTTTCTGGACAAAGAAGAACGCGACAGCGCCTTCTGTTACCAACCTCAGAAACATTCACAAACAGCAAAGAAAAAAGTAGTTCTGAAAAAATTTGAAAGGCAATTGAAAGTTGGCGCTAAAAGCAGGACACGATTAAAACTATTCATACAACACCATTTTTAAAGTGTGTCAAAAGTGTCAACATGGCATTCCAATACTGTCAAATTGTCCACCTCCTATCTTTTCCTAAAATCAAGCTTTTAGGCCCAAAATAAATCCCAGCTGGCTCGATCACGGCTGTTTGAGTTTTTAGGCAATATTCTACGAGACGACTCATATTTACCCGGATTCGGTTGTCGCCGAGCTCCAACATCGTCAGTTGGCTGAGGTGGCTGACATTTTCGATTGTGGAGATCTTGTTGTTGATGACAAAGAGCTTCACCAGATTCACCAGGCTGTCCAGGTTTTCCAGCTTGCGGATCTTGTTGAAAGACAGGTCCAGTATTCTGCAAGGTATCATCAAATTTTAGTCAGTTACGAGTTCTGAATGATTTGAAATGCTTAAACATTTGTGTCAAAATTATACGGCCAATGCTCCCGAAACCCTTATGAACCATGACGTTGGTTTCCAAGCGCATGAAACCAGGGAAAAAACAAATTCAAATGTTTACAGAAGAACCCAGTAACCACGGTCATGCTCTTATGATCATCTGCGGTGGCCCCCGCCAATGGCAGTAGGCACTGTGATAAATCTTGCATGGAGTCACTATCCCATGAGCACTTGCTCTTTACAAAACTCACTTGAAGGAGACAATCAGAAAAGTCCAGTGGAACGGCATTAGATCTTTCTATATTTAACATATTAAAGGGGGGACATGTGCGTTACTGCACCTACTTCAAATTAACCAGTGCACCGAGGTTCTCAATGGTGGTGATGGCGTTGTCATACACGTCGAGCTCGGTCAGTGTGGTCAAGGATTCCAGGTTCTCCAATTTCTTGATCAAGTTCTGACGCAGGCAAAGAGTCTGGACATCCAACATTAAAATAAAAAAAGCTCTGGAATTATATCATTTCAACCTCCAAATTTCACTTTACCGAGAAGACGGAGAAAAGTCAACAAATCCAGGAAAGCCTCGATAGTGAACAATGTCTGCTGTTAGTGCCAGGCAGGTCAGAGGTGCATCAACTTTGAAAACTCTGAGCCCAAATCGGACCCGATATCCATGTACAGGGCATTTTCAATGACCAATGTGACCCAACGTGCATCCACCAATGTCATGGGAAAGGACCGAAGCATCATGCACATGTAGGTAGTAGACAATCCTTTGAAACTTTGATATCCGGTTCGTAAGTGACTTCGTCACAAAGGCGGGCATGCCACGATTTGCAAGCTCCCATCAGACGATTGCTGAAGTTGCGCGCTAACTTCTGGTTCCATGGTTCCGTGTAAATGGCAATCAATGCATGTAACTCTATGCGCAGTGCATGTGCAGTGGGCGTGGTTTAAACTGGAGTGACGTCACATTTACAAACCGGATTGGAAAGTAGTCTGAGAAAAAATGTGGAGCTCAGTGTTACTAGTCGAGATCACTTAAGACTTTCACAAGACCAGCACAAAACCACTTAGGACCTTCAACAGACAATCACAAAGCCACTTAGGACCTTCACAAGACCGGCACAAGACCACTTAAGACCTTCACAAGACCAGCACAAGACCACTTAAGACCTTCACAAGACCAGCACAAGACCACTTAAGACCTTCACAAGACCAGCACAAGACCACTTAAGACCTTCACAAGACCAGCACAAGACCACTTAAGACCTTCACAAGACCAGCACAAGACCACTTAGGACCTTCACAAGACCAGCACAAAACCACTTAAGACCTTCACAAGACCAGCATAAGACCTCAAGTCTGAATTCAAGTCACAAGCTATTCAAATGAACTGCAACAAAAGCATTCCTTTGTCATTGTTCACACTGTCACTCGTGACTGGTCTGTGCATGGTCTTGTGTATGCTTTCATCTGGTCTTGTGATGGTCACGACTAAAACACCCAAAACCAGCATCCAAAACTCAATCGAAATGATGACAACAGTCGAACATTGGCAAGAGTGGAGATTGAAAATTCGCAGATATTTTAACCCCTTCATACTGAGAGCCGTCCCCAGCCATGGCTTTGTGTGAGGATTGTACCACTGGGACAGGTTTGGGTAAACCTTTTGTGCATTCGTTGTAACTAAATTAAAATAACCAAACAAAAAGCCTCAGAGACACCATGGAGATGCCAGCAACACAAAAACTCTATTACGAAGTACATGTACTTTGACATCTTCTGATCACATCCTATACGTTGTTATTTAGCAATCTCTTCATTTGTCAATACAAGTCAACTGAATAAAGATGTTCTCTACCTCAACTTGTCTGAGGACGTGAAATCCTTCAATCCTGTCAATCCGTCTGTGGTTCAAATCAACATCCTACAAAAACACAGATGGAGTCCGTCACAATCAAAACCAGCAAAATCGCTAGGGGTTCAGCAACACATTAATTTATCACTGACAGAAGCGGTGACCATAACACAATGTAGCATCACCTGTATAATTGCCACACCACACATAGAGTGTTGGTACCAACTATAATTGGGCACGTCCCAACTGTGGTTCTATAACTGGGCCGGCCTAACTGTGGCAAAGTCTCTCAGAGGATGCCTTAGTTTTGCTTGTTTCATGCCAGGTTTAGCCCAGAAGAATTCCGTCAGCTGTGAGCTGTAATAACCTGAAGGTTGAGAAATTTTTGTATAGGAATTTGCTAACCACGATCGGGTGGCCTAACAGCAGGGCAATAGTTGGGCGGTCCCAGTTATTGCTGGGACCGATGCAACTAGAACATAGCACTTTCAAACTGTCATTTATGTACAAACATGTAGATGAGCTACATTGCATTTAACCGGGCAAAACCTTTTTTCCATTCTTACGGTATCATCTGGGTTAAGTTCAAACGGTGGTATAGTCCTGGCAGGAATTTCCTCCACCCCAGGGCCTGAAGATTCCTCTTCAGATTCTTCATCAGAAACAAAATTTGCTACACAGGGAAAGAGGAAGGAATTCCAGATTTGAGCATCACAGTTTGTGAATGTCACAAGTAATCAGTAAGTTTATTCTGTTTTAACTTGTGGGTTTTTATGACAAACAGGAAATTGAGATGATCCAACAAGGAATTCTTCCTATAAAAGACAACATTCCAATATTCTTGGAAATTACTCTCAAAAATCTACTGACACATATCTAACACGTGTATTTCCCCAGGGAATAAAACACGGTTACATACCATGGATTTCACGTTGTTTCTTTCTAAAAAAATCTCAGACAGAGCCTATGTATACTATGGCAGCCTACACAAATTTCCTCTAAACGTTGCTGCGTTGACAACTGCGGGAATTTTACCAAATTTGATGTAAAAAGGACTAGGAGTTTTGGGGGTTTTTGTATTTCAGGACCACTCTAATTTTGTAATCACAAAAAAGGTCAGAAAAGGAATGAAATCAAAGGCAAATTTTATGCTCACCCTGTTTTTGTGAATTAAGAATTGTAAACTGCAAGAAAAATTGATTTTTGATAGGCATAACCAGCCATGTGAATGTTATCCCTCCTTGTGTCATGTGTAGCCCATTAACACTGACAAGAAGTGACAATATTTACCTTATTGATATTATAATTGACCTCAACATGTCAAAAATTGAAACCTGGTCCTCTTTCAATAAAATTGACCCTCTTCTTCAATACATGTACATAGGCCTAGCAACAGATTCACTGAATCCACGTATGGGACCCTGAACTTAATAATAGCTAGCCGCCATTTGCCTAGTTGGGTCCAGAAATTGAAATGTATTTCCCCATTCTAAGCCTATTATACGAACAGGGTCCCCGTATAGGCGACATGATCTCCGAGCTTTTTTTTTTTTAGTGCTGTGGTGACAAATGACAGAGCGCTAGCCCAAATTCCGGACACTTCAGTTTTGCCCAACGAGATGCTGCGATCTGAATACGAATACATAATTTCCATGGCAACAGGGCCACAGTGCAGACTGGGGCAATATCACGAAGTGTGACTCGTGTTTTTTTTTTTAACACGAGATCATGACCCATGTACTGTGCACTCAACCATGCAGGCCTTACATTGGGCCTAAGCTAGGCTGATTGCTCTAGCAATAACGTTGTCTAACGTCAGGCATGCGATCTTGATCGATGTCAGTGTCAGGCCTAATAAACATGATTAACGCTTATTACGGAAAAATGGACAGTTTTCCCGAGAATTTTGTGCTCTCGTTTCGTTGCCAAATATTACACTGCGCCTTCACGCTTGATTTGAAAACAAGAACAGTAAAAGTTTTATTTTGAAAGTTTCTCACGTTCACCGCTTTCCACCAGGTTGACGTTCTCTGCCATCTTGAAACTTGAATAGCTCCGCCTTCATATGGTGGCCCTGAAAAGCCACACTCACACACGCATCAATTTGCTACTGGTCGCTTCATCATTTTTTTTATTTGTGGACGGAAAGTACATGGACGTTACATCATATTTACATCACGGAGGGCGCCTGGCCCGTATTCGATCATAAGTACTTGAAAAAACAAGTACTAGTAATTTTGCACTCAAACTCGGCAAATCGTACTTGGTTTACTCGATCCCAGTCGCGCAGTACTCCAAAAGAAATTGGAATTTAATTTCCATACTAATTTTTCGATACTAAACTTTGACCACAAATTTCACAGTGTAAGTTACACATTATAAGTCACACAGTATTTTTATTGACTCTGTAAATCGAGTATTCGTGAATGGGTGTTGGCACTTGGCAGCGCTCGCAGTATCGCTTGTGTACATTTTTTAACTAACAATGCAAATTTCCATAATGTTTTAGTCGTACAATTGTACTCGGATGTACTCAAAAGTTGTACTCGCACTTGGCCCGCGTACTCGGACTCTAAGAAACTAAATCTCGGATTTTTGGCTCACTCGGACTTGGCCTGTACTCGGCACTGTGTGTACTTGGAAAACTCGGTACTCGAGTTTTGGTGCTCGACTACATCACTGGATATGCCTTCTGAGGGTAACTTCCAAGATGTTTATTTTCTGACAATTCATGACTGGATGAAGATGTCTTCAATGAAGCTGACATCATTTTTTTGTGAATGCAACATTATGGACGGCTTATTTAGAGCTCCATGGGATGGCAGGTCGGCCCCGATTGCTCAATAATTTGTTCCTCGTAACAATTGTTCTTTTCGGAAACATGATAAAAGAAATTAAGAAATCTTAGAGAACCGGACTACGTCTCATCGTAGTCAGGTCCTGCTTGCCTTACCGTTTTACTTATTTTTGAACAGTCTGTCATTATTTTAATTGATTTTGTGACACTAACTCAGGATTAATAAACTCACCGTAATAAATAAAACTTGAGGCGACACCTACTTGCATCACATAATTCTCATTCGGCCATTTATGTAAATGGATGCATTGCAATAAGTTTCTTTCTGATTTTTATTCAGTGATTACCGATTGTTCAACTTCAGAGGTACAACACTGGAAATGAAAGTTTAGGATTCAAGAGAAACTTTTGGAACACACTCATGAGATTTCAACTGGAATCGATGCTCTAGCTTTGATACACGTAGCTTACTTCTTCCAATTCTTCAGAACAAGCAATATGATTGGGCAACACTACCAAGGCTGTAATCGTCATTGGCCGAAAGTTACGTTCGGTATATGAATATTCAGATTTACATGTACCTTTTTAATGCACCATGCGGGGAACAGCCTGAGCGTTATGTTCATCATACCGCGCTTTTGTCAAATTGAACACGACTGGTGAATTGCGACTTTGAGGTTTTGTTACAATGTGTGAATAAATTTGGCTTTCACCGACCCGTAATATTTTATCCGTTTTTTAATGTATCGCGCAGCTCCTCTGTGTCGGACAAAAATTAAGTTGCGGTAATTGAGATGCGTCCTTTAACATTTACTGCAGCTTTAAGATGAATAGGCCCTATGACTCATTGGCTGTTGGACAGCAGGATGGAACGTACATTCATGATGACGTCTTGTAGCCTGGGAAGCCAATCCGGACATCCGGCTACATGGAGGTTGGTTGCGCGCCAATCAATGGTCAATAAAGGCTCATCCTGAGCGCTGTGAGTTTTAATCACAATGCCTTGGGCGGAATACGGCCTATCACGGAACACTGGGCCTACGAAAGACGGACGACAAGAAGTCTCTCCAGAAAGAGGAACAATTGATATATATTTTTTACGTAATCCACTGACAACAAGTTGTGCGATTTCAGTTGCTAGTTGAATAAAAATAACCATTTGACAAATTAAACGCAACATAAAAATCATAAAATAACCATTTGACAAAATGCAACATAAAAATCTTTAAGCACTGCGTAACGAAACTATAACATTTCAATATGGTCCATACAATCATATGCTACAATTAACTACGTTATCATAATACAAGGGGCGGTATAACACTTTTGAGTCCCTGGATATGCTAGAGGCAAGGGTTGGGCCAAATTTAAAACACAAAAACGCGGGCTACTTCTTAATACCACCGCATCAAATGTAAAGTTTACTTTATGACTCTAAAGTTGTTCTTTAAATTATTCTGCAAGAGAATAAAATATTTGTAAACGCCGTTTTGGCATCAAATCTAACAAACCAGACGATGTGCTCCTGAAGCAAAAGGTGGATAGTTAAGTTGGTGTTGTTTTTGATTTATAACGACGACCCGAAAAGTTGTAGACTTGTTAAAAATTCAAAATTTATGTAACTAGCGATTCATAGAAGATATTAAAGTTTACAAATGAGCTAATGCCGCAATCCTTCTGCCTTGTCAGTGATAGACTCCCCTTTTCCCAATTCAACGCTGATCACATATTAACAAACTATCTCTTTTACAGTTTGAAATTATGAATAATTCTTACTCGAGTACTCGAAAGACAACCATCACAGACAACTAAATGTGTTGCTAAAATTGGTCCATAAAAAAAGTGTGTTGCTAAATACAATAAACGTTTGACTGAATTTTCTTTTTTTTTAAATACATCTAGTGCGTGAAAGACATTTATTGCTCTCTGTTTGTAATAAAGTATTTCCAAAAATGACCTTGTTTAGACTACAATTTATAGTATTATAAACCTCTACACAGTCACAACTGAAACTTCAAATATGACTGTTGAGATTATCTGACTGGAAAAACACAACTACAATGTAACGCTGATTTAAAAAGAAAACACCGTACAATCTTTCACATAACACCATAAAACCGTACAACACTGAATAGTTAATTATGCAAAATGCCGGTTATATGGCATGGTTAACTTTTGTTCAAAAGAAGCATTTTATAGGGTAGACATTTCTTGTCAGTACTGTTTAACTAACCCAGCAGCCTCGAACTTTCTTATTTCTGATTTTTCAGTACAGTTTGTAAATATAATAAATATGTGAATAATTATCAGTATTCAAGTTTAGACTGGACTTCAGTCCCCTTCGAAAGCATGTACGGTACATCTGAACTTGAATGAAAGTTCGACCATTGATCAATTGATTCTAACCAACGCATGTGTTCTTACGCAGTCCTGGTTCCAAGACCTACACATTGCTTTGAGCTGAAATGGACTAATTCAGACATGAGAGGGCACTCTCTTCACCTGGATTCATTTCTGACTTCAAGAGATAGCAGTTCATGTAGGGACAGTGCCCTCTAACAGTGATGGTTCGTGATGACAGAATAAACTACAGCAACGTCTTGGAACGAAGACTAGTACAAGAGCTTGTTTACAATACAGTCCAACTCGAACAACTCTACTTGAATTCTTTTTTAAAATCCCATCATCTCTTATTTTCTAGCGTTGGTCGCATCTCTTGTTGTATTTACCGTCTCTGCCATCTCAGACAAATATTTTCGTGCCAATGGTTCCCTCAGTGCTCAATTACTAAATAGACTAGAGATAACGAGTGATGAAAGCTGGAGTCTGGTTCCAAATGGTTAACCATCCATCGTTTGAGTGATGTTGGTCAAACCACACTAAACTACAGTCATGGCTCAAAGTTGCCTAAAGATAAATCCGTTGAACCAAATTATCCGGTAGCATGTGCTTGCACCTATTTACTGACATTTCAAACTAAAAAGGACATACATGTATACTTTTTTTTCTCCGAAAACAAGAGCAGTTTTTAAATTAATCGAACAGTGTAACTTATCCTGAGCTTCGGGACTTGTTAATGCTTGTGGGTTAGGCCTGGGTTTTCTCTTTGGACCGGGCCTGTTTGCGTTCCTCGTACCTAGCCAGTCCTTCTTGAAACCTGGCAATTTCACCCTCTGTCTTGACCTGTGAAGAAATCGAGGGGAAGGAAATTTGCATGCGACATGAACAAAATAACCAAGAAAAGTAGGGCCGGGTATCAGTCTCAGGAATGAGAGGGTTGCAAGTGTAGTCCAGGAATTTATCTGTGTTTGAAGAAGTCTAGTTCCCATGTAGCATCAATATTCATAAATTTACCCATGTGACACGAGTGGTCCAGTCTCCTTTTGAACTCACAAACTTAAATAAAAATGACAACTCTATATATGGTTGGCTGTGTTTCGTATTGTTCAAAAAAGAATTTTAGTATTCAGAACACTGAGAACTTCATGAAAGAATTAATCATTCAATTTCTAAATTATTTGGACAGCTGTTTGATTTGATTAAATGGACGACAGAGGACCAAAATCTGAAAACACTTTTAAACAAGACACTGCTGTATGATATATGTGCCTAAAAAGATCGTGAAATGAAGATAAACTCGCTTACTTAAAAGCAAGCAATGAAAGAAAAAAAATTTAATACCTGCTGATTGTGTCAATTCATTACTAATTTTGGACTCCGCCTAGATCTGTCCACATCAACGTCTGATAAATATAGGAAACTTTCAATGTTCAGTGCAGCATGAGAGCAGCATGAGGGACGGAAGTTGATCTACCTTGAGTTGCGGGACGGGAAGTATCTGCTTCTTGTTTCCGAGCGAGACAAAAGTGAAAAAGGCGTGGACAGCTCTCTGCTCGGTGGCGTGACCGTGGAACATGGTCTCCATGTCCACGAATACCTCAATCTCGATGGAGCGATTGCTGGAGAAAGTAGGCCGCCCGATGACGTGCATTACGGCACCTGTGCGGAATGCGAAGTCAAGGGATCAGTGCATGGAACATTTCTCAGACACACTTTTTGTGTGATTTTACACTCTTCTTCTTCATTTGGAGAACTACGGGGCATCCGTTTTAGAGAGCCCGGTGTTCCATAACTTGCACTTTTTTTCAAACATTTCGCATTGTCCTCGCCCTTCAAAAGAACTGAGGGCGCCGTTACTGTGAGGTTGATCCAGGAATAAAAACACTGTTCAGTTTATGGTTTTGCGTTCAAGTTATCAACAAAATAAACTTTGTCACTGAAAATATTTCTCGGAAAGATTTGCTCCATGGTTTATTTACCATGTACTCACTGCAATAAATCACCAATGGAAAGAAAATATTTAGGCAAGCAAAATATAAAAAAACAGCATTTTGGTGGCACCAATTTCTGGAATAAACAGGTTTTTTGTTCAAAAATAAGTAAATTTGCATCTGGGTAATTCCAGAAATAAGGGGACCATTTTTTTTCGTGACCCTGTCACATCTGACATAAGATTTGGTTGTTCAGAACACATTTTCTGATTTCCCAGAGGGATAAATTAATGCAAATTACCTGCCAAACAAATAGTGATACATGGGGGTTGTTTGAAATCAATTCCGGTGATATCTCCATGACAAATAAAAAAGATAAGATGTAACAGGGGCACGAAAATGTCACACTTTTGGATCCCTAATTTCTGGAATTACCCATCTGTCTACAAACCAAAATGGTGCCAAAATACCTTACAGGGCCAACAAAAATTACAATTGAACAAAATGCAATGGTGCATTTTCAAGGCTTGTAGTGAAAAGAAACATTTTTCCACACATGACCTTCAAACTTGAATCTAAAAAAAATCTGATGAATTTTCAACTACCAACTAAGAATCTCATTTGGAAAGTTTCTTGCCCTTGATGGAATCTCGGCAGAATGTGTTTTTGAATCACTTAAAGCTCAACAATTTACTCCGGAAAAACATGACGTTTATACTTGATCAGAATTAGCAGTTACAACCACATTGTAGCTCCAAAAATTGCTATTTTGTGACGATGAATTGCATCTCCGAAAAGGTACATTTTGAAAACATAATATACTTCACAATTGAAAGTCTTTTTGTATCGAATAAAAAGGCAAATTTGACCTGTAAAATTCAAGGTAATGACTGGAAGGAATCTATACGAGCGGTGTGTTGTGAAATGATAGTGCCGTACCTCTCGGAATAGGCTGGTGAAAGTTGACGGCATCCATGGACGCCGTCACCACGGACGTTTTGCAGTGCTTAAATGCCGTGATCCCGGCCACCTCGTCCATCAGTTTCATGGTCACCCCTCCGTTCACGAAATTTGCGTAGTTGCAGTCGGTCACGCCAGCTAAATGAATCAGGCTCGACTGGGCATTTGGCACGGTGTGCTCTTCAATAGCTGTATAAGAGATGATAAGTTTAAGATTTGACCATTTTTGTTTTCTAGGCACTGAATGTAGCACTTTAAAATTAAGGTGTAAAAAGCAATCCTTCATAATTTCTTCAAACTTTCCACCAAATTTAAACATCTGTTTCCAATCGGTCCATCTCGCGGCACAATTGGTCGATCGAGATCCACTTTTCTTGCTTATTCATGGTTGTGGGTTACTGTTTCAACAAGGGGGAAAAAAGGCCAAGATTTCAAACAGGACTGGCCGATAGTGCAGCAAGATCATGCAGACTGACCAACTGTAGGCAACGCTGAAGAAACTTCATGTGCCACATTTCATTTCCCCAAGCACTTTGCCAAAAAATTAAGTTTCAATTGGAACTGCAGAGAAATTCTACTTCGTATTCTTCTGCATAAAACATTACCAGCTTGGCAAGACTTGATGAAAGTTTGGAAAGGATATTAAGTCTGTTAGAGGCTCGACCATGTACCGGATGATGTGTTACAAGTTATCGCAACACAAAAATGTAGTAAGAACAGGCACTAAAAAGCTGTCAATGATTCGTCAAACAAATAAAAGCTCCTTTTGCATTTCATCCGTCAACTTCGTAACAGGAAAGCGATGTTTGTCAGCCAAAAGTAACGCATGTGCAGATGCAGGCCTCCTAACGATTCCAAAGCAACGGGCAAATTTGAGCAATGATCATTTGCTAGCCGTCAATCCCTTTTGCCCGGTACACTAGATATATTTTGTGTCGAAGGTTACCAGGGAAATTCGACCGTCGATCAAAGAGTGGTCATCGCGTTGGAACTCACAATTCGCCGCGGTCTTCATTTCGTCAATCTCCTCCATGCTCACGCTGACGGTCCGTCCTATGCCTTGTCTCTGCCGGGCGGCCTGTTGCTTGTGGTAACGGTCCCAGCCTGCCGCCTCCAGCTCCGGGGAGGCGTAGGTGATCTTGGGCACGGGAAGCACTTTGCCCATCGTCTTGATGCTGGTCGGCACGTACCACAGCGTCGCTTGGTTTGTCATCCTTCTTGTGCCTGAAACAAAGGAAAAATGAAATCAGGCAGGGGAGGGGGGATTGGACGATCGTCTGTGAACTCAGAGACCATACAAACTGGCAAAGAGGCCAAAGTGTCATACTTGAAAAACTAGGTCATATGGGTCATTCCATGCAGTTGGGGCACAATTTGTGACGGTGTCGAGTGTTACATGGGTTCCGTAAAAATGAACAGCTATTTCCCTGAGTGTGAATTCCAAATTGACATTGTTATACATCTTGCAAGGCTGAATACAGAGGTATGTGTTATTTTTTACAGAGTAAGTGACCTACTCTACAGGTCATGACAGGTGGTAAAAGTTACCCATGTAACAAGGACACCTTCACAAATAATTGTGCCCCAACCTCATGGAATGACCCATATATCTATCAACCAACTGTTTTATTTTTTGTTCAACAAAAACACTTTATCTTGATTTCAAAGTAGACGTTCGGACCACTCCAAGCCAGAATCCAGTTTCTTAGTGACTGTGTTGTGCACGTGCTCGCTCCAGTGATTACGAGCTGCCATTGGTTAATATGCAAAGTTTGCACGATGATTCAAATGGTTCCCTTGCTGTACCAACGAACTAGATTTTTCCTGTGGGGGTGGGGCTAGGTCAGAATGGAGGGGGGGACAAGCTTGGATACCCTTTAATTGAATATTACCGAGTATGCGTGTCTATAAAGGGCTCATGCTGCATCTCTTGTGGGGGGTTCATTGTGTGTTGGTTTTGCAGGAGGGAACTATGGGGGACGGGCCCTGGACCAATGTGGGGGGGGGAACATGCGATCTTTATGATAAATCTTGAAAAATCACATCTAGACTCATATACCCAGAGTTTGAGGTCATTTGAGAACTGAACAAGCCATGCATTATTTGTGTCAACATTGTAAACCATGTGCATCTCCCTTAATCCATACATTTGCGGCATTTAGGAAACTGGTGTTAAACAGAAATTCTCCAGAATTAATCGGCTGTCAATCGCCATTATAGAGTGGTTTTGGTAAACCAACCCTTCAGAATGTCCTCCGCCCAGACTTTGACCTGTACTTCCATGGAGTGGTGAGCGGTGTGCGTGATCTCGGCATGCAGCTGGGCGACCTCTCCGATGTACATCGGCTGGACAAAGTCAGTCTTCTCGACCCTCACCAGGCCGGCAACGCACCGCTCCTGCTCCTCGTCCGTGTCCGATGCCTGATGATATTCAACACAGTGTCAAGTCAAAACAACGTTTGAAAGTTTATGAAACTTCAAACAATGTCAGCGACAGGCGTGTTGGAAACAAACTACTGCAAAGGAATGATTAATTTTGCGCAATTTCAATTTTCGGAAACCAGTTGGCCACTTTTCAGATTTGTCACACGCAGCAACCCATATGCAAAACAGTTATCACTCATTCCCTAAGATTATGATTTGACACAGCATGTAGCACGGTGATGGCTAATTCTATGATCCAATCATATCAATCATGAATTTTAAAACATCAAATTTTTCAATCCTGTGCATTAATCAAGGGGATTTTATCAGAGTCTTACCAAGTACAAGTACTCATCAGTAATTTTTTAAAAGTCATGGTCAAAAAGTGTTCCTTTTTAAAACTAAACAAAAGACAACTTAAGAGATAAACTGCTAAGGTATTGTTGACAATGGCCCGGATTCACAGTGTATTTTGTCTCGTTTTATTTTCGATCTGAGTTGCAGTTTGCTTGGTCTTTACCTGTGTTACTTGGTTTTTATTAGCCCATATAATATCCACGGAGATTGTCAAAAAACAAACAAACAAACAAACAAACAAGCAACCCAACAAACACCCCCAACACCCCAACAAACAAACAAACAAAATAGAGAGCACTTAGGGCAATAAAAAAAAATACTCATTTTGATTTCTGTAAAAATTTAACTGTAATAATTACAAATACTCTACTTTACCTGCTCTCTCATGACGTTGCAGTGTCTAGTGGATACAATCAGCCCTGCTTGCTCTATCATCTTGAGGATAACCCCTCCATGAACGTTGCCGCTAAAGTTGGCATCTTCTGGACCCATCAGCCTGAGGGGCGGATCGAAGGAGGTATGATGGATGAGGATGATGGAGGATACTGGCGTAGAGACTACAGAGGAACTAGCCAATCACTGTAGAGCTGTGTTTGGTGTTAACCACCTTGGCTGAACTGAAGCCCCGCTGAGTTGATTGTTCTATTTGGACAATTCCAGTGACGTTTCACTGGACATTTCCAACCACCCCCGTTAATGGCAGAAACTAGTGTTGGGTTTGGTCAGGAATGACCAACACAGAATAGGGGCTCTGCACAGTGCAATGTTTTCCGCCATTGGTGGCGGCCACAGCAGATGACCAGTCATCACACGATTAACATGGTCATCAGATTTGTATAAAAAGAAATTCTTCAAGGTTGCAAATTTCGATTTCAATGTACAGCATTTTAAACATGGCATAACATGGAAGCAAATACAGTGAAAAATCTAATTTCACTGACTCTCACTTACTCTTAATTTTACTTTAAAATGATTGTGGGCCTTACAAACAAAAGGTGTCATCAACCTGAGAAACTGTACCCTGTAATACTATGTGGTAGGTCTCTTGCTTGAGGGGGAAAGGAACGATTCGTAGAATTTTAATTTCATCTTTAATTGGTAACAACGTTGGTTCACTTTCAACTCTGAGGAATGCCCGGTGTAGGTGCAGCTATGGACACTGTATGCAGTTCTGAGCATTTATCCACCGACTGTTTAGTAGACAGAGCTTTCAAGTAGGAATTCTTTCCTTAAACCACATGTACCTACAAATCAATTTTTATAATATCCATATTGATTTCATGATGTTATGTTATTGGATGCTTTACCTTTGATGTCAGATTGATTTTATTCTGAAATTACGGAGTAGCCATCACGTAACTGTTTCTAGCTCAGGGGTAAAAGTCATTAACTTTACAAATGCTAACCATAAATTTATTAGTTTTTATCAGGAAATGTCTCAAGAGAACGTACCTGCAAACTTCAACCGATTTCTGCTCCATGTTAATTTCCGCCAGTGCCGGTGTCGTCACCCTACTTGCCGTCGTTCGACTCCGCTGGTTCAGTCTACCGGCTGCGGTCACCCACTCAGGCCGAGCTTTGGATTGTGCTGTCCCTCTGAAGCAGTGTGAAGCCCTCGCCAACACCAACGACGAATATCCACACCTGAGGCTAACTCTGATTAATGCGTGGCCAATGGGCATTGCCTATTGCTTCCATTTTGAAAAAAATAAGTGAATAAGTTACATGTATAATATAGGAAATGAGACGCTATAATAAATTCAGAGGAAAAGGCATAAGAAAGCTCTCAAGTAACAAAATTTTCAGGGAAGGAAACAATGAAAGTCCCCTTTCTTTAACCATAATGCACCCAAACACTCACCTATCATTTACACTGGCACTCTATCACATCTTTTCAATTTCAATTGATACACTGACAAATATTGCGCGTAATTACATTTGGACATGCTGGAAATGACCAAAAATGATAAAAATACAAGTTTTCTAAAGACCATCAGGTTTAAAATGATACAATGGAATTTTAAGTAATCACTTGGGGATGGGGGCCTAAGGCATGTAAGGCCCTAACTTAACTAGTAACAATGAATTTTCCTCGCCTAGGCCTACAACAATTTCACTTTTTAACCCAGGTCAATTTTGTCTTCGCTGAAAACACAAGGTGAACTTATGGAATTCGTTGTTTAGTGGCGATTACGCAGCGGTGGCGGCGGCCGGACACAGTGGATACGGAACTCGTGCCCTAATTCCCGGACACTGAACGCGTCGGCATGAAATGACCGGTCACGCCAGCCCCATTCAATAATGCGTGAGCGCATGCTCCTCAGTTACAACATAACAACTTGTAAGCCTAGTTATCCTGGAATATTTCCATGATCCCTATGTCTGCAGAGCACTCGAACAATTATTTACGCCTGGACACAACCCTACAGGAGATATATGATACTTACGGGATGCATGCACATTTACAAAGGATTTGGTGGATGTGAATTCAAAGTTGTAACTTGTGTCGTGATTGATGGCCGTGCCGGTCAGCTGTGACCCGTGTTCTGCGTTTCAGCAATTATAACGGAACGTTACGATTACACACGTACGACAGCATATGACTAGACTGCACTTAATTGCAGATGAGACTGGGTACCGTACTGAATACTGCTGACTACTTCACTGCCGCAAGGGAGCTGCTATAAATAGACTGACGTCATCTTACACCAATCAATTTAGCCAGTGCCTAGTAACAGACGTGTTTATGGTACAACAAAAGGCCGCGAAAAAAATTGCGACCGGGTTGCTTTGGGTTTGGTTTCCGAAAAAAAATCTGCCCAAAAGGTGGGAATTATTCAGTAATATTTTGAAAGGAACAAACGTGGAGATATCTGGAGTGTTTGCGCTTTCGTCAGTAGATGAATATCTGGAGGTCAGGCAAAGATCAGACAATCATGGAGTGAATTTATGGTAGGCCTTTTGCGCCGCGAATCATCATGCATGTCACCATCTGGTCATGCGGCTTGTCAACAGACAGACCTCCGATTGAGGCAGACCCGTGAGGTCTCTGTGCCTGTTTTCCTGTCATGCCTGGGTGTTTTTGTTCTTTCTCCGTGCTTTGCTCATGCAAGTACATGTCATCGCAACTTACTGTGGCTTTGAATGCCTACTGATGTCGTCAGTTTATTTGCCTGGAAGTAGAACATCGATTGTCCTTAGTTTGGTTATTGTGGATCAGATGTGCGCGAACCATCAACCGGCCGGTTCTGGCTGTTCACCCAGCGGTAACCCAACAATCGATTCTCCCTAGATCCAACTAAGACTGTAGACCCAAAATCTTGCTCTCTGGCTGAGCTTCTTTTCAAACCCAGCTTAAATTGGGACTTGAGTAGAGACTTGCCAAACACAAACTCATCCAATGGGCTCCATCCGCCAAATTGAATTGGGCTTCATTGTACATTGAAGTGTCAACAATGCTTGATAGGTTTTCCCTTTTGCAGCATGGCAAAAGTTCCGCCCCCAACTCCATGCAGCCACGCCACTAACAAAAGAGGGCCATCGGCCCCTCTCAGTGGGAGCTCTTCTGAAGGCGAAAATTCCGATCTGGAGGACATACCGCCGTCACCATGCAGCAGCACGTCAAGTGGCCCAATATACGTCCGGCCCGCCGGATTTAATCATCATGCGCAGGAAATTGTGCAAGCCGTGCCATTTCGGTCATGCAGATCGGTGAAGTTGAAAAAGAAGATCAAGAAAAATGCCCTGACGACAGACAACTTGCCCTGTCAGCAGGGGACTTTCTCTGGTTTCGACCAGAACAATAACACGAATAACAACAATGTTCGAACGGCTGCACCACCGAGCAAAGCGAAACAGAAGCCCAAAAAAGGTAAGGTGACAGGCGTGAAATGGGTGTGTCATTCCCCAACTGTGCCAACTGCCCCTCCAAGCATGACCGACTTTGTCGGCAATCTGCATCATGCCCAACTGTGGACCTCTGTGGAATCAGTTGTTTTTTCACCTACGTGTAGGCCCTACTGTGCTCTGTTCTCTTAACAATACAGCAACTGATTGCCTGCCTACGCCCTTTTCTTATGACAGAGTGTTTCTTTCCAACCAAAGTTGGGCATGCCCAACTGTGTCAACAAAGTTGGATGGACCCTAGCTGTGTTGCGGACGCATTTGGGGCAGTGACATAGTTGGTGCGTAATAGGCCTGCATAAGGTGCCTTACTTCGTAAATCATTATAAATGTACATGTAACTTGCTTCTCATCTTTAGAAGGGTACAGAGCCCTAGAAGTGACATCCAAGCTGTTTTAGAAGTTGACAAGCCTGACAATTCTTTGTAAAGTTGACGTACTTTTGCAGGGAAAATATTTACATGCTGAGATCTCCAAAATACCGGTATTTGACGTTCACAACACAAAGAGAGCTAAAAATTGTTTGACCTTTAATTTCGCGCCTTTTTTCTCATTGAGGTAAAGTCTGCTTTAATAGGCCACAGTAGATTTTTGGGACCAGATTGACTTCAGACGAAGGTTACCTGGGAACCAAGTGTATACCCGGGACCAAGTTGACATCCAGGATCGAGTTGACCAGAATTGAATCGCTTCGGGACCGAGCAGACTCAAAAAGCTTCCCATCCATTTTTTTGTCACAGGCTGTAGTCCAAGTCATTGACTTCACGTCATGATGACAGTGGCCTCATCAGTGGTAAAAATGCAACGCTTACGCTATTTTGGTGATCGTTGGAGTTGCCTGATTGATTGGGGGCTTTCAAAGATCCAGAACCATTTGGGGGGGGGTGCTAAACTAAGAAATCTTTCCATGTAACCTTTTTATGGCCTCTCTGAGAGATGAGGCAACATTTTGGAGCTTTTGTATTTTCAGTGTGAAGAAAGAGAAATGAATTAGACCAACAAATTTACTTTGAACAATGTTTTTCAAAAAATAAATTTTGGCTCGGGGGGGGTTGCCATGGCCCCAGTTGGCCCCCAGATTCACCCTCGGTGGCGCAACACTTATAAGTTGATCCTGGCTTTTTTTGTATCCCTGTCACATCTGACACATGATTTTGTAAGTTCAGAACACATTTTCTAATCTCCAAGAGTGATGAATCAATGCAAATTACCTGCCAAACAAATAGTAATAGTTTGAAATTGATTCCAGTGATATTTCCATCATTCCATGTCTAACAAAGGTCAGATGTAACAGGGATTTCTGGAATTACCCTCCTGCAAGAAGTCTCCAACTTTAATTACTTTCCCCTTTCAAAACAATCTTCCAGAGGTTGGATTAAAAAGAAAGGTGATAAATGACAGATGGGAGAAGGATAAATGAATAAACCATTGTGCCAATCCAACAATTACAACCAACAATCGGTGCACTTTTCTTAAATGTCCTCTCCTTTTGCCTCCAATCCCTTGGCTTTTATCATTAAGCTTCTCGTTTCCATTTGCAGTCTACACTCCCAAAGTACTGCGTGAACTAGAAGTCCCGTGCTCTATGTTAATTAACAGAACTGCCTTTCATCCTGGGCCCAACCAAAAAAAATACTTGTTCTCCATTCCAAAAAATAGGGTGGAGTATTTTGTTTTATTCGAGGGAGGGGTTTTTTAGTGTTTGTTTGTTTGTTTGTCTTTTATGTTTAGCACTCCTTTTTTTGTTGCCAGAAATTCTGGAATGACGGTTAATAAGCCAAGGGAGAAAGTTACATTTATTAATGTGCAAAATTCCCACTTCATTTGTACGTGTAGACTGCGGTGTATTTTCACTGGTTGGTTGAGGATGTCTGCATTTCAGAAACAGGTGCTTTTGTGTACAAATAGAAAAGGGCAAGCCACTTTTATTCAAAGGCTGTCGGTAACACCCATTTGTCAAACATGAACAAAACAAATATCACATTTGCATTGTGGCTGTTATACAACACAGCAGTGTTCCAACAAGCTTAAAGAAGAAAAAACATCAAAAATCATTACACTGGGCATGGTGCACCAAAAAAATGAACTTACGGGTTAACTGGTTAAAAGTGATAATAGCAAGAGAGGTCATTTGGCGGTTGTTTTTTCAAATGAAATGAACAACACTGAGGGATTGCATGCAAAAACAAGTCTGTTGAACCGTTTTTGCACCCCATTCAAACTTCAACAGACACATTATGTTGACAATTTATTTCCATTTTAACATGTTCTCCAAATCACCCCCCCAAAAAAAGAGGTTAGAAAATATAAAAATTGTAGATTGTGTTGCAAAAAGAGTAGCTTGGGAAACAGGAAGCATAACTTTCTTTAAACCTTTGAACAAACACCCTAATTTTAATATGGCTGTTATCTGTATCCTGTGATGTGTATTGAGATACTTCCAGATATTTGTAGAAATAAATTTAGAACCTTCAGGGTAGGTCTACTCTTAAATGAACCAGCGTTTTGTCGCCCAAGTCTTTCATTTGAATAAATTTTACTTGCTTTTTTTTCTAACCCTAAATGAGTCTTCATTGATATGTCCACAAGAACATGTCCATGTACATGTAGGTGGTACTCTTCATGGAGAAGCTGTGGAAACTTTACACTGTCAATGTGCATGACTCGCACCTCACATGGTCTTACACAAAAGTCGATTGGATCGGGGAATAGTCAGCCCCATATTCTTGAATCTGCATGAACGTGACATAAAGATTATCCCATGTACAGCTCTAAATTAATTTTTCCCCAAATGATTTCTAAACATCAGTGTTTCCCCTGCCTATTCAAATGTCTGGCGGCCCACCTCACTGATTTGAGTGACCGCCTCAGGCTTTTCTGTTGAATTTACCACCTCACACTTAAAATAGACAAAGACAGAAGGAAAAAGGCAAAATAAGTTAGATATTTTGAAATAAATCAGTTTTAAATCATTCAGAATGATAAGGAAGAATACAGAATACAAGATCAATTTATTTTAGAGGAGAAATTTGGAGTAAATTTACTACTAGACTATATAGAATTATTTTAGGCTTTTTAAAAAACACTTGCTTTTGTTTTAGGCGCTAGAATTTTGGCAAAATATTTGAGAGCACCTCACATATATCAGTACCCAGGGGAAACCCTGCTAAACATACATGTACACATTATAGGAGAAAGTACATACATGCACACATGTACCCTTGTATAATACAGGGGTGAGATTTCTCAGCTTTTTAGCTGATTTCAGCTTTTTTTGTTACGGATTTCAGCAGTTTTTCCTCGCTGGCTGTGTACAAAAGTACAGGAGATTTTCACTGTTCAGCTTCTTTATGCCTTTTTTCAGCTGTTTTCAGCATCCGGTATTTTTGGTCAATCTCACCCTGATGATAACACAGTTTACTACATGTATCTTTTCCATACTCTTTTCCGTCTTTGTTCCAAGAGTGTTTATGAAGTAAGAGATGCATTATTTGATTTATCGACTTAAAGGGTTTTGTACATACGTGTAGATGGTATAATCTACCTTCATGTACAGTACATGAACATTAGTGGAGAGCATTCGTTAGGGGGGTGTTGTGTGTTTGGGTAGTGGTGAGGAGCAGGGTTATTGATTTTTTAGAAATAAAAACAAATTTTAAAAATCAGATTTTAAAAATTAAAATCAGATTTCTTTTTTATTTAAGTAAGATTTTGTTATTTCTATAAAAATTGGAGACAAGTTGGTTCAATTGTCTAATCCAAAAGAAGCAGATTAGCTGCATGTGTAATAGTTTTCGTTTATTTATTTGTTTTGTTACAAGTTCAACATATTTGGATTTGAATTAAGAAATTTAAACCAAGTAATTTGAGTGAATTCACAAACAACCTTGTCTTAGCCTTGGTGAAATAAATGTACATGCAGTACTACCGGTAGATGTACCCTCAGAGAGGACACTTTCTTCAGAGACAGGTATGGTCTATGTACCAAGGATGAAGTGCATACCAGGTTTTAAACCGGCAAGCTCTGACAAAACCAAAGTTCACAAGGATTTGCTAACAGGGTACTTACATGTACATGTACATGTATACATGCATCAAATGACTAATGAGTGAGAAACGTTTCATGAATAACATGTATTTACATGTATTTTACATGTTACATGTAGGTACAGAAAATGCTGGTATTTTACCTTGCTCTGTGTGCGAAAAGCAGTCTTGTTTTGTTCGTAATCCAGCTCCACAGAGCAATGACTTACATGTAGGCTTGATTACAAATCAATTTATTAAGGGCATTTATTAAGGGGTATTTAGTGGTTTCAGTTATACTGCATAATGACTGTAGTTTCTAATTTTAATAAAATACATGTGTACCTCTATATAAAAGGTAGATATGCACTGTACACTGATATCTTACCAGGTCAAATTCTGAAATGGGAAATTGAAATCAAGTAAAATTAAATCATGATTATAAATCCTTCGCATCAAATACACTTACTGAATCCAAAAAGCTGATTTAAATCAAACCAAGTGGACGGAATTGGACATAAAAATCTTGCCAACCCAGATTTTCTGTATTAAACAAGTGTGCATCCATGCTTCTTTAAATTACTAGTAGGAACGGGAAGGCCCACAGAGGGGGGATTTGTTGTTTAAAATGTGCAAAACCTGCAAACATTTCCAATCAGCAAAAAAACAATTCAAAAATTGAACCAATTTGCTTGTTTCCTCCCAAATTAAATGTGTTGATTTAAATCAATGAATTTAAATCGCGATTTAAATTAAAATCAGTGATATAAAATCAGCCAAACCCTGGTGAGGAGGGGGGCAAGAGATTGGGTTGAATGACTAGGGATGGCGGAAAGGGGGAGGGTTATATAGGGCAGTTGAAGAATGGAAAGGGTATGGAATAGTGGCAGAATTGGGGCTGAACTACCATAGTTTAATCAAATTGCATATTAATATTTTTATATAATATATATTCCTATTTATGCACGTTCTAAATGTTTGCACTCAGATTTTGGATAAACAGACCTTAGGGTTACAGTGACTTATCTCACTTTTGTTTATCCTGGCCAACCCAGGATAAACGATCATCACATTTATCATAGCAGGTTAAATACATGTGGTTTCCCTTGTTCAGTGTGCTTTGTTCTTGTATATTTGTAAGTAATGATTTATTTGTTGTTTTGAATGTTTGTGTCTGTAGATGATTGATGTTCAAGAATGGCCCAATAAATAATAATACACCATAATGTAAACGTGAATGCGCTTAATGAAGTTATGTGCATGATTTTTACATTTGAGAGTCTCTTTGCCATATAAATGCTATGGCCTGCATCATATGTTGGCCACTATTGCTAGGAAGATCGTTATTGTGTTCACACGTGTGAAAAGCAGTCTTTGACAATGTATCATCTCGGCACCGTGTCCTTCAGATGCTTAATAAAGCAGGTTGTTCATCTATGATGCCATAGTAACTGTTGCATGGCAACCATTCTCATTTACATGCACACGTGTGTTTTCCCTGGGATTTACCTTCCTTAATTATCATCTCTTTCTTGCACCGTTTGTGAATTTAATTTCAGTTTTGATAAAAGTGTTTCATTAGCATATTTGCGCATGTACAACATTGTTCAACGAGTTAAAAAAAAAATTATTTAAGACGTGTGCTGCTTGTGTGGCTTTTGCCCATGTTCGTAAACTTGGGGTTTATTTGGTTAAATGCTTTGTATTTTCAGTTTGAATAACTCCCCTTCCAGAATCCTGATATTTATCAAGCTCCAACTCGCCATAGTTTTCCTTCGTTTATTTGTAGGTCGGTTTCATTTTGTTCACTGTGTTTGACATGTTGTATATGTAGTTTCATTTTTTAGTTGGTTCTGTTTTTGTGTGCAAATACAGACCATCATCAGACCCTAATTTTTTGGGCTATAAAAAATTAGAGTAAAGAAAATATCATTTACCCAACCAACCACCCTAATTTATATTTCATTGTTATAGGAAACACAACTAATTTTTTGTTTGGCCTTATGGACATAGCCGGAGGTTTAGTTGTGATAATAACAATTGAAATTTATATATGCCTTTTTCCGCTGTGATGGTTGAAGATGCAGCACACATGACTGGCATTAGAGTTAAAAAGTCATAAAAGAAAAGATTTGAAATAAAAGACACAGACTTTGAGATGAGGTCAGGTATATTTTATTTATTTTTCTTCTCGGTTTCTTTGTGCAAAATATGACAGGTTGGATCATGTTCGTCACCACATGATTCATCACAGAAATGTGTCAAGGAAAACGGTTGCCGAGCTAACTCTGTGAAATTACTGTTTGATGATTCGCAGATCCGCTGCCAATGAAACTGCGAGCCTTACCTCAGTCTTTCTGGCAACAGCCGAATTCAGTCAATGCGGTACCTCCGGGGAGTATGTACACGGTCCTTCCCCCCGTCTGCAAAACAGACCCGCCATCTATCGCCGAGATAACAGGTTGGTTCTGGTGTTTCATGTCAGGGTGCACCGCCCTGGATTTGCTTTCTTTTTTTTTAGCCTTTTAAACTGCGAAATGCATTTCCCGAAGAGTGAAAATTATTTTAAAGTGTAAAAATTGTTGAAGTGGGGATGCCAGTATTTTGGGGGGCAAAAACCATATTTCACTGGCAGGCTTTTTCAGTTGAAATATTTGGCTGATTTGAGGCCTGATCAAGGAATTTCAAAGCTTTTCTGGCCTCACTTTCAAGCCCCGGACGAGAAACGTGAAAGGCATTTGTGTAGCTGTAGCATAAAAAGTCCATCCAACGGGTGTAAAGTTGAGCCTTCATTTCTGAAAATCATAAGCGTCATATGCTGTGATCATTATGTGCATTCTTTTTCACCAACAGATACGCGGCCAATTACACCGCCATCAGACAGTGACGAGAAGGAATCCCTCGCAGTCGTAAAAAGCGAGAAGCCCGAGAGAGCGAAAAGCACAGAAAAACCACAGCCGCAGGATGCCGCCGCATTGCGAGAAGGCGCCTTGGACGCGGCTGCTGTAGAGGTAGTAAAATCCAAACCGCCCAAGCCTCCACCCAGGAGAACTGTGAGAGTGTCGGCAAGCAGTGCCGACCTGCTTGCCAAACTCTTCGACGGGATCGAAAACGACAAGAAAGCACCGGTCGCCCCAACTGCCAAAAGAGGAAGGTGAGTTGTGATGGTCGCGCCATTCAATCTTCCTGTAACCATGACGTCAACATGCGTACTGTACAACTGTACACTAGGGTTGTAGTCGAGTTTGTGGTATTTCCATCACAAGGTCATCTAGTCCTGGGCCAAGTCACGAGCCATGCAAATAAGCTGTGACAAAAGCAGTCCTTTTTCATTGTTCAGCCTGCCGCCTGTGACTGGACCGACTTGTGATGGCTTTGACTGCACCCTCGATGGGCGTTTTCTCATTCCGTGGAAATAGAACTCATGGAGAACTCATGGAATCATACTTCCAATCTCCTGGTCTGGGAAAGTGAATGAAATGTTGTAAAGTGACAAAATTCATATAATGACAGAATTCATTAGAAAGTCATGGAATTTTGAGAGGCCCAATTTTTAAAAATTAACACTTTGGACATTCATAATTTAGCATCAGAAATCAGAAACCAGATATTTCAACTTGATAAAAATGAAACAAATTTTCCTCAAAATACTTCTATCGTGCATTTTGGTTAACTGGGTCATGTTTTCATGAAAAGAAAATTGGCAAAGTGGCTTCCTGTTGTTGTCCTAAGGATGCAGAAATTATAGGGCTTCAATAACTTCAAAGCCTTGGATCATACAGGTCTAGTACCCAGTGATCTCTAGCTGAATATTGGGCAGGCTTTGAACCAACTTACGAACCAGGCCTTGTCAACCCAGGTCACGGTCCTATAGTTGAGATGAATTTGTTAAAAGAAAAAACAAATTAATTATGTGGTTGCTTGGTTTTTGACGATTTTACAGACCTAAACGAGAAAGTAGCCACCCGCATCATAGTAAGCTTCTCGTTAATAAGGACGACCCTTACATGATTGATGCGGTGTCCGACAGCCTTCTGCCATTGTTGAGCATCGAGTCCAGCCGGCAGAGCGTGGGGCCGGCGTCGCACCTCTCCGTGGTGTCGGTGAAGGACGGCGACAAAACACTGACATTGCCAGCCTTGAACGTCGAGCAGAACTACCCCGCCATGCTCACGGAGCTCGTCAAGGCCTTATAGTGGTCATGAAGCTTCCTGCATCTACTTCTTCAAAATGTTCAGCGACATGGTTCCAGAGGGTAAATTGCAGTTGAAGATTGGCAATTTCCCAAGCTGTTTTGGTTTAAGACTGACTACAAGGGGGATGTTGGACCAAACATCCGAAGGAAACGGGAAGTCGGTGAAAGGAAATTATTCTGGTGTCTAATGTGGTAAAGACATTTAAACCATGAGTGTGTGTTCTCCAGTAATGTACTCGTACTCAGAAGCTCAAGTGCTCGTACTCAGAAACCAGAAACTTGCACTCAGCTGGCAAAATGTCCAGACTTTCATTGTACTCGGCAATCTGCATACTTGGGGAAAAAAGTATTCAACTACAACACTTGTTTTCTTGTGTGACCTTGTTACGTGTACGTGGGCTAAACAAAACTGACAGTGCTGGAGCATTTTGCCGGACCGTTTTTTGGGCTTCATTTAACACCATGCTGCCTTCTCTGGTTTCAACTCCAATTCATCATACGAACCTAAAAACTGCCAACTTTCTTTTCTTACAATTTAAATGTTGTTCGTACTTTTATGTTACAGTCGTCTGTAACCTTGCATTCCAACGACAACAAATTTTGTCTCGGTGGAAAGGCATTCATGTATGCCTGTCTTGATATCAGAACTTATAAAAAAAAACATGTTCAACCTTAAAAACATCCCACAAAAAATGACTTACTACATTTATATCAATTCTAACACCTCAAGTAATCCAATTCGAAAGCACCTTGACTAAGAGAAACGTTTATTCTAATTTTGGTAGAAGTTACATTTCATTGTTTTACTGAAATGACAAATTCACGTTTGCAAACATTCTTGTCTGTACAGGATGCGTTTTCCGAACATTTTAGAAATATAAACTATTTTTTGGTCATTGTTTGAAAAGTCAAATATATCAATAGTTAAAGTGACGTACTTATCGTTGTAAATAGCAAAAATTCATATTGTACAAAGACTCGTTCCAGAGGTTATTTTATTACAAGTATGTTGTGTGAAAAAAAAAGAGTTCTTATATTTAACTTAGAGCAGGTGATTTGCGACTTGGACTGCGCAAATCTTATATAGACTGCCCTATGACTGGGGCATTGTCTATTTTAGGGTGTGTAAAGCCTGCCGTTGAACTTCAAGTTAAATTCAAACCATCAATTATTTCATATGATATAAAAATATGGACAGGGTTCCATATGTGGATGCCGCTTGACCCCCCGTGCATTAACCCTTAGAGACTGGTCCGAAAAATTCTAAGCATTTTCTCAGCAAATGACTCGGCATTCCCCCCCCCCCCCCGAATTGAATTTTTCTAGACATGTTTTTGCTGTCTGATGGCTAATGGGTCACTGTAGGGAATAATTACTGGCATCCATATATGGAACTCTTTCCCAAAAATATATAGATAAAGCTGTTTAACAGTTTTTTAACAAAAATCAGGTTTTTCTGTCAGTTGTGTGAAATTAGAAACAATTTTGTGATTCCTCTGAAATCTGGAGTAATTCAGTCTCCTTGGAAGAAGTGTTTGTCTTGAAAGAACAAATTCTGGGAACGTAACGTAATACTCTTTGAATACGTGTAGCTCATGTCAGGAATATTTCACAATCTATTTTCAGAACCAAAAACACTCAACCCTGTGAACCCAACATTCGTACACTAGGTCACAGGCTTTTTAAACTGTTACAGTTGAGCCTCGTTAATAAGAGCTCTGTTCATACAAGATTCTGCTTCTAACAGGAATAATTATAATTCCCAATCCCTTGTTTACCATTGTTTTCATTCCTGATAATACAAAGGTTCCTGTTATAACAAGGTAATTTGCCAAGTCCAAAGAGCCTTTTATTAACGAGGTTCAAGTGTGTCTGGAAAATGACACCAGTATACTTGTGAACAATGCAAGTTCCACACCGTTCGCCGTCTGTAACAGCTAGATATAGCTCTGCAGATAAAATCACCTCCTTCAGTCAGGGATTGGCAGGTCACATTTGTAACATACCTGGCAAATTCTGCGTTTTATTGTACAGTACCCTGTGCCAAAATCTTCAGTCATGCCAGGGATGAGTGGGTTCTTTTTGGTTTAATCCTTCACTGGCAAGATTGTCAAAAAGTACTGTTACGAAAAATCACTCGAGGGCATCCAGTCTGATGCCTTCCACTTGGTGAAAATGATGCGCAACTTTACGTAGCCTACTGTAGAGTGTTGAGGTCATAATTGTGTCTTGACGGTTTTGGCATACAGTTTTGAAGCTCAGTAGTGGTTGTTAGACAAGCATACAGGGTTGGATTTTTGAGCATGTGACCAAAGATTTCACTCGATTAAGAGGAGTAGATGGTCGGGTTTGAACTTATTTTAGCTAAACCGCTGGTCAGTGTTTTCCATACCAGTGTGCCCGTGTATTCCAGTCCAGCGTAAGTAAATTTTAAGGAATATTTTTGATGTTGGTTGCATCTCTCGTTGTACAATTGGTTGTATTCATGAAACTGGTTCCCTGTGCACCCAAGTATGAAAAGGGTTGTTGATGACCAGTGGTGGGACAGCACCCCCAGGCCTGAATGGTCAATTGGATAGACCAAGCATCCATTGCCAGGCAGCGTTGGTCTAACTGTGGTCATCACTCCAATTGCCCTGACTTTAACTGGCAAAAAATAGCCACTTTAAAGTCACGGACAAGCCTAGATGCGATGTGATGCCTGGATTAATCTAGTTCTGTGATCACCGGGACAGACAAGGCTTACAAAAAGTATGTCATTTCTGTTTTACAACACCCATGAATTCTGTACCGTTGAATTTGAGAAGTCTAAGTTTCAAGCCAAACTAACACAAAATTCTGTTGCAGTTACACTGACAATTTAATGAAATCTTTTTCCCCGGCAAGGTACAAATGTATTTGCACCAGACACTCCATAGCAGCCATTTACATGTATACTCAACTGAATATCATACCGCGAATTTGCTTGCCATAAATATGGACATAGAGACAGCCGTAGCAGTGATTGTTTGGTGAATAGAGTAACTAGTCTGATTGCTGTTGATATTTTCTCTCTGGGAGTGAGAGTGGTAGAAGTGGCTTGCTCTTGGCTACTGAAGAGACAGCATCCATGAATGGGATGTCATGATGGAAGCCGCTTCTCGGTCATTTTAAATACTGGTTACTGTTTGAAAAAAAAAAAAGTTTCTTTTTTTTTAAAGCTTTATAACAAAATGCTGCTTTAACATGAAATTTACTTTTGGTTTGCTTTGCTTTTATTTTCCTTTTCGTTTTATTTACTATACATGTAAATCGTCCAAGTTTTTAAGTTTGGCTTTGACTGCTGTTGTTTTTAAGGTTGCAAAGTTTCGGTAGGGCGTGTGCTGCAGTCGGATTTGCTAACTTAAAACCTAGTGCTGTGTGCTGTGAACATCAGCTGTACATTTGCAGCACCTCTGTTTGTCACGTGCATTCGATTATTTTCTCTTGGTGGGGATCGAGTCATACGAGTGTATCTGCTCATGATGAGAAATAAAATAACTGGAGATGTCTTTATCAACGTCAATGTGTTTGGTTTGTCACCTGAGATGACTGTTGTCTGTTCTGTTCGTGTCGACATTTTCGCTGCTTTTTTTTTTGATAGCGTGTCAACCCCAGAGCAAACTATTCAATATTGTGGAAAGAATTTTGCAACCTGAGTCTACTTCAGCACTTGTGTACGAAGTCCATGAGGAGTCAAGAAAATTTTTTCAAGTATTGAAAAAATTGGAGATTTTTCTCAGTCTCAGATTCGTGTCTTTTCAGGATTTCCGCAATGAATGACCTCTCTTGAGATGACTTTTGGTGGAAGAAGGGGCAAGGATGGAATATTCTTTCCCACATTGAGCCTCGTGTGGACCAAGCAAGGTCTATGCAAAGCAAGGGTGTCCCCCGCTCTGAAAAGCAGTCTTAGAGACATTTTAGAATTTAGGTTATCAACACAAGAGGAAGATAAGCACTCTAGGATTTTGGCATCAACAAAAATCTAGCTCAACAGAGTGTGAAAAAAGTGCAAGAAAATTGCGTATTTTCTTTGAAGAGTTTCTTTACGAGAAAAAGCAATATCCCCGTAGGATAGTGAACGTGCATGTTTGCAGTGACCAATTGGATTATTGTTGATTTTTAAGGTATTTTCTATTTCAGTGCATTTTATCTAATTGAAGTCCTGAATTCGATTAAATGCCTGTTTAATCTCAAACCTTATTTTTTTCATTTTCTGTTGCCATGGAAACCATGCCGTCGGCCACATTCAATAAAAACTACCGGTCTTTCGTACAGTAAATTTTTCAATGTACATGTACGTCCGGGGACTTTCAAATCTTGCTGAATGTTGTCAAGCATTTCTCGACCGACTTCATCGATCGTTGGCACCATATGTCATATGAGATATCCCACTCAAGGACAAATGACAGTCATACCATTTCTGCTTTCATGCACGTAAAACTCTTTTATTCCCTCCAAGTATACCACATATGTAAATACATGTACTTATTTAAAATATGTACACATTTTGAAGTATATACGTTCCGACGTGCAAACTTCCACAGCTTTAATACAGAGAATAAAATCCCCCTACACACGCAATAAAATGAATATATCCAAGAATTTCAAACTTTGAAGTTGAAACTGTACATGACCTTTTCTTACAAGTCACATTATAAACATGCCACATTCTTCACGCCTCTTCACAGAAAAACAAGTTGCTTCGTCTTTTAAATACAAAACCATATCACTGCATGCAATGTTTAAACTTGTTCACAAAGACTGACCGAAGCCTTCTGTATCTAGTTATCATACGAGGGGATTTCAATCCGAGCAGCGAATGCCATCCAATGAAACTCTGGAAAGCTTTCTTGAAAAAGGGTGAACTCGGGAAAAAGACGTGTCTCCCCAAGGTTCCACGTGGCAGAACTGACTCGGAAGCCGTGACCATTTTTTGTTGTTTTACACTGCCCACGACCCGACACATTTCACATCGCGCAACGTTTCCTAGTTTTATTTTCAACAATCAAGCCTAGGGCAGTTTCCAAAAAGATCTAGGATACCTTAAAAAAAAATGACACAGGTTCAATTACGCTCAATGAGCCAGATTCTCATCTAGTATTAGGCAAGATTAATTAAAAAATCCATATGTAGTATATTTGTATTCTTAACAATGAAACAATGTTGTCTTATTGAGAATTATATTTGAAAATTAGCATTAACCTAATTTTTCCATCTATGGATGAGGCAGTACGAACACATGGAGCATAAATGGTGATGAAAACAATGCGTTACACCGGAAACTTTTCAGAGCTGTGACGGACGGTGTTGTATTTGAGTCCATCACAAGTCCTTGTGAGTCCCTCACGTCATTCACTGTTTTTAATTAGCCAATTCACGAGATATTTAAATGAGCTGTGACAAAAGCACTCACTTGCCATTGCTCACCCTGTTTTTACCTGTGACTGCACTTGTGAACGGACTTGTGATGGTCTCGCGTAAAACGCTGGTGACGGTGCTCTCTCAGGAGCTGTTCAAAATAACTGAGTGTAATCTCTATACATGGATCAGAACGACTGGTTTATTAACATTTAAAATCATTTCACTGGCCAATGGCACATCTAAGAATGACAGATGTGTTTTACCTGATCTTCCACTTTGTCACATTTTAACTGAGGTGACGGAGCTACGTTATGCATTTTTTCCCCCTCAAGTTATGAATACAGGTACAACTTAAAATCACTGGGCAGTGGAGGTACGAGCCATGAATGTGAAGAGAATGCTAAATCTGTATTAAATTCAATGATTTCCACTGCCGCGAAACAGGAAAATGACTTCTAGAATTTGGGGAGTGCCTACATGGATGTGATCTTCAAAAGCCTACATGTATCTGCCTCAAGCAGAAGCACCCCCTCATCGGTTGAAAAGAGCAGCTGTTCATAACGAAGCACCCTTAAATGCATGCATTTCAGAGTTGTTTGTGCACCAGCGAAGTGCTACTTCAGGCCAAAGGAGCGTCCGTTGCTAGGAAAATTGCGCCCTCTCTTGGTCCAGCTGGGGGCTCATTGTTGAAACTCTAAAGGGGGTATTTTGGAGGAACCAGTACCAAGTATATGTACAGTGATGTACATGTAAGTGCTATGAGCCAAAACAGCAATATGTGTATTACTGCACAAATTGCCGAATGATACAGGCCGGCATGCTCCGAACACTTTGGCAACTGAACATTAACAGATTTCTTAGCAAGAAACAGATAATAGGCACCAGTTCACCTGAAAATGAAAGAAGTAAGGAAGTAAGTCTTGTGAAAGAAGAAAGACTCAAAGTAAGTGTATAATGACACTTCAAACAAATCAAGAAAATCAGTGATGAGTATAAACAATGGTTTTTCAAGAACAATTTCAAACGGTTTTTTTTTCAGTAACCTCATCTACGTAATGGTTTCACAGATTAGTTTGTTTATACTAAACAAAACATTGACGGGAATGTTCCTGGTCACTTTGTGAGAAAGCATTATAACACGGGATTTGGCAAAGAATGCTTGAATCGTTTATAAAAATCAATAACACACTTTGGTAAGATTACTCAGGTGAGTTTTGCAAGGTAAAAAAGTTGCACTTAAAGTCACACGTGACGTGCTTCAAAAATAAATACATGTATCACTTACGTTTGAACTTTGCTTTTTTAACACGTAGATGGTGTCTGCATTGACTGACCTTTCTAGCCCTGAAATTTTCATGCATTTAAAATTGCCTCAAGAATAATGGCTATAATCCTAAAACATATGCATTCAAAGAGCGAAGCACAACATGCACGGTTGCCATGGGTACGGCCAATCAGCATCAACGATGCAAATGGGTAAAAACAACATCTCATAATCTGCAAATGAATTGAAGGAATTTTAGCTGGTTTGTTGAGACGCAGGGCATTTCCTTGTGAACAAACCCCTCCGGCAACCTGGAGTTTTCCGTCTCAGCGGGGACTTCATCAAACTGTTAAGCTTTCAACAGTGCGGCAGTTTTATGTTAAAAGACTTACTCCTGATGCTGAATTATTTTACATGCACATTTAACATCATACACTGTCATTTATATCGTCATATACAAATCAATATTCCTTGCATCTTGATTCTCTAGGATAATAAATTTTTATCACTCAAGACCAATGAGCTTGCTTTGGATTAATTTTTTTTCTGCATTTATCTATCATTCTGGAGTCACAATATACTTCCCGCCCTTGAAATCGGTGGTACCCAATTTCCTTATTAGGCTATTTACAATTTGGTGTTGGAAGACAGACACGCTGTAACCCGGTTCTCAGTAGTTCTCTAAATCGGTGCTCTTTACACAATTAAGAAGTCTGGCTAATCTTTTCGGCTGGTAACTGGGTCATTCTATGTCACATCACCGGACGAGTTCAACTTCATCCCCTTCGGCTCGGTTCAAATTTGGTTACGGGTTACTGTGGCTGAATAGCACTAATTTTCCTGTTTGGTTTTAGCCCCGAGTGGCCAACAGTTTTTGTGTTGTGAAAAGGTTTTTTTTTTCATTTTCCTTCATTTGAATTTTGGCCAGAGTGGGTACGGCCATCGTTTCTTCAGTTGACCAAATCGCCCAAAACTTTGGACCAAATTCGTCGATACTGGTGTAAAACGTAGACTTCGATCCAGTAAACTTCTTCGCGAACCCAGGTCATTTCATTCATGGGGAGATCGCTCTGTATTCATGTGCTGCACCTTGTCTTTGGAACAATCTACCGCCATGGTTACGATCTTCCCCTTCTCTCCTGAAGTTTCAGAAGGATCTGAAGACTCCTCTCTTCAATGAGGCATTTCATTAATTTCTTTGCGCTAACGCCTTGAGCACCTTGGTGGATCTGTGCGCTCTATAAATCATCATTATTATTATTATAATTCTTATTATTAAAATCAAACAGAATCCAAACATGCCACAGATTAGAGGGGTGGGTGGGGTTTAAACATCCAAAATTTGGGGGGGGGGGGTGATTGGACACAGCATGACCCAACCCTCGGTAGAGTCACACGACACAGTACACCCTAAAATGCCCTAATTATGATTATGATTTGAATTTTCCACCAAAAGTATTTCAATAAAAGCACTCCATACCACATGTGCGTTGACGCTCAACGCGCATGACACGTGTAGTTTAGATACTGCACAGCATGGAAACATGTAAGCATGCATATATATTGTTCTTAACAGTAACGTACAATGGTCACGTTCAAAAAAAATGAAAGCATTGTGGATGAAATGACAAGCGGGAATTGCACAACATCTTAAGATGTTGTTACTTACATCAGCACAGACAGTCACAAGATGTCGGAATTTTTGTTAAAGGAAGCCCGTCAATGAATGCTTAGTGATATGCAATAGACTTACCAGCAGTCCTTAAAAGAGACATGTAACTTTCCGAACGAACAGCCTATGTTATTTACTTCAATTTGACAAGACGTAGAGCTTAGATCAAACAGTATGTGAATTAAGCCATGCATGGAAAGTACCAGTTGCAAAATGATCACCGGACCATTGAAGCATGTAATATGTCGATGACCCAACCTAACAAAGTGAGTCCAAAGTTGCCAGAACAGCTTCAAGTTAAAGGCCTTCGAAAAGAATCTGGCATAATGGATATCGATAGAACCCTCGACATTTTTCACCCTCAAAATGTCAACTTTTTGTCTGGATACCAAACAGAGAGCTCACGTTGCTCTTTCTAATGTGAGCCGAGACAAATTACTGGGGGAAAGAATAGCCCCAAGATTCATTTTGTAGGAGCCAGTCACAGATGTGCAATGTCCATTTATCATGGGGGCAGCCATCTTGCTTTTCTATCATTCAAACCAATGTAACCACACTGAGGCTGGAAGGAAAAATAGTCTGTTCCCCTTCATCAATATGTGAAGCTGCAAGGGGTGTACAGGAAACAAGACATATAAAGCAGCATTGTGAGAGGTCTATGGAAAGTTCGGAATGGTGCGACATTTGAGAAGCCGTCCTGTCAATTTAACACACAGCCGTGCTTGCACCATCGACATTTGAATCTGGGCAGCTCTGAAACTGGACACCACGGTTCATTTCTTCCTCCCCAGGAGAAAAGTGGAATACATAAAAATATATCTGGCAAAGTCTTACTCAATGAACTCAACCTTACCACAGTTAGTTGCTCAAATAACCAGATACTGCCAATCATGAGAATTACAAACATACAGACTCTTTTTTGAAAGAATTTTTTGGTCTCACAACTGGCACGACCAGAAAGACTTGCTCAGCGATCCTTCAAACTGATCCCTTCAAATCCTAAGCCCAGTGGCAGTGTGCTTTGGCAGCAAAGCATGTCTTCAGCGAAACGTTACAGCCGCAAGTTTCAAGTAAAACAACGCTCTGGCAAGCCTCCACTCTCTGAAGGCAGGAGTGCACATGGCAAGCAGGGAAAAAAAGAAGTAAGCATGCAGAAGTGTTTTAAAACTCAAACTCGTACTTTTTTGACTCATACTCAAGAAAATGCATAGGTACTCATACTCGCATGGAAAAATATCACATACTCATGGTAAAGGACTCGTCCTTGATAAAATGTACTCAACCAGAACATTGGTATGGATGTGGGTGTGTGCATTTTATGGCGTCCACTGTACTCCAATCAAAGGGAACAAGTTATATAATAGTATACTTGGTTTGAAGATGGAAACTCGTCTTGGCAACAGCACAAATCATGCGATAGGAGTTAGGAAAAAAAAAGAGTTTAAGTACAAGCAAAGGAAAGTACAAGAGAAGAAATATGAAGTTCTTGACAGTAGCAGATCTTGAAAGGGGAATGCCCTGCACACCCCAACCCCTAATCTTTGGACATTTTTTAAAGGAGTCAACTTTTTCGCTCATTTAGTTCTCAATTGGTTCGTTGATAAATTCGGGGGCAAAACTTATCATGAAAATTACGCCCCGCTCAAGTGATTGGGTTCGCCTCTTTTTGGATCCCCCCGGACCGTTTGTGAACGCCAGACACACCCTTTTTGTACACGCTGGATTCACCAAACCTGCCTCATTGTCTACTTTTGAAGAAATAAATTCCATGGCAAAATATGACTTCGGAAGAAAAAAATACGGTTGCTTGAATATGACAAGTAGGTAAGTAATGAACTCAACGTCTTCAGGAATACTGAGGTATGCTTAGGCTTTGTCCCAGTGTTACGGCTATGGCTACGAAATGCACGTTCTATGGGTGTCACTGGCTAGCGGCTGGCGCCACCGCCCACAAATGCATGTGTTACTCACAGTCACAGCCGTAACTCATCAGACGCAGCTTACGAGTCCATTTATTTTTGTTTTTCTCAGACCATGGTGCTCTCCAGCTCTTGACTACGTGACCTGGCGCGGACCTGCTCCGGCACGCCGCTGAAGCTGGACGAGTAGCCGATCTCCTGCCGTAGCTTTCTGCCCAAGGCCCTGCCCAAGGAGCCCTGAGGGAGAAGGGAAAAAAAAGGAATTCGTTGGAGGAGGGACGAATTATGCGTGACAGACTCTTCAAGACCGTCACCAGACTAGACATGAATAGTAATAAGATCTGACACAAGACCAGTCGCATCACCCGCTACAAGAGACCAGACACAAGCCCAGTCACAAAACCTGGACCCAAGACCAGTCACAAGATCAGTCACAAGACCAGTTGCAAGACCAGTCACAAGACCAGTTGCAAGACCAGTCACAAGACCAGCCACAAGAACAGTCGGAAGACCAGTTAAAAGACCAGTTAAAAGATCAGTCACAAGACCAGTCGTAAGACTTGTCACAAGACCGGTCACAAGACCAGTCACAAGTCATAGGGTTAAGCAACAACAAAGGAATGATTTTCGTTGAAGGTCACCTGAAAAGCCTGTGGAGAATGTCATAGTTTTTTGGGTGGTCCAATTGATCCCCTGATTTTTGACAAATCAGAGGCATGTATGCCCACAATGTCACTCATGGTGGTCTACCACATCAGCAATCACTATGGCCAATTTTTTTTTTATAATGAGGGATTTTACATGTTCATGACACCATATTGCATTGGTGACCCACTCTGTGAAAATGAGTCATAAGCTGCCGGAGCCACTTTTTGAGTTTTCATTTGCATTGGTAAGAGGAAAGTGAGTTTTTTGTTTTGATGTATCACTCAGTTTGGCATCCTGATGAAAGTGGATACTCCATGGTGAAGAATGCTGTGGGTTTTTATTGATTTACACTGCGCAAAATTATCCCAAAGGACTTTTTACTCCAAAGTGGCTCTGGTGACTTAAGACTCATTTTCACCGAGTGGGTCACATTTTATCAGTGCACTTGCAATCTTCCTGGCGTTCACAACTCTCAGCTTCATCTTCAAGTTTCATCTCGGGCAAGGAGACAGCTGGTAGGCCTGACAAATCAGAGGCAACGTCAAAGCTAAGATCGATAAAAAACTTGGTCGGCTAGAAGACCTACCCGGAACGTTGGCTTGGATCGGGCCTTCTCGTCGTGGGGACTGGTGTAGGATCTCTGGAAGGACCGGCCCAGCGTCCCCCCTCCGCTGCTCCTCCTGGGACGACTGTCTCCGGCGCCGCTGAATACGTCTTGAGTTGCTCTGAGTGTTACGATGCAAGGCAAACCACAGAGGATAGGTATTCTACACATTAACCCGAGGAGTACTTTTTTACATCTTGACCTATGTGACCAACACGAGTGACTACTCAAAAAACAGCAAAGAGATTGTGATCGCAACTGGTCAGACATATCAGAAATCAAACCAAATGAATTACAACTTTGAACAAGCTCCAATTTTAAAAAAAAAGCCTTGTTAGGGTCTCACTGCACAAGAACTAAGGACTGTAATGCGACTCCCCACAAGAAACTACAAGCAACGCTACAAGTCGGAACTGCTTCTGTGACAAGCGGCTGGCCTTACCTGGCAGGAATAAGAATGGAGTTGAGCTCAGTGGTCAAGTGCCGTCGGATGATGGTCTTGCTGGAAGGAATGCCCAGAGCATTGGCCATGGCGTCCGAGTCGAACGATGGCTCCAGCACCATCAGAGCGCCGTGCACGCCGGAGTCCAGAAGGTTGTCCGCGTACTCCTGAAATACGGAATAGGGAATACCCAGTAAACGATGACGCCATTTTCATTTTCCTCGAGGACAATTCTGTACTAAACTGTCCACACTTTCAGTTGATAAAAACATGAAGTCTGGGTCTCTAGTCGTAGATTACTCACCTTGAGATCAATGCTGCGTGCCCATCTGATCAATCGCTGGCTGGTCCACACCACCAGGTCACAGTCCATGTCCTCGCACTGTGTCCGCCTCTCCACAAGAACCTAAGTTCATCAAACGAAGTAGAAGGTTTTGAAATTTTGGCAAGTTCACTTGTCTTGAGATGCTGGAGTTGCTATCCTCAGTGTTTTGAAACCGAGTTTGCGGAAACTGAGCTTGTGAAAAAGTTCTCAAGCACAACCATTCTCTTCAGTGGAGGTCTTCAAAAGGTTTCACAAAGCAAGGAAAATATTCCAAACTATTCCTCTGAATATATAACACAGCAGCACTGCCAAAATGGGAGTTCCATTGCACTTAGGAATGGAAGTTCCATTGCACTTAGGAACGGAAGTCCCATTGTACAGTCACCAGGAAATGTCAGTAATGCTACAATGTCATTAGGCAGGGACTCATTCATGCTTTGCACAAGTTTACCAATATGCCAGGTTTGTGCAATGGAGGGGATAATTGTATGACATGACACTGGAACGAATACGAAATAAAACATTCCGATACGTCATGTGTACAGTTCACTTGATCAAGCCACGTTCTTTAAATGCTTACCCCTTTATCAAACTGGATCCTTCTCAACAATTCGATGCCGTGAAGTAAGCTGACTTGGTGGAATTTCCGGGTGATTCCGAGGTGCTTCTCAAGGTCTTTCTTGGTGAGGCTGTTGAGGACTCGGCCATCGATCCGCTCCGACTCAAACTGCAGCGAGTATTGGCCAAGGCCGAGGTCGTTCAGCCAGGTCCGGGCCACCCAGCGATGGTCCAGATCACCCGCCTTCGGGAAGATGCTATGTAAAATGAAATGTAGGAGATCACTGTTATGAGATATATCTGGTAATGAAACCAAGGATTCCTCAAAAGCGCCCTTGGCACCGATGTTGTATTCGAGTCCATCACAAGTCCCTTCAAGTCCCTATAAGTCCATCACAAGTCCATGTAAGTCCATCACAAGTCCCTGTAAGTCCATCACAAGTCCCTGTAAGTCCATCACAAGTCCCTGCAAGTCCATCACAAGTCCCTGTAAGTCCATCATGAGTCCATCACAAGTCATTCAGAGGTGGGAGGAAAACTCCGCAGGAATATTCTGGGTAAAACCCACTGAATCAGGTAGGGACTGAAAACCCAATCCACAAGCCGGACCACATGGGATTTGAACCCAGGCCACAGAGGTGAAAGGTAACGAAAGAGCTGCTATGCAAATCTTACTCCTCTAATTAAATCTTCTTTGTTTTCAAACTGCCTTAGAAGCAAAGCTAACAGTGAATACACTCATCTCGTATGCTCATCCCCCTGTGAACTTGGGCAATAAGCCTTTTGCGAGTTAAATTTGAATAGAATCTGGTACACTGAGTTCTTTAAATTCACATGAACATAACAATTTGAATTCTCCATACTAAAAACACTCTTGTTATACCTCGTGATTCAGGGCAAGCTTTTGCTCAGTTACATAAGAGACGTCTTGCAACAATACACTGTTCTCAATGGATAAGAAGGGCACAAAGGAACCAGTCCATTCCAGAGAAGGTGGTCGCTATGCAAAAGCTTGCCCCGAATCACGAGGTATAGCAACAGTGTCTTAAGTCTGGGGAATTCAAATTACTACGTTTATGTGCAATCTCATCACTCAGTGTACCAGATTTTATTCAAATTTGACCTCGCAAAAGGCTTATCAACGAGCAAACCTCTCCCATTCCACACTGCATGTTCAAGCTATTGTATGTGTGTTGTACAGACACGTACATGCATGCCTATTACCAGTGACTGTTAAGGATGCCATAGGGCAAGAGTTAACGCATCAGTCAACTGGTACGCTACATGTATATTCAGTCTCCGTCTGTCACCTTCGTATTTCGACAAATAAAATATTCAAAATCAAGCAATTCCACAAAAAAAAGGAAGAAACGTCTACAAAGGAAACTTCATTCAGACAATTCCGATGCATGGAGGCCTCCAACATGAGTAAAAGAAGGACAGAGTGGCTTACATTTCGACTCCTGGTCTGTGCTCCTCGATGGCAAGTCGGACTTTGCGTCTGTGCAGGACGTTGCTTACTCCCATGCCGGATTCCAGCTCGGCGTCCGAGAGCCCGAGCAAGACCTGCAACAGATTATGATGTAAGGCCACATTTTATGCCAGTGCAACAGGGCCCATATATCATCTACAGATGCATGGAATGCCAAATTTTCTGGGAGAGGCGATTTTTTTTTTTTGGAGGAGTGGGGCAAAATATTTGGAAATCTCTTTACGTGACCTTTTGTGGCCGGTCTTAGTAGTGAGGCTAAATGTTCTGGCTTCTAAAAGGATGGGAAGTGAAAAAGTCCCCCAATTTTTTTTCTTATTTTCTAAAACAAAATTTTGCTCCTGGTGGGTTGAGCCCTGATGGGTCCAATGGATCTGCTAGTGAGCACTAGATTGCCAGGTGTGCAAATCAAACAATATGTAGGGACTGCAAATGTGTTGAAACACAGATGCTGCGGGGACCAAATATGTTACAAAATTTCCATCAACAACTTGGCCTTGGCTTTCCCAACAGAAGAAACTGCCCCTTCGCCCCGGCGAAGCCCCGCCCACTGCTTTTCGTACCTTCCCGCTCTTGATGTTCTCCTGGCAATTCTGGCTGTACTGCGGCAAGCACATGGTGATCTCCAGCCACGACACCACCATGTCAGCCTTCCACTGCGTCATGGGGGTGTTTCGGCACTTCTCGGCCAGGCGGAGCTTCTCGCGGTCGTCTAGCGTGCTGTCATAAATGGACGAGCTGTTCCTCGCGATGTGAGTGTCTGCAGAAAATAAAGAACAATGACTACCATTACAAACCGACTCCAAATCTGAAGCCAAATTCCATGACTTGTCCAGGACTGAAATAGGACAATTTCCATGATATTTGACATCATTTTGCAGAGAACAGTTGCTTGGTAATAGGAACCGGAAGACTGCCGCAGCCACTAACGCACTACAGACTGCATCAAAAATAACCCTTGCACAATCTTGATTTTCAAGACTTGAACATTTCTTTTTTCTCTCCAACAATGGCATCATGACGCTCTATTTTTTCCCCATTTTCCACGACTTTTCCATGACTTTCCAGGACATTCCCACCCCCTGTTTTTTTTTTTCCATGATGACCGCGGGATGCCTGCAAAGGGGCCAAGAAACACCCTCACCATCAAAGACCAGCTGCTCCAGGGCCGACCTGTTCTTCTTGCCGAAAATCTTGGAGAGGGAGTTGAACTTCTTGGACTGCTTCTTGGGCTTTTTCTTCTTCTCCCCGCCTCGGGGCACAGTGACCTCGTAGGGGATGTCCTCGTTGGACCGCGCCGTGCCGTCCGACGTCGTGGAGAGCAGATGCTCCGTGCTGGTGCTTTCGCCGAGTGTGACGTCTGCAACGAGACATCGATAGCAGTTCACATTTTGTTTCTTTAAATCTCATTTTGTTCAGGAAGCAATTCATCATTAACAATCAGTGTTGGATTCGAGCCCACCACAAGTCCCTGCAAGTCCGTCACAAGTCATTCTGTCTTGAGCCAATTCACAAGCTATTGAAATGAGCTGTGACAAAAGCATTCTTTTATCACTGTTCACCCTGTTACTTATGACTGGCCTTGGGAAGGGCCTTGTGACTGGCCTTGGGAAGGGCCTTGTGACTGGCCTTGGGAAGGGCCTTGTGACTGGCCTTGGGAAGGGCCTTGTGACTGGCCTTGGAAGGGGTCTTCTGACTGGCCTTGGGAAGGGCCTTGTGACTGGCCTTGGGAAGGGCCTTGTGACTGGCCTTGGGACGGAACTTGTGAAAGACTCAAACACAACAATGTTAACAATGTAACTGCAGGAATATTTGCTTGAAGATGTCTAAATGATGTTGCTACCAACAGTTAATAGAAATGAATGGGTATTATTCCAAGGAACCTTTTCCTTCATATAGCGATTAAAATCAAAGTAACATAAAGCACTACTTGAGTTGCACTCTACGGTACCAGAAACATCCGGCTGAGACACCAAGTCGTTCTGTGCCAGCGATGATGCGGGGAGGTGGTCCGACAGGGACGTGGAAGCCTGGCTGTTGGCTTTGGACACCGGCCGGTGCAGGTGGGGGAAGCCCAGGTCGGCCATATCCGGCGTGGTGGCCGGGGTGCTGGTCAGCGTGATGGTGGGTGTTTGGGGATGGTGGAAGCTGCGTCTTTCTGCCGTCAACTGCTCCTTCAACTGCGAAAGAGAAAATACGCCCCAGCATTTTATACGCACAAAAATCCAAATCGTATTCTTGCGGTTTGCCTAACTACAGTACAGCAGCTATTCTCTCAATGTATTAATAGGACTGCAGGGCACATACATTTACAGTGTACATGTAATAAGATGCAGGCTGACGAATAACAGATTGAGCGACTGTAACACTCCTGGTGAGTATTCAACTGCATGTACAACATTACTACATGTATGACTACTCGAGTGGAATACTCAGCAGGAGTATTGCACTACTCCTGCTGAGTATTCCACTGAAACATTTTTATTGAAAACTTGACTGGATCTGTGTTGTTGAGTATTTGACTGCAACTCTTTTGATGATGTACAACCCTCTTGGTGAGTACATACTATATACTTGATTATAACACTATTGAGTGCTCGATTACAACACTCCCCTTGATTACTCGATTACAACACTCTTGTTAAGGACTCAGTGAGTACTCCATGAAAAAACCTGGCAACTGGACAACACTCTTGTTAAGTACTTGGTTACAATTCTTTGCAGGTACTCGATTACCATGCTCCCGTTGAGTACTTAATCACAACACTCTTATTAAGTACTCGACCGCAAAACTCTTGCTGAGTACTCAGCTACAACACCGATCTCTACCTTGTCTATTTCCTGTTCCATGGCCTCGTTCTCCTTTTCTCTCCTGTCCAGCTGCTCCCGTAACGACACCGATCGCTCGGCAGCCTCCCGGGCCCGCTTCAAGATCTCCCAGCGGTCCTTCTCCACCTCCTCCTTCTCGGCGATCACCTTGCGCAGGCTCTCGTCGCTCTCCGAGACCCGCTGCTCGTAGTTGCGGATGAAGTCCCGCATCTCCTCCTCCTTGGCCTCCAGGGTGCAGTAGAGCTGCTTCATCTGGTTCAGCAGGTCCACTTTCTCCCCCTTCAGCCGCTTACGATCTGACTTCATCGCTGGAAGGGAGAAGGGGCAACACACAACACCAATAAGACTTTCAGCGCCCATTTAACAAACGAGCGATATCCAAAATGCAGCGATGGGGCATGGTATAACGTGCAACATTTCACATTTGGGCAATTCCACGAAAAGTAGCAATTGGGTCACACTGTAACCAATCTCATTACTATTTTAGAACTTTGAATGAAAAATGTTTATAAGTAAATACAATGATTTTTTTGTAAAAATGTATTGTTAAAATTACGACCAATGGTGAGGTGGGTAACAGTGTGGCTATATTCGCATTGCCCAGTTAAACATAAGGGGGGGAACCACTCGGTATGCCAATCACTGACTCTCCACAGTAACAGTAGAGCCACAATTGATAACTGAAGGTGCAAGACACTCAGCCATGCCATGACATCATATCTAACAAGACTACTGATTGGTCAGTATGCCTGGGTGACCCTATCGGAGCGGCAGTACGTCGACTCGCATGCACTGAGCATGTTTGAGCTGGCGTGACATCGGGTGGTTTGTTCTCTAAAGACCTTGCCTTTTTGAAATGCCAAACCGGTGCGTTACGATGGGACTAACCCACATGAACTGGGAATAAGAATCACAACAATTTACATGCTGTTGATAGCCGGGCTATGAAGAGGATGGCGAGCTAATACCATTTGCCTTGGAAGTCATCTACTTTTTAATCATGCTTTCAAGAATATTCCATCTTCCCCTCCCGAAAGTATACGCAAGAAAACGACAAAGACCGATCAACCTTTTACCGCGTTGACAAAAAAAAAAGGTGCACAGACTGAAAAGCCCTAACCCGCCGAGTGTAAATTTTGCATCTTGCAAAAAAAAAGGAGGACTACTGCGGATGACACTTTCCGTACCTGTGAGGGCCTCTTTCGCTCGCGCCAGATCGTGCTCCGTCTGCGTCAGCTGGATTTTTAGCTCCCCGGCGCTGGGTATCTCCACGTGGCTGTGGTCCAGCGCCCGCAGGTCGTCCAGTTGCTTCATCAGGGTCATGTTGTCCCGCTCTAGGTGGCAGCACCTGTCTCTCAGTCTCTGGAGCTCGCTCTCTCCCTGCTGCTTCTCCCATTCTGTGGCAAATCGGGGAACTGTAAGCATGGTAGAACTCTCAGTATGCCACAACGTGACTTCAACAAGGACTGGATATATATCTCCCGTCAGCCTAACCCTGACAGACGCAACGAAGTTCAACAGACGCCGACGTCTGGCGCCCTGTGCTTCACAGGACAATCAACAGCAGCTGGATAAAATGAATGAAACTTTATACACGTACAGCACACCATTAACATACTTTGAGCACTTGCACGATCTGATGGCTTACCTGAGTTTCCCTTGTCGTTATCGGGACTGCTGCCTGTGCTTCCATCGGCACTGAAGTAACTCAGTCTCTTGTTGGTGTCAGTTAGTTCAGTCACTGTAACCTTATCCATCCGGAAAGTTTGAAATATAAACAATACAGCTACATTGTTTGGGATCAACATCATTGACAGATAATGGGCGTCTGGCCTCAAAAGGTGCAAACTCATTGGCATATTTTATTTAATAATTCCGTGGGGCCAAATATTCACATCTACCTTATGACTTGAGCTGTAATCCTGTTCTGGTGATTTCAAAACAAGCAATCTTGTTTGAATGTTGATAACACATTTTTATTGAATCATTCAAAAATTAGATAGGGAATTTCTGGACCAAAACTACCCTGTACATAACTGTTTTTTTTTCAAATACATGTATATGTACATTGTACTTCCAAATACGTGCAATTCACAATAGTGCACCCCCAAGCATTTTCAATGCGCTGGCCAATCACAACGAGCTAAATTTGTCGACCCTTTTTGATATTTTACACAGGCTACAGTGTAATTTACCACGAACTTTTTGACTCTGTGCGAGTCACGTTAGATTTTGCTTGACGATGATATAAATTCCTATCCCAACTAAAACAAGTACGCATTGCGTTGTATGTACTTACATGTGCATGCCAATAAACAGGGTGTCCACAGAAAAAGTATGCCACGATATAAAAATTACGGCACATAAAAATGTCAGATGTGCATTGACAGGAATGACGGCCCTGTGGAGGGCACAGCATATTAAACTTGTGAAGTAAGTAGCGAAAACAAAGCAGATTGATTTAGGTACATTCCTTGTTTTCAAGAATGTGTTCTTAAAGCAAAGGCATTTGGTATTCTGCAAACGTGCCTGGTTGAGCGCTGTTAATCAAATATGCAAACTTGTCACAGTGCCGATTTCAGTGCCCTTAACATCGGTCTACCAGTAGTTAGTTTATCTGCGTGAATAACATCACAAGCTGTACCGGTATACCATTGCAAAGAGGACATTCTGCCCTTTCTAAAGACATAATTATTTCTCTTTCCCATATACATGTATGAAGTATAGTGCTTTTGCCATTACAGTAATTTTTATCTCGGTAAACTTTTTACGCAGACAGCCCGTACAGCAAATGAAACAAAGTGCAGCGCCGCTGCGTCACTGCATTCCTACCTGTTGAGGCTTCTCCGGCTTTGTGCACGACAGTCTCTTGTTCTCCTCCGCCATCTGCCTATACTTGATCTGCGCATCCACCAGCAGCCGGCGCATCAGCGCCAGGCTGGCCTTGAGGGAGTCCCTGGCCGGCGGGTGCACCGACTCGCTCACCGGCGTGCTGACGTCGCATTCCGACGACTTGGGCGTGAACATGAACTGGACGATCTGGTCATTGAGGGAATCCAATGACTCAATGGCTGTGGGCGAACAGAGGGAAAGCACCGTATCAACCAGTCCGAGTCCATGATATGCACGAAGGAAGTAATTGGCCAATCAGCCGATATCAAATGTACTAGTCACTAAAGTTTCCTCAAAGTCAACACCACAAGTTTTGTCAGAAACTCATGAACAAATAACCACAGTTAATACAAACAACCTCCAAAAGAGAGGTTTTTTGGGGGGTTGTTTTTGACAAAGATTGATTTTTTAACTGTACCAATATGTACAGAGTGGTACAATGTCCAAGTAATACAAGTACATGTACCAATTTTGTAGCAAGGTCCATCAATTATAGTCACATCATCAATGATTGTGCATCAACCTACATCTCTTGTATTTGAAGTGCCTCGTGATGCCAGCATGTGTCAGGTTTCAGTACATCTATGTACTGGTAATTTATACAACATACATTTGCATGTACATGTACATGGCTTGTGTGCATACTAAGCACACTATACAGGTCATGGGGCCAAAAGTTGCCTTCAAGTTCACGGTCAGAAAGGGGTCCCACCCATGTACACTTACATGCATCGTATATGCTGTGTTATGTCACATCACTGGAAACTTGAAAGAAAATGTACCCATGTACATCCGAAAGTGCATGACGGTATATACACGTAAAGTGCACGATCTGCCAACTGCTGCATGACGTGCGGTGCATTCCGCTGCGTCCACTTCATTCTGACGCAAAAATGCTGGTAAAGTAAATATTTTCACGGCAGTGGCCTTTTGACTGCCAGGGCAAACTACACAGGTAGGATACTATCCAGTCAAGGGAATGCATGCCAGGGTTTGATCTCGGATTACAAGATCTGCCCCTCCCTTGGCAGCCAAGGTTAAAAAAAACTTGCCTGTTCTCCCCCAGGAAAAGATTTTCAAACTGACGCCCCTTAGTGTCATCTGGGGTCCTACATGTATTTCCACTGCACCCAGTATTTTGGATTTACCATACAGGTGTAACGGACGGGGAGATTGTAAATTTTCAACAGGCGAGGTCCACAGTTTCTGACAGTGCTAACGACTTTCATGACAGGACAAGCATGCTCATTAACTTCAGATGAGAAATCCAAAGTTTGTCTTTATTTGTAATGTACATGTACATTTGAGCTGGACACCACGCCAGAAATGACGGCCTTTGGTACAAATGAATGTAATCATTGCCTTGCATGAAGAATAACACCAGAAATTATTTCTTTCAGCACACAACTGTAAACCAGACCAACATTTCAACAAGGTTCTTGGGCCTTTCAAAATTGCTTTCAATTCAAACAAAAAAATTGGAAATTTTTGTTTCAGATAAAAAAAAAAAGATAGAAAAAGGGGAAAAGACACGATTCCAAAGACTGGGACCTTGAGAGTAATCTCCTTATAGCAGCATGTTGTAAGATTTTTTTGATGTTGACTTTGTACATTTTGACAAAGGAACGAAATAATCCACATTGTTCCACGGACAGATTTTTTAAAAAAAAGGAGACTCCTGAACAGGTGGTTGTGAATACATTTCCACCTCATCAAGTATCGACGATGTGTTTTTCAATACATGGACCAGAAATGTACTGTTAACAAGACTAAGTGTTCAAACCTTAACTACAGCCCACAAAACCAGGACACAGACCTGCAGGGATTACATATAAATACCTGTAGGGGCACATAAGTGTAAGTTGCAAAATAATTGATGCAGATACGCCATGAAACTATCGCCTTTGAGGAAACGAGGAATCTTTTTTGCTCCATGTACATAAACATGTTCATGTAGCCCTACCGGAACACACGTTCATGTGGTTAATGCAACTTGACATCAGTCACCACAGTCCTTCAGCGTCCTTCAGTTCGCCACACACCATTTGGCCAAAAGTTGCGTAATATGTGTATAAAGTACATGTATGTGCCTACCGGTACAAACAGTTGAACCTCATGACCTTGCTTTGTTATAACAGGAACCTACCAATGTAGATGTAAATACATGTACATGTACATGTAGATGTAAATACATGTACATGTACATGTAGATGTAAATACATGTACATGTACATGTAGATGTAAATACATGTACATGTATGTCCTGTTATAATCTGTAAGCAAATGCTGCATTAATTTACAGCCCTCTTATAAACAAGATTCAACTGTATACATGTACATGTGCACACATTTCACATACCATGTACATGTAAGCACAATGCACATGTACATATCCTAGTACCAGTAAGTTACATGTACTTGTTTCATTGCATCTTGTGAACTGCATGTACATGTACACGTACATGTACAGGTAGATATACATGTTCTTGTTGGTTGGCAGGTAGTCTGAATTTCAAACCAGGTTTAAGAATTACACGTACATGTAGTCCGCAGGTTCCGCAGTTCTGGAATGTATAGCCTAATGTGTACACTTTGAATTCCAAAGCAAAAATGTACATTAGGCAGTCCCCATGCCATGATGCATGGGCTACACTGTACTGCCTCCAACCTCACTACACAGCCCGCAGTACCATGCTCCATCACAGGATAGAACCAATTACGCGGGACCATTCCGTTCTGATCACATGAAGATTGGTCATCTTCCTGACTCCCAAACAGACACGTGCACAGTACTTGGGTCTCCTGCCATTGGAGGCCAGCCCGCTCAGTCGTGATTGAGCTTAAAAATTCAGCTGACTGAGTTTTAAAAAAAAAACTAACTCTTCGAATTGGGTTCATGAATACATCTGTGAAAATCTACAGCACCTGCACAGTGTACCAGTAGATTGACGGTAAAATACAATGTTCTTTTTCCTGGTGTTAAAAGACATTGTCCTGTTTTTAAGTGGAACCAGATGTTCATTGATTCCAACATATGGAATCCATCTGGATTCTATTCAGGAATCACAGTTCTACAGTGTACTTGGAACTGGTTTCATTTTCCACCTGCAAATATACCAGAACATGAATATTTCCAAATAGGTCACTTGGGAGACATTTTGTGGTAAAATTTTCAACCTTAGGGAGACATTTCAATGTCTCCCTAATGCTCCCACTACCAGAAGGAGGCCAAATTTTATTGTCCACATTTTGAGAGATGATAGATTAGGGTCTAAATTGAAAACATACAAACTTTGGTTCAAATCAGATTAGGGAATATTGAATTATGGGACAGTAAAGTTTGCGTATGTTCCTATAGGCTTGTCACCCAAGAGAGCCATTTTCGGTAATAAGAACATGTACTGTATGTACATACAGGTTACACGCTTGCCTGTTGAGAGATATACCGGTACATGTACAATTGATTGTATAGGCACACATGTACATATGTACCTGTATGTCTACCCAGCACAGCCTGTGTATCAATTTAGATTGTATGGGGTGGTGCATGACGGGGGGTAGCCATGTTCCGGTCCCGTCTCCTGCGACTAGGGCTTCAAATTTTGATCAAAAGAGGCAACGGTGAAGAGCCGCAGCCAGTGTTCGATACTTGTGAATGCCGTAGTCTCACATGGAGATGCCATGTGTCGAGTGCAACACACATGTGCATGTAACACGGTTGAAAATATTTCTTGTAGGGGTTTTCCAGAAGATAGCCCCCTCATACATGTATATTGCAAAAGACGTGAGTAATAAAGGAGTTGCCTAATATCCTAATAACCAAATATTTGATCGATTATCAAATATTTGAATTTTTTTTTCCGAATTCGAATATTTGAATTCAAAATTCAGGAAAAGGAAAAATATTCCTTTGTTTTATACGAGAAAAATTGCACTATGGAGGCTTGTTTCAAGCAGATTCAAATGAAAAGCGTCAGCAATCTTACGATTCAAAAAGTAATTATTTGTTAAACAACTTAAAAGGGCTAGAAATTTTCAACAGGGAAAGTATTTTTCGTCTCTTAAATCTTGCTAAATCGTGGCTGGAGATACTCCTAGATGTGAGAAGCTATTATAGTGATTACATGTATAATGTACATATGTACAATTGTGGGCATTATTGCAACTAATTTTGTATATGGTTTGTTCATCAACAATCTGCCGGTTGGTACGACCCAATATTCCGATATTTGATCAAATTGAAGGTTGAATATTCAAATAGTAAATTATTTAAATTGACTCAGCCCTAGAGTAATGACATACTAGTACATGTACATGATAAAGCCAAAGGTGCAAAGGTTTTTTAAAGTGACATTAAGTCATTTTTCTGCAATATTGTCCTCAGAAGCCAACACCAATCCTTGATATACCATAAACTGATTTGTATCAACACCTTTAAACCCTGCAGAATTCTACACTAATCAAACACATGTATCAACTAGACTCTCGGTTAGGTAATGAATTGCTGTGAAAGAATAAAAACACAGGGTGAACCAGGTTTGAAGTTCATGAATCTGGCTTTAAAAACTTTTGCAAGCTAACGACCACTAGGATGGCCTTAAGTTCTGCGCTGGCTTCAGCTTTGGGTGTCACATTCTCGTAAAAACTCCGGTTGCAAGAATATAGTGACTTTTTTTTTACAGGAAGGGAGGAAATGAACAAATTTACACTAATCAAAAAAGGCGAAAATTGTGGATATTTATATAGCGCACATATCCATTACAACTGATGCTCAAAGCGCTGTATTAACAGAGTATGATAATTGCGCATTCACAACGGAAAAGGGTAATTCCAGAAATTAGGGGTCCATTTTCTTTTTCGTGTCCCTGTCACATCTGACATATGATTTTGTAAGTTCAGAACATTTTTCTAATTTCAAAGAGTAATAAATTAATTCTAATCACCTGCTTAACAAATACATGTAGTAATAGTTTGAAATCAATTTCAGTGATATTTCCATGTCAAATAAAGGTTAGATGTAACAGGGACACAAAAATGTCACCCTTTTGGACCTACCTAATTTCTGGAATTACCCAAAAGACAGAATGCAAGATTACAAGAGAAAACTTGACTTGGTTCTCCCCTCAGGACATATGAAGAAAAAAAATCCTCCCAATAATGTGGTTTTTTGAGGAACATTACCATAGGATATACTTTGTGAGGGAAGGCAAAATGGGTTGGACTGACAGAAACAAGACATCTCAAAACAACCAAAAATTAATAGTGGATGAGCCCCACGAAAAACTGTGATCGGACTGCAAAGCAAGTCATAGAGATGTGGTCACGGATGAGTGATCCCAAATGGACAAAAGAGCAAGGACAGCCCTAATCAAAGTACTGTATGCCCCAGTGAGGTGCACTTTCAGACAGTGGAGTTGTGGGGCAGCCAGAGGCAAGGCCGTGCATGAAGGACCACTTGTGTGGGGTGAAAAGCAGCTGACCTTGCCCCAACCCTGTTTTTATTCCTCCATGCCCCAACATGTCTCTCAGAGGCCAGCTCAGAAGTGGCCCTCCATTCTGTTGTGCCGCAGAAACAAAACAGAAATGAAACAACAGGAAGACTGCAGCATTCGGCTGCCACGTTTTATGATAAGTTTTCTCCCAAAGTATCCTTGTCTCTGCCAATGTCTCCTCTGAATCCCCCAAGTGGCCCACCCTCTTGTATCGCATCTTCCAGTCCTGAACGGTATAAATTTATCTCTCACATGAGAGAGCATGACTGGTGGTTGATTCCTTTGCGATGCAAAGGCTGCATCCAAATCTCTTGTCTACAGCTACATGTAGGTCTAGGTCTTCGCTCCATTGGAAATGCGAGGAGACGCGTAGACAATAGACCTAGCTGTAGCTCTGGAAGCCCGTTTCGGACACGGCCAACGCTGCCAGTTGAACCTGCTGGATTATCAGTACTGCACAATGATGAGTGCACGCTTTCTTTCAACATGGTACAATAAAAGCTTTGACTGCCAGTGGAAGTCAACTGGTCTAACATGTACATGTATTCACCCATGTTGGGATGTCTTGCCGATTTGGAATGAGGTCATGGACAGGTTGGCATGAATCATACATATATGTACACACTCTACTGCACAATGTACTCCCTGACCTCCTGGAAACCAATGCAAACACGGTGAACTGAAATATTTTAACGTTCATACATGTACAGGTATAATAAATTTCTTGGAGCGCACACTCAAGTTTAAAGGGTGACTGCACTCAACGTTTCCGATTACAAACCTGTAAAATGCATCTTTGTGCCTCAGTAAACCTTATTTTCAACCACAGTTTGACCATTTTAAAGGGTATTTCGATGCCTTTTTGGTTTTTATGCTAATGAGTATATCAATATTCATGAGCAAAACTGTGATGTCATCCCAGGAAGAAGCCTCAATGTTATACATGGTTTGTACACAACAAAAGTCCTGTGTCTTTGTAGATTTTCCTGAGCTATGTTTTCTCTTCTTTGCTGATACATTGTTGTTTATGTGCATCTATCAATAAGAATTTACATGTAGGAACCATCAATCCCTCTCTCAGAATTGCTCTCAGTTAGTAAATTCTGGCTTCATAATTTGAACAGAAATACCTATGCACTGGGCCATGACTTCCCTAGATGATTCACAGCAACAGTGCCCTCAGTTGTCTGGGAAAACGTGGATAATTTTGACTGTTTAAAAGTGTGCACTTTTCAAAACATTTAACCAAACATACGTAGGAGTGTACTACCTAAGAGTTTTCATACATTGAAGAAAAGAACCGGTACAAATAAGCAGAAAAACTTGGTCGAAGAAAAATGCATTGCGGCTACACTTTAAGACGTGGATGTGAATCTATGAAAAGCTATGTTTTTGAACAAAATTTGACATGCAGGCCTACAGTGTACAATATGTAGAATATTGTACTACAGGCATGTACATACATGTACATGTATATACCATACATGTAGATATGACACATTAATTAATTAAGCCCTTTTATTCACAGGGTTCTCTTCACCAATGGTTCTCTGTGACAATGAAGACCTACATGAAGCGGAAGTCTTAATACAATGTACATGTAGGAGCTTTCGATGTCTGTATACTCCCAGTGTGTGGGTGACGCCCTTCTGTGTTCCTACTGGTTTTGTACAAACACTGTCTGGCAGGTCTGCCGGGGTTGATGAAGTGTCAAGTGTGGTATCCTGACTCGGCCACAGCACATGGACTTCCCTGGCAAATATTGCTCCATGCCAAAAACTTTCCAAACAATTAAACGGTGCTATATAAATAAATATGACACATTTATTTGAAAAAGATACTCACTATGAGAATAATTTGTACTTTTAAAACTGTATTCATGTTATATTCAACCTATATAAAGGGTCAATAGGAAAATCACTCTGGGTTGACCCAAAGCACCCTGAATGGGGAAGGGGTAGTTTTATTGTAATATCCTGCCCGGTAAGGTGACATCAGGGTTTTACAACCTGGCTAAAAATAAACCTTTGGCAGAGTCTAACTCCAGTCATTTGCAAAAGTTTAGGACCACCCATGCAGAATGCATTAACCTGAAGAAAACCAAACTTAAAACCAATCAATCATGGCAACTTATGTTTATTTTCAATGCGTAACCTTAGCTACATGTACATGTATTTGACTACATTTCCATGATCTGAAATGTTAACAGTCTAATATTTAGAGTGCCTTTCTTTAATTTCTGATTACTTGGACTGGCTTTTTTACCTATAGATATGCTGCTTTACAGAAAAAACGTCATACAACTTTACAAGGCCTGCCTTTGCAACAAATTTCATTTAATGGGCACAGTACATGTACATGTATGTAACACTGCACTGATGTTATGCACCACTGTAAAAACATGTTTTAAGTAATCATTCAATGAGACAATGTCATGCAGGCCCAGTGACAGAAGTACCAATAAAATTCCAGGTGGTCTTAAACGTTTGCAAATGACTGTACTCGTATACTGGTACCTGTCTATAAAGGCAAAAATGTGTATGTCGATACGTGTACATCAGTCATTGCAAATTGGTTCTTGGACAACAGTACCGGGTCTAGTGCCTGTTCTTTCTCTGAAAACTCCTCCAAAGCTATGAGTCACAAATAAAGCAGCATACATTTTATTAAATGAAAACAAAAAGCACCTGTTCACCATTTCCTATAAGTACTGTATAGGTTGTATCATGTTATTGGGACATGATCCCTGGCTACAAGGTGTTTCAGGTTTAATGGTTTTTGGCTAGTCTCCCCTCCCCCCCCCCCGCAAAGATATTAACAAATGGGAAGAGCCACCAACATAGGCTTATAAATGATAGGGCTGGATACATGTAGCTCAGTTGGTACATGTAGAGCACTGGTATGGTATTTCAGAGGTTGAAGGTTCAAATACCGCTCCAGTCCATTTCTTTGTTCATCATCTTTGCAAGCACCTAGTCAGTTTAGTTTGATGCGTATTTTCCAAAGTTAACACTTCAATAGTTTCCCTTGTAAATTTGACATGTTAGGGTGCTATCAATTGACCCCATTCACGTGGAGGCCATTTTTGATCTTATTCCATAATCTGTTGTATATATTGCAACTTGTCGATTAGGATGTCACCAGACTGTTTTATACTTCCGTGCGTTCCAAGCCTCCCTTTCAATAGTTTTCGGAATCTGGTGAGGTACATGTATAATTCTATGTGTTCAATCGTGAATTTGAAATTATTCATCGGAGTAGACAGGTGCAAATTGATCATGAAAATTCATGAAAAGGAAGGGAGAATTTTCTTTTGTTTTAAATGAGAAAAATTGCAATATGGAGGCTTGTTTCAAGCAGATTCAAATGGAAAGCACAGATTTCTTACATAGACTAAATAAGTAAACTATTCATTAAAAAATTTAGAAGGAATTGAAATGCTCAACAGGACAAGAAGTATTGATTGTCACTTAAATCTTGCTTAAAATCGTGGCTGGAGATACTCCTAGAGGTGAGAAGCTGTCATAGTGATTACAATAATTATAATTTAATCATCAACAATCTGCCAGTGGGTAAGACTGAATATTCGGATATTTGATCAAATTGTTCGAATTGACTCAGCCCTAGCAGATTTAATGTATTACCTCCTGAGTAGACTCTCCTATGAATGGATCTC